>NC_046241.1:10999338-11336639 GCF_009819885.2 Catharus ustulatus | reverse complement strand
AGTAGGGGTTGGAGTTAGAAGTCAGTGTGTGTGTGGCTGGAAAATGCAAACTTGTGCTGGTATTTTGAGTGGCTCCGCCAAGCAAACTGTCATGCTAAGAAAGGGACTGTGTCACCCAAGGTGCAACATCTCTGGGGTGGCCTAGTGCCTCGGGAGCTGGCATGGGGGCCGGATGGGAAATCAGTGTTGGGCTGGTATACTCACCGTGGGGTGGGCTTGCAAGGCTCTAGGATGAGAGCTGAACTGCAGCAGAGCTGGAGCCACGACGCACATGCTGACTTTCCGAGCTGCAGAAGAGTCCACTGGCAGAGATGGAGAAAGGCCCAGCTGGAGGAGCAGAGCAAGCAGTTGAATAAAGCTTGTGGGATAATCAAGAGCTGAAATCACGGGTTGGGTAAAAGGGGGACCCTAAAATCACTGGGGCTGGGATAAAGAGCTGCAAGCAGGGTAGATGCTGCAAGGGCTGACGTTGGGCCTGTGGGGATCCCTGTGCGCTGGCGTCGCTTAGGGCCTGCGCTGTTCATGCTGGGGGCTGCGTCTTGTGCCTTACCATGGGATGGGACGGGCAGTGCTGAGAAGGGCAAGTGAGGACTGCTAGGGCCTGAAAGGCCACCCACACTTGATTGTGGTATGGGTGGGCAAGTGGGCCGCAGTAGGGGCTGGAGTTAGAAGTCAGTGTGCGTGTGGCTGGAAAATGCAAACTTGTGCTGGCTATTTTGAGTGGCTCCGCCAAGCAAACTGTCATGCTAAGAAAGGGACTGTGTCACCCAAGGTGCAACATCTCTGGGGTGGCCTAGTGCCTCGGGAGCTGGCATGGGGGCCGGATGGGAAATCAGTGTTGGGCTGGTATACTCACCGTGGGGTGGGCTTGGAGGCTCTAGGATGAGAGCTGAACTGCAGCAGAGCTGGAGCCACGACGCACATGCTGACTTTCCGAGCTGCAGAAGAGTCCACTGGCAGAGATGGAGAAAGGCCCAGCTGGAGGAGCAGAGCAAGCAGTTGAATAAAGCTTGTGGGATAACCAGGAGCTGAAATCACGGGTTGGGTAAAAGGGGGACCCTAAAATCACTGGGACTGGGATAAAGAGCTGCAAGCAGGGTAGATGCTGCAAGGGCTGACGTTGGGCCTGTGGGGATCCCTGTGCGCTGGCGTCGCTTAGGGCCTGCGCTGTTCATGCTGGGGGCTGCGTCTTGTGCCTACCATGGGATTGGACGGGCAGTGCTGAGAAGGGCAAGTGAGGACTGCTAGGGCCTGAAAGGCCACCCACACTTGATTGTGGTATGGGTGGGCAAGTGGGCCGCAGTAGGGGCTGGAGCTAGAAGTCAGTGTGCGTGTGGCTGGAAAATGCAAATTGGTGCTGGTATTTTGAGTGGCTCCGCCAAGCAAACTGTCATGCTAAGAAAGGGACTGTGTCACCCAAGGTGCAACATCTCTGGGGTGGCCTAGTGCCTCGGGAGCTGGCATGGGGGCCGGATGGGAAATCAGTGTTGGGCTGGTATACTCACCGTGGGGTGGGCTTGGAGGCTCTAGGATGAGAGCTGAACGGCTGCAGAGCTGGAGCCACGACGCACATGCTGACTTTCCGAGCTGCAGAAGAGTCCACTGGCAGAGATGGAGAAAGGCCCAGCTGGAGGAGCAGAGCAAGCAGTTGAATAAAGCTTGTGGGCTGAGCAAGACCTGAAATCACGGGCTGGGTAAAAGGGGGACCGTGATATCACTGGGGCTGGGATAAAGAGCTGCAAGCAGGGTAGATGCTGCAAGGGCTGACGTTGGGCCTGTGGGGATCCCTGTGCGCTGGCGTCGCTTAGGGCCTGCGCTGTTCATGCTGGGGGCTGCGTCTTGTGCCTTACCATGGGATGGGACGGGCAGTGCTGAGAAGGGCAAGTGAGGACTGCTAGGGCCTGAAAGGCCACCCACACTTGATTGTGGTATGGGTGGGCAAGTGGGCCGCAGTAGGGGCTGGAGTTAGAAGTCAGTGTGCGTGTGGCTGGAAAATGCAAACTTGTGCTGGTATTTTGAGTGGCTCCGCCAAGCAAACTGTCATGCTAAGAAAGGGACTGTGTCACCCAAGGTGCAACATCTCTGGGGTGGCCTAGTGCCTCGGGAGCTGGCATGGGGGCCGGATGGGAAATCAGTGTTGGGCTGGTATACTCACCGTGGGGTGGGCTTCAAGGCTCTAGGATGAGAGCTGAACGGATGCAGAGCTGGAGCCACGACGCACATGCTGACTTTCCGAGCTGCAGAAGAGTCCACTGGCAGAGATGGAGAAAGGCCCAGCTGGAGGAGCAGAGCAAGCAGTTGAATAAAGCTTGTGGGACAACAAAGAGCTGAAATCACAGGCTGGGTAAAAGGGGGACCCTAAAATCACTGGGGCTGGGATAAAGAGCTGCAAGCAGGGTAGATGCTGCAAGGGCTGACGTTGGGCCTGTGGGGATCCCTGTGCGCTGGCGTCGCTTAGGGCCTGCGCTGTTCATGCTGGGGGCTGCGTCTTGTGCCTACCATGGGATTGGACGGGCAGTGCTGAGAAGGGCAAGTGAGGACTGCTAGGGCCTGAAAGGCCACCCACACTTGATTGTGGTATGGGTGGGCAAGTGGGCCGCAGTAGGGGCTGGAGCTAGAAGTCAGTGTGCGTGTGGCTGGAAAATGCAAAGTGGTGCTGGCATTGTGAGTGGCTCCGCCAAGCAAACTGTCATGCTAAGAAAGGGACTGTGTCACCCAAGGTGCAACATCTCTGGGGTGGCCTAGTGCCTCGGGAGCTGGCATGGGGGCCGGATGGGAAATCAGTGTTGGGCTGGTATACTCACCGTGGGGTGGGCTTCAAGGCTCTAGGATGAGAGCTGAACGGATGCAGAGCTGGAGCCACGACGCACATGCTGACTTTCCGAGCTGCAGAAGAGTCCACTGGCAGAGATGGAGAAAGGCCCAGCTGGAGGAGCAGAGCAAGCAGTTGAATAAAGCTTGTGGGCTGAGCAAGAGCTGAAATCACGGGTTGGGTAAAAGGGGGACCCTAAAATCACTGGGGCTGGGATAAAGAGCTGCAAGCAGGGTAGATGCTGCAAGGGCTGACGTTGGGCCTGTGGGGATCCCTGTGCGCTGGCGTCGCTTAGGGCCTGCGCTGTTCATGCTGGGGGCTGCGTCTTGTGCCTTACCATGGGATTGGACGGGCAGTGCTGAGAAGGGCAAGTGAGGACTGCTAGGGCCTGAAAGGCCACCCACACTTGATTGTGGTATGGGTGGGCAAGTGGGCCGCAGTAGGGGCTGGAGTTAGAAGTCAGTGTGTGTGTGGCTGGAAAATGCAAACTTGTGCTGGTATTTTGAGTGGCTCCGCCAAGCAAACTGTCATGCTAAGAAAGGGACTGTGTCACCCAAGGTGCAACATCTCTGGGGTGGCCTAGTGCCTCGGGAGCTGGCATGGGGGCCGGATGGGAAATCAGTGTTGGGCTGGTATACTCACCGTGGGGTGGGCTTGGAGGCTCTAGGATGAGAGCTGAACTGCAGCAGAGCTGGAGCCACGACGCACATGCTGACTTTCCGAGCTGCAGAAGAGTCCACTGGCAGAGATGGAGAAAGGCCCAGCTGGAGGAGCAGAGCAAGCAGTTGAATAAAGCTTGTGGGCTGAGCAAGAGCTGAAATCACGGGTTGGGTAAAAGGGGGACCCTAAAATCACTGGGACTGGGATAAAGAGCTGCAAGCAGGGTAGATGCTGCAAGGGCTGACGTTGGGCCTGTGGGGATCCCTGTGCGCTGGCGTCGCTTAGGGCCTGCGCTGTTCATGCTGGGGGCTGCGTCTTGTGCCTTACCATGGGATTGGACGGGCAGTGCTGAGAAGGGCAAGTGAGGACTGCTAGGGCCTGAAAGGCCACCCACACTTGATTGTGGTATGGGTGGGCAAGTGGGCCGCAGTAGGGGCTGGAGCTTAGAAGTCAGTGTGCGTGTGGCTGGAAAATGCAAATTGGTGCTGGCTATTGTGAGTGGCTCCGCCAAGCAAACTGTCATGCTAAGAAAGGGACTGTGTCACCCAAGGTGCAACATCTCTGGGGTGGCCTAGTGCCTCGGGAGCTGGCATGGGGGCCGGATGGGAAATCAGTGTTGGGCTGGTATACTCACCGTGGGGTGGGCTTGAAGGCTCTAGGATGAGAGCTGAACGGATGCAGAGCTGGAGCCACGACGCACATGCTGCCCTTCCAAGCTGCACAAGAGTCCACTGGCAGAAACGGAGAAAGGCCCAGCTGGAGGAGCAGAGCAAGCAGTTGAATAAAGCTTGTGGGATAACCAGGAGCTGAAATCACAGCCGGGGAAAGGGGGACCCTAAAATCACTGGGGCTGGGATAAAGAGCTGCAAGCAGGGTAGATGCTGCAAGGGCTGACGTTGGGCCTGTGGGGATCCCTGTGCGCTGGCGTCGCTTAGGGCCTGCGCTGTTCATGCTGGGGGCTGCGTCTTGTGCCTTACCATGGGATGGGACGGGCAGTGCTGAGAAGGGCAAGTGAGGACTGCTAGGGCCTGAAAGGCCACCCACACTTGATTGTGGTATGGGTGGGCAAGTGGGCCGCAGTAGGGGTTGGAGCTAGAAGTCAGTGTGCGTGTGGCTGGAAAATGCAAAGTGGTGCTGGCATTGTGAGTGGCTCCGCCAAGCAAACTGTCATGCTAATAAGGGACTGTGTCACCCAAGGTGCAACATCTCTGGGGTGGCCTAGTGCCTCGGGAGCTGGCATGGGGGCCGGATGGGAAATCAGTGTTGGGCTGGTATACTCACCGTGGGGTGGGCTTGGAGGGCTCTAGGATGAGAGCTGAACGGCATGCAGAGCTGGAGCCACGACGCACATGCTGACTTTCCGAGCTGCAGAAGAGTCCACTGGCAGAGATGGAGAAAGGCCCAGCTGGAGGAGCAGAGCAGGCAGTTGAATAAAGCTTGTGGGACAACAAAGAGCTGAAATCACGGGTTGGGTAAAAGGGGGACCCTAAAATCACTGGGGCTGGGATAAAGAGCTGCAAGCAGGGTAGATGCTGCAAGGGCTGACGTTGGGCCTGTGGGGATCCCTGTGCGCTGGCGTCGCTTAGGGCCTGCGCTGTTCATGCTGGGGGCTGCGTCTTGTGCCTTACCATGGGATGGGACGGGCAGTGCTGAGAAGGGCAAGTGAGGACTGCTAGGGCCTGAAAGGCCACCCACACTTGATTGTGGTATGGGTGGGCAAGTGGGCCGCAGTAGGGGCTGGAGTTAGAAGTCAGTGTGCGTGTGGCTGGAAAATGCAAACTTGTGCTGGTATTTTGAGTGGCTCCGCCAAGCAAACTGTCATGCTAAGAAAGGGACTGTGTCACCCAAGGTGAAACATCTGTGGGGTGGCCTAGTGCCTCGGGAGCTGGCATGGGGGCCGGATGGGAAATCAGTGTTGGGCTGGTATACTCACCGTGGGGTGGGCTTCAAGGCTCTAGGATGAGAGCTGAACGGCTGCAGAGCTGGAGCCACGACGCACATGCTGACTTTCCGAAGCTGCAGAAGAGTCCACTGGCAGAGATGGAGAAAGGCCCAGCTGGAGGAGCAGAGCAAGCAGTTGAATAAAGCTTGTGGGCTGAAGCAAGAGCTGAAATCACGGGTTGGGTAAAAGGGGGACCCTAAAATCACTGGGGCTGGGATAAAGAGCTGCAAGCAGGGTAGATGCTGCAAGGGCTGACGTTGGGCCTGTGGGGATCCCTGTGCGCTGGCGTCGCTTAGGGCCTGCGCTGTTCATGCTGGGGGCTGCGTCTTGTGCCTTACCATGGGATGGGACGGGCAGTGCTGAGAAGGGCAAGTGAGGACTGCTAGGGCCTGAAAGGCCACCCACACTTGATTGTGGTATGGGTGGGCAAGTGGGCCGCAGTAGGGGCTGGAGTTAGAAGTCAGTGTGCGTGTGGCTGGAAAATGCAAACTTGTGCTGGTATTTTGAGTGGCTCCGCCAAGCAAACTGTCATGCTAAGAAAGGGACTGTGTCACCCAAGGTGCAACATCTCTGGGGTGGCCTAGTGCCTCGGGAGCTGGCATGGGGGCCGGATGGGAAATCAGTGTTGGGCTGGTATACTCACCGTGGGGTGGGCTTCAAGGCTCTAGGATGAGAGCTGAACGGATGCAGAGCTGGAGCCACGACGCACATGCTGACTTTCCGAGCTGCAGAAGAGTCCACTGGCAGAGATGGAGAAAGGCCCAGCTGGAGGAGCAGAGCAAGCAGTTGAATAAAGCTTGTGGGCTGAGCAAGAGCTGAAATCACGGGTTGGGTAAAAGGGGGACCCTAAAATCACTGGGGCTGGGATAAAGAGCTGCAAGCAGGGTAGATGCTGCAAGGGCTGACGTTGGGCCTGTGGGGATCCCTGTGCGCTGGCGTCGCTTAGGGCCTGCGCTGTTCATGCTGGGGGCTGCGTCTTGTGCCTTACCATGGGATGGGACGGGCAGTGCTGAGAAGGGCAAGTGAGGACTGCTAGGGCCTGAAAGGCCACCCACACTTGATTGTGGTATGGGTGGGCAAGTGGGCCGCAGTAGGGGCTGGAGTTAGAAGTCAGTGTGCGTGTGGCTGGAAAATGCCAAGTGGTGCTGGCATTGTGAGTGGCTCCGCCAAGCAAACTGTCATGCTAAGAAAGGGACTGTGTCACCCAAGGTGCAACATCTCTGGGGTGGCCTAGTGCCTCGGGAGCTGGCATGGGGGCCGGATGGGAAATCAGTGTTGGGCTGGTATACTCACCGTGGGGTGGGCTTGGAGGCTCTAGGATGAGAGCTGAACGGATGCAGAGCTGGAGCCACGACGCACATGCTGACTTTCCGAGCTGCAGAAGAGTCCACTGGCAGAGATGGAGAAAGGCCCAGCTGGAGGAGCAGAGCAAGCAGTTGAATAAAGCTTGTGGGATAACCAAGAGCTGAAATCACGGGTTGGGTAAAAGGGGGACCCTAAAATCACTGGGGCTGGGATAAAGAGCTGCAAGCAGGGTAGATGCTGCAAGGGCTGACGTTGGGCCTGTGGGGATCCCTGTGCGCTGGCGTCGCTTAGGGCCTGCGCTGTTCATGCTGGGGGCTGCGTCTTGTGCCTTACCATGGGATTGGACGGGCAGTGCTGAGAAGGGCAAGTGAGGACTGCTAGGGCCTGAAAGGCCACCCACACTTGATTGTGGTATGGGTGGGCAAGTGGGCCGCAGTAGGGGCTGGAGTTAGAAGTCAGTGTGCGTGTGGCTGGAAAATGCAAACTTGTGCTGGTATTGTGAGTGGCTCCGCCAAGCAAACTGTCATGCTAAGAAAGGGACTGTGTCACCCAAGGTGCAACATCTCTGGGGTGGCCTAGTGCCTCGGGAGCTGGCATGGGGGCCGGATGGGAAATCAGTGTTGGGCTGGTATACTCACCGTGGGGTGGGCTTGGAGGCTCTAGGATGAGAGCTGAACGGCTGCAGAGCTGGAGCCACGACGCACATGCTGACTTTCCGAGCTGCAGAAGAGTCCACTGGCAGAGATGGAGAAAGGCCCAGCTGGAGGAGCAGAGCAAGCAGTTGAATAAAGCTTGTGGGCTGAGCAAGAGCTGAAATCACAGGTTGGGTAAAAGGGGGACCCTAAAATCACTGGGACTGGGATAAAGAGCTGCAAGCAGGGTAGATGCTGCAAGGGCTGACGTTGGGCCTGTGGGGATCCCTGTGCGCTGGCGTCGCTTAGGGCCTGCGCTGTTCATGCTGGGGGCTGCGTCTTGTGCCTTACCATGGGATGGGACGGGCAGTGCTGAGAAGGGCAAGTGAGGACTGCTAGGGCCTGAAAGGCCACCCACACTTGATTGTGGTATGGGTGGGCAAGTGGGCCGCAGTAGGGGCTTGGAGTTAGAAGTCAGTGTGCGTGTGGCTGGAAAATGCAAAGTGGTGCTGGCATTGTGAGTGGCTCCGCCAAGCAAACTGTCATGCTAAGAAAGGGACTGTGTCACCCAAGGTGCAACATCTCTGGGGTGGCCTAGTGCCTCGGGAGCTGGCATGGGGGCCGGATGGGAAATCAGTGTTGGGCTGGTATACTCACCGTGGGGTGGGCTTCAAGGCTCTAGGATGAGAGCTGAACAGATGCAGAGCTGGAGCCACGACGCACATGCTGACTTTCCGAGCTGCAGAAGAGTCCACTGGCAGAGATGGAGAAAGGCCCAGCTGCAGGAGCAGAGCAGGCAGTTGAATAAAGCTTGTGGGATAATCAAGAGCTGAAATCAAAGGCTGGGAAAAAGGGGGACCCTAAAATCACTGGGGCTGGGATAAAGAGCTGCAAGCAGGGTAGATGCTGCAAGGGCTGACGTTGGGCCTGTGGGGATCCCTGTGCGCTGGCGTCGCTTAGGGCCTGCGCTGTTCATGCTGGGGGCTGCGTCTTGTGCCTTACCATGGGATGGGACGGGCAGTGCTGAGAAGGGCAAGTGAGGACTGCTAGGGCCTGAAAGGCCACCCACACTTGATTGTGGTATGGGTGGGCAAGTGGGCCGCAGTAGGGGTTGGAGTTAGAAGTCAGTGTGCGTGTGGCTGGAAAATGCAAACTTGTGCTGGTATTTTGAGTGGCTCCGCCAAGCAAACTGTCATGCTAAGAAAGGGACTGTGTCACCCAAGGTGCAACATCTCTGGGGTGGCCTAGTGCCTCGGGAGCTGGCATGGGGGCCGGATGGGAAATCAGTGTTGGGCTGGTATACTCACCGTGGGGTGGGCTTCAAGGCTCTAGGATGAGAGCTGAACTGCAGCAGAGCTGGAGCCACGACGCACATGCTGACTTTCCGAGCTGCAGAAGAGTCCACTGGCAGAGATGGAGAAAGGCCCAGCTGGAGGAGCAGAGCAAGCAGTTGAATAAAGCTTGTGGGCTGAGCAAGAGCTGAAATCACGGGCTGGGTAAAAGGGGGACCCTAAAATCACTGGGGCTGGGATAAAGAGCTGCAAGCAGGGTAGATGCTGCAAGGGCTGACGTTGGGCCTGTGGGGATCCCTGTGCGCTGGCGTCGCTTAGGGCCTGCGCTGTTCATGCTGGGGGCTGCGTCTTGTGCCTTACCATGGGATTGGACGGGCAGTGCTGAGAAGGGCAAGTGAGGACTGCTAGGGCCTGAAAGGCCACCCACACTTGATTGTGGTATGGGTGGGCAAGTGGGCCGCAGTAGGGGCTGGAGCTAGAAGTCAGTGTGCGTGTGGCTGGAAAATGCAAACTTGGTGCTGGCTATTTTGAGTGGCTCCGCCAAGCAAACTGTCATGCTAAGAAAGGGACTGTGTCACCCAAGGTGCAACATCTCTGGGGGTGGCCTAGTGCCTCGGGAGCTGGCATGGGGGCCGGATGGGAAATCAGTGTTGGGCTGGTATACTCACCGTGGGGTGGGCTTCAAGGCTCTAGGATGAGAGCTGAACGGATGCAGAGCTGGAGCCACGACGCACATGCTGACTTTCCGAGCTGCAGAAGAGTCCACTGGCAGAGATGGAGAAAGGCCCAGCTGGAGGAGCAGAGCAAGCAGTTGAATAAAGCTTGTGGGATAATCAAGAGCTGAAATCACGGGTTGGGTAAAAGGGGGACCCTAAAATCACTGGGGCTGGGATAAAGAGCTGCAAGCAGGGTAGATGCTGCAAGGGCTGACGTTGGGCCTGTGGGGATCCCTGTGCGCTGGCGTCGCTTAGGGCCTGCGCTGTTCATGCTGGGGGCTGCGTCTTGTGCCTTACCATGGGATGGGACGGGCAGTGCTGAGAAGGGCAAGTGAGGACTGCTAGGGCCTGAAAGGCCACCCACACTTGATTGTGGTATGGGTGGGCAAGTGGGCCGCAGTAGGGGCTGGAGTTAGAAGTCAGTGTGCGTGTGGCTGGAAAATGCAAACTTGTGCTGGTATTTTGAGTGGCTCCGCCAAGCAAACTGTCATGCTAAGAAAGGGACTGTGTCACCCAAGGTGCAACATCTCTGGGGTGGCCTAGTGCCTCGGGAGCTGGCATGGGGGCCGGATGGGAGAATCAGTGTTGGGCTGGTATACTCACCGTGGGGTGGGCTTGGAGGCTCTAGGATGAGAGCTGAACGGCTGCAGAGCTGGAGCCACGACGCACATGCTGACTTTCCGAGCTGCAGAAGAGTCCACTGGCAGAGATGGAGAAAGGCCCAGCTGGAGGAGCAGAGCAAGCAGTTGAATAAAGCTTGTGGGCTGAGCAAGAGCTGAAATCACGGGTTGGGTAAAAGGGGGACCCTAAAATCACTGGGACTGGGATAAAGAGCTGCAAGCAGGGTAGATGCTGCAAGGGCTGACGTTGGGCCTGTGGGGATCCCTGTGCGCTGGCGTCGCTTAGGGCCTGCGCTGTTCATGCTGGGGGCTGCGTCTTGTGCCTTACCATGGGATTGGACGGGCAGTGCTGAGAAGGGCAAGTGAGGACTGCTAGGGCCTGAAAGGCCACCCACACTTGATTGTGGTATGGGTGGGCAAGTGGGCCGCAGTAGGGGTTGGAGTTAGAAGTCAGTGTGCTGTGTGGCTGGAAAATGCAAACTTGTGCTGGTATTTTGAGTGGCTCCGCCAAGCAAACTGTCATGCTAAGAAAGGGACTGTGTCACCCAAGGTGCAACATCTCTGGGGTGGCCTAGTGCCTCGGGAGCTGGCATGGGGGCCGGATGGGAAATCAGTGTTGGGCTGGTATACTCACCGTGGGGTGGGCTTGGAGGCTCTAGGATGAGAGCTGAACGGATGCAGAGCTGGAGCCACGACGCACATGCTGACTTTCCGAGCTGCAGAAGAGTCCACTGGCAGAGATGGAGAAAGGCCCAGCTGGAGGAGCAGAGCAGGCAGTTGAATAAAGCTTGTGGGATAACCAAGAGCTGAAATCACGGGTTGGGTAAAAGGGGGACCCTAAAATCACTGGGGCTGGGATAAAGAGCTGCAAGCAGGGTAGATGCTGCAAGGGCTGACGTTGGGCCTGTGGGGATCCCTGTGCGCTGGCGTCGCTTAGGGCCTGCGCTGTTCATGCTGGGGGCTGCGTCTTGTGCCTTACCATGGGATGGGACGGGCAGTGCTGAGAAGGGCAAGTGAGGACTGCTAGGGCCTGAAAGGCCACCCACACTTGATTGTGGTATGGGTGGGCAAGTGGGCCGCAGTAGGGGTTGGAGCTAGAAGTCAGTGTGCGTGTGGCTGGAAAATGCAAAGTGGTGCTGGCATTGTGAGTGGCTCCGCCAAGCAAACTGTCATGCTAATAAGGGACTGTGTCACCCAAGGTGCAACATCTCTGGGGTGGCCTAGTGCCTCGGGAGCTGGCATGGGGGCCGGATGGGAAATCAGTGTTGGGCTGGTATACTCACCGTGGGGTGGGCTTCAAGGCTCTAGGATGAGAGCTGAACGGATGCAGAGCTGGAGCCACGACGCACATGCTGACTTTCCGAGCTGCAGAAGAGTCCACTGGCAGAGATGGAGAAAGGCCCAGCTGGAGGAGCAGAGCAAGCAGTTGAATAAAGCTTGTGGGATAACCAGGAGCTGAAGTCACAGCCGGGGAAAGGGGGACCCTAAAATCACTGGGGCTGGGATAAAGAGCTGCAAGCAGGGTAGACGCTGCAAGGGCTGACGTTGGGCCTGTGGGGATCCCTGTGCGCTGGCGTCGCTTAGGGCCTGCGCTGTTCATGCTGGGGGCTGCGTCTTGTGCCTTACCATGGGATGGGACGGGCAGTGCTGAGAAGGGCAAGTGAGGACTGCTAGGGCCTGAAAGGCCACCCACACTTGATTGTGGTATGGGTGGGCAAGTGGGCTGCAGTAGGGGTTGGAGTTAGAAGTCAGTGTGCGTGTGGCTGGAAAATGCAAAGTGGTGCTGGCATTGTGAGTGGCTCCGCCAAGCAAACTGTCATGCTAAGAAAGGGACTGTGTCACCCAAGGTGCAACATCTCTGGGGTGGCCTAGTGCCTCGGGAGCTGGCATGGGGGCCGGATGGGAAATCAGTGTTGGGCTGGTATACTCACCGTGGGGTGGGCTTCAAGGCTCTAGGATGAGAGCTGAACTGCAGCAGAGCTGGAGCCACGACGCACATGCTGACTTTCCGAGCTGCAGAAGAGTCCACTGGCAGAGATGGAGAAAGGCCCAGCTGGAGGAGCAGAGCAAGCAGTTGAATAAAGCTTGTGGGATAATCAAGAGCTGAAATCAAAGGCTGGGAAAAAGGGGGACCCTAAAATCACTGGGACTGGGATAAAGAGCTGCAAGCAGGGTAGATGCTGCAAGGGCTGACGTTGGGCCTGTGGGGATCCCTGTGCGCTGGCGTCGCTTAGGGCCTGCGCTGTTCATGCTGGGGGCTGCGTCTTGTGCCTTACCATGGGATTGGACGGGCAGTGCTGAGAAGGGCAAGTGAGGACTGCTAGGGCCTGAAAGGCCACCCACACTTGATTGTGGTATGGGTGGGCAAGTGGGCCGCAGTAGGGGTTGGAGTTAGAAGTCAGTGTGCGTGTGGCTGGAAAATGCAAACTTGTGCTGGTATTTTGAGTGGCTCCGCCAAGCAAACTGTCATGCTAAGAAAGGGACTGTGTCACCCAAGGTGTAACATCTCTGGGGTGGCCTAGTGCCTCGGGAGCTGGCATGGGGGCCGGAGGGAGAATCACTGTGGGGCTAGTATACTCACCGTGGGGTGGGCTTGGAGGCTCTAGGATGAGAGCTGAACGGATGCAGAGCTGGAGCCACGACGCACATGCTGACTTTCCGAGCTGCAGAAGAGTCCACTGGCAGAGATGGAGAAAGGCCCAGCTGGAGGAGCAGAGCAAGCAGTTGAATAAAGCTTGTGGGATAATCAAGAGCTGAAATCACGGGTTGGGTAAAAGGGGGACCCTAAAATCACTGGGACTGGGATAAAGAGCTGCAAGCAGGGTAGATGCTGCAAGGGCTGACGTTGGGCCTGTGGGGATCCCTGTGCGCTGGCGTCGCTTAGGGCCTGCGCTGTTCATGCTGGGGGCTGCGTCTTGTGCCTTACCATGGGATGGGACGGGCAGTGCTGAGAAGGGCAAGTGAGGACTGCTAGGGCCTGAAAGGCCACCCACACTTGATTGTGGTATGGGTGGGCAAGTGGGCCGCAGTAGGGGCTGGAGTTAGAAGTCAGTGTGCGTGTGGCTGGAAAATGCAAACTTGTGCTGGTATTTTGAGTGGCTCCGCCAAGCAAACTGTCATGCTAAGAAAGGGACTGTGTCACCCAAGGTGCAACATCTCTGGGGTGGCCTAGTGCCTCGGGAGCTGGCATGGGGGCCGGATGGGAAATCAGTGTTGGGCTGGTATACTCACCGTGGGGTGGGCTTCAAGGCTCTAGGATGAGAGCTGAACTGCAGCAGAGCTGGAGCCACGACGCACATGCTGACTTTCCAAGCTGCACAAGAGTCCACTGGCAGAGATGGAGAAAGG
The DNA here is from genome assembly GCF_009819885.2 of Catharus ustulatus. Lineage (NCBI taxonomy): Eukaryota > Metazoa > Chordata > Aves > Passeriformes > Turdidae > Catharus > Catharus ustulatus. The sequence goes on along the minus strand of NC_046241.1, from coordinate 11,323,312 downwards.
CCCAGCTGGAGGAGCAGAGCAAGCAGTTGAATAAAGCTTGTGGGATAACCAGGAGCTGAAGTCACAGCCGGGGAAAGGGGGACCCTAAAATCACTGGGGCTGGGATAAAGAGCTGCAAGCAGGGTAGATGCTGCAAGGGCTGACGTTGGGCCTGTGGGGATCCCTGTGCGCTGGCATCGCTTAGGGCCTGCGCTGTTCATGCTGGGGGCTGCGTCTTGTGCCTTACCATGGGATGGGACGGGCAGTGCTGAGAAGGGCAAGTGAGGACTGCTAGGGCCTGAAAGGCCACCCACACTTGATTGTGGTATGGGTGGGCAAGTGGGCCGCAGTAGGGGCTGGAGTTAGAAGTCAGTGTGTGTGTGGCTGGAAAATGCAAACTTGTGCTGGTATTTTGAGTGGCTCCGCCAAGCAAACTGTCATGCTAAGAAAGGGACTGTGTCACCCAAGGTGTAACATCTCTGGGGTGGCCTAGTGCCTCGGGAGCTGGCATGGGGGCCGGATGGGAAATCAGTGTTGGGCTGGTATACTCACCGTGGGGTGGGCTTGAAGGCTCTAGGATGAGAGCTGAACTGCAGCAGAGCTGGAGCCACGACGCACATGCTGACTTTCCGAGCTGCAGAAGAGTCCACTGGCAGAGATGGAGAAAGGCCCAGCTGCAGGAGCAGAGCAGGCAGTTGAATAAAGCTTGTGGGATAATCAAGAGCTGAAATCAAAGGCTGGGAAAAAGGGGGACCCTAAAATCACTGGGGCTGGGATAAAGAGCTGCAAGCAGGGTAGATGCTGCAAGGGCTGACGTTGGGCCTGTGGGGATCCCTGTGCGCTGGCGTCGCTTAGGGCCTGCGCTGTTCATGCTGGGGGCTGCGTCTTGTGCCTTACCATGGGATGGGACGGGCAGTGCTGAGAAGGGCAAGTGAGGACTGCTAGGGCCTGAAAGGCCACCCACACTTGATTGTGGTATGGGTGGGCAAGTGGGCCGCAGTAGGGGTTGGAGTTAGAAGTCAGTGTGCGTGTGGCTGGAAAATGCAAACTTGTGCTGGTATTTTGAGTGGCTCCGCCAAGCAAACTGTCATGCTAAGAAAGGGACTGTGTCACCCAAGGTGTAACATCTCTGGGGTGGCCTAGTGGCTCAGGAGCTGGCATGGGGGCCGGATGGGAAATCACTGTGGGGCTGGTATACTCACCGTGGGGTGGGCTTGGAGGCTCTAGGATGAGAGCTGAACTGCAGCAGAGCTGGAGCCACGACGCACATGCTGACTTTCCGAGCTGCAGAAGAGTCCACTGGCAGAGATGGAGAAAGGCCCAGCTGGAGGAGCAGAGCAAGCAGTTGAATAAAGCTTGTGGGATAACCAAGAGCTGAAATCAATTGCTGGGGAAAAGGGGGACCCAGAAATCACTGGGACTGCGATAAAGAGCTGCAAGCAGATGTTGCATACCCTAAAACAACAAACAAAACACTCAGTGAGCTGGCGGCAAACCCTGTTCCATAACCATCATCCTATCCCAAACAAAGAAGAAACCAGGCTTTCCAATTATTCTGCATTACCTCATATCCTGCTTTTAGTCCAGTGATGCCCCTTTTTCCCACTAAGGCAGATCTTGCCAAATTACTTGGTAAGACTTCAAACTGTGGATTACTTCCTTACAAAAGCAGCCTCCAAATTGTTCTCATGTGGCTTCTAGGGCTATCCCAGACTGGATCCTGGGACAGGACAGGATGCATATATGAGGCACACATTCCCTCTGCAGCCAGTTGCACACTGGTAGCAGCTGGTACAACACCAACACTTCAAAGGCACCCAACCCAAGTCACCCCCAGTGTGATAATCCGAGGTCTCGAAATCCATGCTGTAGAACACGGCAGGGAACAAGGCACATGGACAGATCAATCATCTCCAGAGGAGTGTTCTGAGCTGCTTTGCCACATGCCTTGAACCCTGTCCCCTTCACCCAGTGCAATGTTCAAACCCAGCCCTGGTCACTGTGCTGGTCACAACACAGCAGCCTGTCTTCCCCAAATCCCAGATTTCCATGGCTTTGGTGGCCTCAAACCTTCTCTCCATGGATCCTCAGCCCACCTCACTCGCACTGCTCCAAGGCACTTACCCCTCAGGCAGTGGGCACTGGCTGAGGCATGGCTGGCTGCTCTGCTTTGCCACCTTGCTGCTCTGAAATGGGGGTGGTGGGCAAAATCTCTTCTTTGGGTTCCACAATGCCTGACAAAATTTGTATGTTTATATTTTAAAATATTATTTATTTATAAACTCTGCCCCCCATCAAGTAGGAAAAAAAAACCCCCTTTATTTCAAACAATATTTAAATATATTTTTTTCTTTATGTTTTTCATATTTACATCTGTAATTTATATATCTCTATCATGGATAGAAGAATTTATCCTATTAGTTACATCCTGCATATATATGTACTTTTATTTTATATTTATATATGCATATATATTTATAATACTAGTTTTACAAGTCTGTATATATTTATTGTATATTTATATTTTTGATTATATTACTTATAAAAAACCCTGCCTCTAACCAAATAACACCAATAAAACATTTAAACTGTATCTTTGTATTTCTATTTTCATTCTTATATGTATTCCTTATATGTTATGCTATTTACATTATTTATATAGTATATATTTCATAGAAATTTGTTACTTGTATTTGTTAATATGTTATATTCTACAAATATATTGATATTTTTATATTTTCATTTTCCTATTATTTATAGCTCATATTTATACTAGCTATATAACACCCCACCAATGAAATAAAAGAGAATAAAATATTCCTGTAAAGCTCTGTTTAAGTGCTTTTATATTGATATTTTCCCTGTATTCTACACCCACCCCTCCCTGTGCAGGCTCTGGCCCCCTCGGGTCCCTCTGCGGGAGGGCTCCCAGCGCCACCCACCCCCCATTCCCACTCACCTGCCCCTGCCTGGGACTCGTCAGTTAACATCCGTCTCCATAAAGCCCCTGACACTGCCTGCCCCTAACTCTCAACAAGGGAGGAAACCTTGCCCAGCCTCCTGACTCTGGCACCTACACTCAACGACTGCAGTTACACAGGATGAATCTGTGCCCTTGCTCCTCTCCATACGCAAAATAAAAGCAAGTTATCACAACTCATTTGTTCTACATTTACTCTGTGTACAACACCTGCAGCTCTAAAAATAACTGCTGTTTACATCAATCTCACAGGGTAATTCATGTAAATAAACAAAAAATGATGGAAAAAGGACTCATTCTAATCTAAGTGACTATTTTTGTCAGAGTCTTGAAATAGAAATGCACTCCCAGCTCTCACAAAAACAGGCAGGAGTAGAATGTAAAATCCAAAACCAAACCTTCAGTAAAGTGGTACTGTACAGAAAAGTAAGTCCTCACTATCTCTTCTTAGCAGCCTTTCTGCTGATGTACCTGCCCTGACTTCCCTGTCCCAGCACTCCCTTCAGGGAAAATACAAAGGACTGAAGTGCAAAGTGGACAAAAGAACAAGTCAAGCAGTCCATGTTCCCACCTGGCAAAAGAATCCAAAACCACCAGGAAAACAGCACCTTCGGAGCAGCTCTTGCTTGAGACATTGAGAGCTGGGAGACCAAGTGGACCTGCCTTTAATCCCTTGCAAGGATCAAGGGCAACTAAACCCCAATTGGATCACTGTAACTTTGGTCTGGTGCACTGAGCAGTACAAGGCCACTCTGGGATTGGAGCTACATGCAAAGATTCAATGCACAAAGCTGGGTACAGATTTGTGTGCCATGAATAGTGCAGGACACTGCATGAGAAGCCCTGTCTCTTAGTCACCTATACTAAAGAAAACCAAACATCGGTGTATGCTCTGAGGAGCACATTAGCCAAAACCAAATAACTCCGCTACTCACCAGTTCCCAGGAATAGCAGTGTTCTGTGGGCCAAATCCCCACAAGTCAGCTACTCACCCTCTCCTGAGCGTGCTGGGGTCCTTGAGTCTCCAGCTTCAGCCAGAGCCTGAGGTTGTGGCTGTTACGGTGGGTACCTGGTTTAGGAAGAGACAAAGTTAGGTGGCGTTTCTGTGAGCGAGGTGGGTGAGCTCATGCGCTGTAAGATGTGCAAATACATCTGCCGCACTTGTGAAAAGTCTCAAGGGCCCACAAATGGACATTTTACAGCATACTGCCTTCAAACTGCTCTAAGGTAACTCCTAACTGGATAGCCTGCTTGCCCTCCATCTCCCAGTCACAGTCCTCCCTTTACTCACCTGAAGCTTCAACCTCAAACATCTTTAACACAGGTCAGATGCCTTTTGATGTCATATGACAAAAGAGCTGAAAAAAAATCTCAGGTGTCATACTTCACCTAAAATTTCAGGAAGCTGTATTCCACCCACAAAAAAAAAAAAAACCAAAAAAGAAAAAAAACCCCAAGAACACAACTACAAATTACAAAAGCACCTTATCACCGCTGAACACACAACCCAAAACTATGCACTTAAATGCTCACTGTATTTAATACTATTTCCTTCACTGAATCTTCAAAGTCTCTGCTTTAGATGCCCAAAAGCACCTGCTAAAAAACAAACTGAGAAAAGGTGAAACATCCTCTGCATTGAAATGAGAGGAGAACCCTTATCCCAGTTGATTCCCAGAGAGGGAATGGAGGCCCTTGGCAAAGGCTGCGGTTAATATACCCCTGATTGGGACTCCCCCTGGTTTGCAGGAAAAGGAGGAGCAAATCCCACAAGGTATAAAAGGCCTCAGAATAACAGTGGCTGTTTGGCTCCTCAGACTTGAATTCGAGGTGAGGAAATTCAACAAGAGAAAGGTGAATCATTTTTCAATACAAAAAATTTTATAGGAAATGCAAATACTTTCCTTTTTACAACAATTGCGTGCAGAAAAAGGGGCAAAAATTGTATCAGAAATAAAACTTTGCGTTTCAGCAGTATAGCTAGCTAACAGAGAGAATTTATTAGGTGGCATAATTAGACTTTAGTGAATGCAAAAACTTACTACACATGTAACTAACTAGGATGGACGAGAATAGGAATGAGAACAACGGTGTAAGTGTCAAGAGACCTCTATTCAGGGCTAGCTATGTTTTAAACAAACCAAGAAAAAGAGTAAATTCTCCGTGAAGTAATTCTCACCCACCCAGTTCTGTGATATCAGTAGGGAGGAGCTGTTTTGCACTGCAAAGGCAGCCGGGGTTCTAAGTGCTAGCAGCTTGTGTCTGGGAGAAATCCTGATCTGTCTGGCGTTGTAGCAGACGGAAGCCCCGTCTCAGGAACAGGGCCCTGGACAAGAACATTGGCACTTTGCCCTCTGAACCAAAACTCCACCTCCCAGAAGCATAATAGCAGTTTAAAAGAGGCATTTTGTACTGCAAAGGCAGTCAGGACTCTGTATGGAGCCTGCTTGAAGCCGCGATAAATCCTGATCCGTTTGAAATTACAGCGGGTAGAGCACAGTCACCGGGACAGGGCCCTAGACACAAAAGGTGGCCTCTTTCCCTGTGAATGAAAATTCACCCTTCCAGTGTCCTGATATCATTTTCAAGGAGGTATTTGGCACTCCGAAGGCAGTCAGAATTCTATGTGCTGGCAGGTTGGGTCTGGGAGAAATCCCGGTCCATTTGGACTTGTAGCAGGCGGAAGCCCGGTCTAAGGCCCGGGATGCTGGATACAAAAGTTAGCCAAATTTACTCTGAAAGAAAAGTTGCCTGCCCAGTTTCCTGACAGTAGTTCAAATGAGGCATTTTGCACTCCAAAAAGAGCCAAGGTTCTAAGTGGTGGCACTTTGTGTCTGGGAGAAATCCTGATGCATTTGAAATTTTAGCAGGCAGAACCCCGGATTGTGACAGCTAAAGGAACGGCATGACCCTTGCTCAGTGCCCGTGATTCACCCAAACAACATCCAGAGCAGATGTTGGTTGGGCTTTAAGAACTTGAAACAACTCTGAAGTAAAAGAAATCACCTATTTCTTGTGTTTATTTTTCTTCTTTCAGATGCTGGACATGCCTCTGTGGGTGTTTGATGAGCTCTCACTGCAGGGGATTGTCAGGCCTGAATTGCTGTGAGTTGGTGTTCATCTCCCTGGGGAATCAGAAAATATTATTAATTAGACCACAGAAATGCTTTCTGAAACCTTTCCCCTTTCCTGCCCTGTGTTGGTACATCTGCTCTTTCTGCCTTTGAATTTACAGCTGGTCCCTCCTGTCATTTCCCTGCCTCACTTCCATACAGATCGTAGCTGGAAAAAACGGGGATAATTTAGGGCGAGCACAGGTGACATTTTTAGCGGGATTTTTTATGAAATTTCTAATTATACTAAAATTATTTCCAATTCCCCAGTGACAAGAGCACAAACTCACACCTGTCAGCCAGTCAGGCCTGACAGTCACTGAGGGAAATCTGACTCAGTATTAATAAGTATCATTAATAAGTATCATCACCCCAGTCCTCCAGCCTTGGCAAGTTTTTGCTGTGAATGGACCCAAGTTCTAATGCTTAACCTAAATTTCTGTCAGCTTTTGTTACAAAGATACTGGACAGTACATTTAAAATTGCACAAAGAATAACAGGCACAGACCAAACCCAACCACCCCCATCACTGCTCCACCCCAATTTTGGGAGAAGCAGTGATAGAGTTGATAAATCCTCTCCTTCCATGCCATTCCGTCCTTTGCTGCACATCCCCAGAGAGGATTTACTCCACCTTTTGTTCCCGACAGCACCTCTCTCTCCAGCACAAATCCCACTCGGCACAGACGCAGAAGGAGCGGACCTAAGGCCGTGGTTCCGGCAGCAGCTGCGATTCCGAGCTCCCTGGAATCCCTGGATTGCTCATCCCGGCTCTCGTGCCCATCTCACCTCAGCCCGGACTCTCTGTCCTCAGAGGGAAACACGGCCTGATGGCACACGGCTCTGGCACCCCATTTCCTCTTGTTCCTGCTGACCTGCAAAGCCACAGGTAAACGCACTCCCTCAGACCTTGCACCCCTGAACACCAGGAGAGCTGGAGTTTCACCCAGATCCCAGATTTCCCAGGCAGTTAATCCCAGCAGGGAGGAAAAGAGGAGCCCTGCAGCCCTCTCACTCACCCCACTGCATGGGCAGGACCAGGAGCCCTCCAGGGCAGAGCCCTGGTGCTGAAGCCTCCTGGCTTTGGCTGCTCAAACACCACAGCTTTTGGCAGAGATGGGAGGAGTGTAATGCTTTTTCCTGTCCTGAAAGAGAGGAGGAAAAGAAAATTAAGTCCACTGCAGAAGTCAGAGATTCCCAGCTTTCACGTTTCTGCTAACTGTGGGATTTTATCTAGGTGACACCAATTCAAATATAAAAGTGCCTTTTCCCAGCATTTTTATTCCTAACTATTTCAGTCATTAAAAGGATGCTCATTTTTCCTATTGCATTCTTTGCTTTATTTTAACAGAACCATTTTCATCCCAGACCCCATTTGTCAGTTATTCCATCTTTTACCCCGGGACTTTGCACAAAGGAACACCTGAGGTGCTGCATCACATGAAATCCCAAAGAGAAACCCCTCCAAAACCTGCCAGAGAGAGGTTTCGAGGCACTCCAGGATAGAGACAGCTCTTCATGCCTTGTCAGGCCACACCAATTCTGTCACATCCACCTGAGGTGTGCAGGTGAATGTGAGAGGTTATATAGTGATTCGTGTCATTACAGAAATACACCATGAAATCAATATCAACAAGAATACTGAATTCAAAGTAAAGCATGAACACAGAACACAGAAAAATACAATGATTTCATTGTATTTGTTAAAATTACTTTGCTGTGCTTTTTGATTCTATGTGTTTTTTTTACTTTGCCACTATAATCATAAACTGTATCCATTTTTTTATGTATAAGGAAAATGCAGGCCTGTGTGAACAGGAACAGTCTTGTCAGTGCTGTTACCTTCTTGCAAAGAATGTAACCTGCCAATATGTTCCAGCCTTGTCCAGACCTGGTGGAGGCTTGTAGCCACTGCTGCTTAGGCCCTAGCCAACATGTTTGGGCTTGCTTGGACTTGTACCCCAGCACAGTGGGCACGTCACAGCCCACCTATAAAAGGGGCAGTGACAGACGTGTTGGTGGAGCACAGACTCCCTGTGTCCCCAGCGCTGCTTGCCTGTTCCTTATCAACGAATTAATAAATTGCCTTATTGATTAACCTACCCGATTATTAGTGAGTGAATTTATAACAAAATTGGTGACGGTGATGCGATGAATTTCCGTTTTTCAGGGGAGAACAACTGATCCAGGGAAGGCATGCCCCACCTTTGGTGGCTCCGGGTGACTGCTGGGCTCTGCTGGGATAGGAAATTCATAGAACAGATAAGGCCAAGGCAAGGAATTGGAGCTCCCGGAGGAAAACTGCAGTAAAGAACACCGGACTGTGAGTATTGCTTGGTGTATGACTGGTGTATGCTTGAGATGTAACTTTGTTACGAAGCAAGCGAAGATGGGATTTCTAAATAGAAATTGGAGGCTGGGAGCGCTTGTTAAAAAGGCTTAAAGTAAAGCAGTGGCCGGTGGCATCTGTTGAAGAAATTTTTATTTGAAAGATCAGGGGCCAGAGGCACCAGTCAGGTATGGGTCAGGTTTGTAAGAAACCTCAAAACCCAGGTACCAAGGGTTCAGATAAGAACTGGGGTTCATGTAAAAACTGGGGTACAAAGAATAAAGGGAGCTGAATGTTTCCTAGCACAGTTCACTAGGGAACAGGACAACAGTGGGGATCCCAAAACATTGCTGGTTTGAGTCATAAAAAAGCCCAAGAGCATCCAGGATTGTCCAACAACAAAAAAAAAAATTTGAAGACCAAAGTTTAAAAAAAAAAAATAATAGGGTACTTCAGTCTTGTGTTGTCTTCTTGTGAGTAAAAAGTAGTAAGAAAAACTTATTAGTAAAAAAAAATCGAATGAGTGTGAATGAATGTATATGTATTGTTATTTTAAAGTTTAACACTATTTTCTGAAAAAAATAAATTGTATTGTACTGTTAAAAAATGAAGATTTTCTGTGCTGTGTGGGAGGGGTAAGCAATATTTAAGTTACCAGAGAAATTAATTAGAAAAAGAGAGGCAGAAGCCAGGGACAGACAGAAGCGCTAGAAAAATAGGACAAAAATCAAGTAAGATAAGTTCGGGGGGGGGGGGGGGGGGGGGGGTAAAAGGACTGGGACCCTCTGAAAATATTGCCTTCCGCACTGACTCCCCGGCTTCTCCCCAGTCCAGCATGCGAGGTTTTTTCCCCCAGACTCAATCCCGGCGCCGCAACTTTTTCGGTCCCGGCTGCCCTTGGCCCGCACGCCTGCACTTACACAACTCTCGGCGTTCCTGTGCCCCGTCCCTGCCACGCGGTCCCGGGCGCCGTAACGCACGTGTCCACGCGCTCCTGCGGTTTTTAACAAAAAGCGCTACAGCAATTCCGGTGGCGGGCTCCACCCCCGACCCCTCTCCTTTGGAGGAGCAATTCTCGATGGTAAACTCTACACCCTCCCCCTACCTCTCTCTTAAGCAACCTTAATAACCCCGCCCTTGTCGTTCCCGCCTCGTGGCTTTTGCGGAGGCACAAGAAAAGCCTCCAGGCGTCCCCCAGCGCTCCGGGGACGGGATCGCTCCGGGGCCGGCGCCGCTGCACGGTGCCGGGGGGCCCCCGGCGGGAAAGCGAGCGGCAGGGACTGCGCCGGGACAGCTCCTGCCCGCCCAGAGGGTCCCGGCGGCGCCTGAGCCCCGCGCCCGGAGCGGGCAGAGCGGCGGGGACAGGCTCGGCTTTGTGCTTTGTGCCGCCGCTCCCGCCCGCCGGCCCGGCTCGGCTCGGCTCGCGCCGGCACGACTCTATCAGTCCTCTTAAAATCACAGGTGAAGAGGCATTCCCCGCAGTTTAAACACACACAATATTGCAAGAGGAGTTACTTCCCTCAATTTCAATTCTCTTTTGCCCTCGTAGCCCCCATTTTTTTTCTGGTGGAACCAGGGAGGGATCGGCAAGATGAAATTGAAAAGGGAAAGGAGACAAGTCCCCCCACTACAAAGCCCCGTCGGCTCACGTGCTCTGCAGCTGCTTCCTCGCACAAAGGTTTGTCCCTCGGCACCTCCTTTAAGCAATTCTCCACATCCCAGTGCTCCCCCAGATCCTGTGAGGTGCTCTCACCGCCATTCCACGAGACGCTCCTGAGAGCTCACCATAAACTGCTCTCTCCAGCAGCTCCACACCGAAGAGAGCAATGAGACCCTCCCCCGGAAACAGCCCCCAGCAGGGCCTGCCCCCTCCTCATGGTCACCTGGGGTGCCCTAATGCTCGCACCTGGGGCTATTGAGGGGCAACGCCCGGCACAGGCGTCGCATATGGAATATATGATATGTATCATATATACCATATAATATGTGATATCATATAATATTATCATAACAAATAATTATATCCTCTATCATGTTATATATTTTTTATATAATATTTCATATAGGGTATATTAAAAAATATATATTATCCTATATATTGTCATATATATTATATATTACATATATATGCAGTATAGGCCCATACAGGTCCATACAATATAGGCCCCTCATGTACCCATGAGCCGGTCATGTTGGGACAGGCAAATTCTAAAGTTCTGGATGATTTTTTTCTCTGAGCTCACATGCGTTAGCCAAAGCAATTGGAAAAGAACGATGTTATCGGTGCTGAATTAGCTTCTTTAGGAGAGATGGCAGACTGCAAAAATGGCTCTAATTTCCCTTTGTTATGAATTGGTTTGGGGCTGGTGCTGGAATATCATCTTGTAGCTTTAGATGGAGAAAAATCCAAATGAGAAAGTGCAGCTGTCTATGGTAAACAGTGTCCTAAAACTATACACAAAGCTGCTGCAAGGTATCATACCCTGCCTGAATAGCTAGGTTTTATGGAAGCGGTGACTTATGACAGTGACATGTGGCCCTGCCCTTCCCTTGGCTCCTAAAGTTAGTTCTCACAGAGGGAGTTTTTTGGTGGTCCTACAGTTGTGACATGAGATGGAACAATACAAGACTGGCGTGGTTAATTAGCACTGTGAACTTTTGATTAGTGGTTTAGCTAAGCGAGGCTGGTGTGAGCACAGCATCTCTGCTGCCTGCTCCTTTGTCCTTCAGCAGCTCTAGTGGTAGGAGATGCTGACAGCAGCAGAGAGATATTTGGGAAGGAGTGAGCAAAGTCTGGGAGTCACATAGATTAGTCTGGGTAAATTCTGCATCCTGGAGTGTCAGGCACTTGTGCAGCTGGTGTTGCTGCAGAAGAGACTTTGGATTCAGCAGGAGATATCCTTCTGAGTAGTGTGGGAATTCCTGCACATACATTTAAGAATGGCCACAGAGGCAGCTCAGGGCATCACAGTCTGTTGGAGGGTTAAGCTAAAAGTCAGAGAATTAGTCCTCTAATATTGCTGAATGCTAAAGGACTCTATTCCTTGTATACTTACTGCAGGAATTGGATAGTCCATTCACATGGCATAGACTGATGGTGAATCCATTGACCTACAATAGCGCTCAGGGTGTCATCCTCCCTGCTCTCTCAGGAGTTATCAGTGGCCTGCTAGAATTCAGTATCAAGAGTAAATGTACAAACTGGCAGGAGCAGCTCTGGGGTCACTTCTGCATGTGGCCAAATTCCTCCTGCCCGAGCAGAGAGGCCTGGCTTTGCGTGGGGAATTCAGTGACCAGAACACATCGGGTGAGTCTCCATTTCCCTGAAGCACTTTTGAGGGGAAGAACAGGGCTCGTGTCAGTTTTAGTTTTCTTCAGGTCAAGCTGTGAAAATCTGGAATTCCTTCCTTTTATCCTGGTCCTCTTGTGGGTCATCCTGAAACTGGAGCTCACTGAGTGGAGCCGGATGGCTGAGGGACACAGAGCCATCAATAGGTAAAGAGCATTTAGACCTAAGGCTTAGGCCCAAACTCACTCTCTGTCTCTTTGCAGTTACAGACAAATAAACCCGTGAGCTGACAGGGCATCAGTACTAGGCATGTCCACCAGACACAAGAACCAGCAGTGTGGGCAGAAAGAAAAAAAATTATGAAAATCTCTCATTACAAATTTTAAATGGATTCTCAGTCTATGTATCAGTTGTTTTCCCTCTGCTTTATTGTTCTACAATATCCAGAATGCACTGGCCTCGTCAGAGATGTCATCCCATGGCATGCACAGAAAAAACTGGATTAATGGGGCCGAATCCTTACAGCTAGCGCTGAAACCGGTAAGAACTGGTGTGGGACACCAAATGCTAAAGCCATATGAGAGCTGCAGCTGGTACTAAATTATTTACAGCTATTTTATATACAAGAAATTAATAAAGAATCTTTAGAACATAAGCCGCAGCGAGGAGGAAGGATTGCCTCACAGAATTCCAACGCTACAACTGCTGACAAAGCCGGGATTAGCAAGTTAATAGAATCGGCTCCAAACGGAGACGGAACGTGTCCAGTAAAGGAGGGGAGTTGTTTAGAGGATTTTCATGACACCTGATAGCTTCTCTAAGAAAATAAATTTGTGTGTGTAAAAACCCGTCCAGTAGGGGCAGGTGTTTCTGAGCCCACAGCCGGAGGTAAAGGGGTACTGGGTCAGAGTTAGGGGTGGTGCCGGGGGAGGGAGCCGGGTTTGGGAGTGGTTCTAGGAGCGGGGTGGTGTTAGGGTTAAGAGCGGTGGCAGGGGATGGAGTCCGGGTTAGGGGTGGCGCTGGAGGTTAACTTTTCTCATTGTATTAAGTACAGTGCTGTGTAGATGTGTCTTGTAGTCCTTTGCTTTTCATCTGGCAGGTAAGTCACTATGCAAGCTCACTTCCAGTCACGGAGTGTAAGCGGAATTCATTGTGGTGCAGCGTCTAGACTTGAGAGCGGTATTCCGCGGCAAATCTGACCTATCCGATTGACCATCTTGGAACTGACTTACTTTCTGCTACTCGCAGACATATCGAATAGGTGTACTTTCCGTGGGAAACTCTCGGCAGATGTCTGAAACGACGTTTTATCTTGTCGGCATTGGCGACGGGCGATGCTGGCTGAGGTCCCTCCTCGCAGCAGGGGCGAAGGACTCGTTCGCTCCCCTCGCGGGACTACAATTCCCGGCGGGCCCTGCCGGCGGCGCGGCGGCCGACGCGGCAGCCGACGCGGCGTGTGAGTGGTTGGCGGGCCGGGGCGGACGCGCGGGGCTGTGCGCCGGGGTAGCGGGATGTGTGCGGGGAGCTCCCGGCGCCTCTCCCGCTCGGGACGGAGCCGCTGGAGCGACGCTGGAGGATTGAAGCCTCCCTCTGGCCGCCCTCATGGAGCTGAGCAGCGCGGAAGGGGCGTCCACCCGGTTCCTCGGCCTCACTCAGCGGTACCGGAGGCGGGGGCTAATCTCGGGTGGGGCGGGGCATGGCGCGCTGCCGACGGGCGATGGCGGAGAGGGAGGCGGCGCTTCGCTTCCGCGGACCGGGGGCTGGAGGGGCCGGCGGGCGAGCGGCGCTGGACGCTCCCGCGGTGTGGGGCGGCTGGCCCTCGGGCTGGCGGAGCTGCAGGAGCCCCCGAGGTGCAGCCGTCTCCCTCTCGGGCTGCTGCAGGTGGCGTGGGCGGAGTCGGACGAACGTCTTCCGGGTCGGTTTCGCAGCGTATTCGGCGTTGAGCTCGTGCGAGCGGATAGCTTGGGATAGCGCTGGGATATCAGTGGAATTACACGATTGCTGACTGCGTTAGGACTTGTGTCTCTTTATTAAATGAAAAGAGATTGCCCGATACTGACAAGTAAACATATAGATGGTAAGGAGAATGGCAAGCCCGAGGGGCATGCGGGTTACATCCTTCTGGTGGCACAGGTGCAATCTGCAAACTCACGCTTTTGTGCCACTACCCTCCCGACCCTCAAGTGAAGTGCTTTCCAGTGCCCAGCTTCTGAAAGCCAAAACTTACGATTTGACACGAGGATCGAACGCCTACGTTTAGATTAGCAAATACGATTAATTGTGCTTCGTTGTTCAACTTTCAGGTCTGTTTTGTAGGAGCTTCTGTTGAAACGAGCGGAAGCTAGTCCTCTTTCCTCTTCATCGTTACTGTTCATTTATACAACTGTGCCCGTGTATCCAGACAAATGGGAAGGGGAGGTGGAGCGTGCTGTGTAGATACTGTACAGATGCCTGTAAGCCGGTTAGTTGTAGTCATGCGAATAAAGGTGCATTTAAATACTTTGCAATGTAAGTAAATTTTAAGTTATTAAGCCCAGCTAATCTGAGGCCCTGATGAACTATCCTCTTCAGTGCTGGCAGTTCATCTTAATAGGATGAAAACTACTCTAAAAGTGTCCTAAATGGAGCAACCATTTTCCTTATATAGATCAGGACTGAGGAAAGATGTAATTCAATTAAGAAAATTAATAGGAACAGTTGATTTTAATCACAGTGTATTTTTAAATTAGCAGATTGCATATGTGAGAGAGTTGAGTACAAATCTTGGTGGTAACCGACAATGGAGGGCCAAAAAGGTATGCAGGCTAACGTTCCTTAGGGAGTATATGTGCTTATGCAAATAGTGTGATAATGTGAATCTTACCCGTGTCTCAATGGAAGCTAAGAAGCCTAATTTTTATGAGGTCATCTCTGTAGCATTTATGTTGGTGTGAGATTCTGCGTTAATTACTAGATATGAAGCAGGTGATGTGTGATATAAAGTAGTTAGTAGAGATTAGCTCTTGGGTATAATTCTGATTTTTAAAAGGACCGCTAGTATGTTGGAAGGTTAGGTATGTTTTAGGTAGTTTGAGTTGGGACACAAATCAGAATATTGATGTTAAAGCAGTCTTGTTTTAATCATTAACTCAGATATATTCCTGCTTTTTTAATTATTGAGAGTGCTGTCAGAAAAATGATGTCTTCAAATCATTGGAATGTTTGTGAAGAGGTGGTGTGTAACGTGAAACGATGGTATGAGGTCGGTAATGCAGGTGGATTTTGAACTTTGTGTTCTAGGATTACTTGCGTTTGCTATCTTTAGGTTAACCTGGTGGAGGCAAACCTCTGAAATGCTGTCGTTTCCTTATGCTCTTAAATTAAAGTACCGGTTTAGTTTCTCATTGTGCGTAGACTGAAAAAATCAGCAGCAAACTGCTAAGTGTGGTCTTACTGAGTTGTACAGTGCAGTTGTCCTCTTTGAGGCCTTAAGTTTGGATTTTGAACACTGTTATGAGCCACTACCCGCTTTGGAACTCTGATTGCATCACGCCAAAGTATTTAATTTAATCGCAGCTTTTGCTTCCAGTCAGGACACGGACATATCCTTTGAGAGCAATGTGAAAGCCAGACTGCAATGGCTGCTAGAGATTGTGCATGCTGTAAGAACTGTTCCCTGCAGCAATGAGTTTGTATGCTGTGAACCTTGTTCAGCGGAAATGATGTTTTTTTAACGGCAGGGTATAGCATTGCAGGAAACGTAAGGCTAGTTGACTCGTGTACGCTGAAGAAGTGTTTCTATTCCAGCTCTGTCTCTGAGGATCTGGGTTGCAGACGTGGAGAGTTTAGCAGAAAGCATTACGGATCTGTGGAACTTGTAAGTATATGTAACCTGTCCTTCGCTTTATTGGCTTATAATGCAGAGCTGTAATCTTTTTCATTTCTGAGTAGAAGGATTGGATCCTAGTTTGGAAAATGTGCTTTCTCAGCTGGAATTGAAAGTTATAAGCTAAGATAAAGCAGCTTCTGAATAGATATTCAGCAGACCTATGATAGAAGATCTTTTTACTACCTTAATACTTAATATTTCACTGTAACAGGAAAGGAAGTTTGTCAAGTTATGTCAATACTGTGTTTACCTCCAGATGGAAATTGAGCCTTTTTTCCTCTAAGAATCTAAATATGGCAAAACATTGGGGTAGTATTTAACAAGTTATAAACTGTATACATGCCCACGTGTGTCATACATGTGTATGTAGTTTTATATGTTTGTGACTCGTAATAGTGGAAGAGGGCTTAAAACTAAATGAACTAGTCAGAATTACGGTTTTGAAAACGGTTCCCTAGAATCTGTCAGTTATTCTGCATTTTCTTGAAATTCAAAGATTAATTTGGCACTTCATTTTTCTCATATATAACTTTCTTCTCCACTGTGAAAATATGTCAGCAGTTAGAACAGTGTCATTCTGATTACAAGGTCATAGTGAAATTGCATAATTTTACTGTAGGATAGCGGAAGTGGAGAGGAGTTAAGAAAATGAACTCCAGCTCTGTTACTATGCGAAGAAATCACAAGTTTTCTACTAACTACAGTTGTAATTCCAAAGTTCTTGGGCTGTATATTTACTAACATGTATGTCAAGTGGGTGTAAATTGGTGGCCTAGTTGCTAGAAGTTGTGTTGTGGGAACACTAGATATCTTTCTTTTCTTTCCGTATATTCCACATTAAAAATGTGGTGTTTTAATCCTAAAATGCAAGTAAACTGTTTTCTGGAAGAGGCTCTTTCGTTCCTAGTACTTACAGTCTTTTGCTGGAAAAGAAAAAGTAATTTATAATTATAATTTCACAGTAAGTTCACGCAAATGGTCTTGTTTCTTGGTTGTTTTCCTTAAAAATTCTGCTAGCATTTTATGAAAGCGTGTAGTTTTTGGACTCCAGATGTTAAAAGGTTCTTGTTACCCTTTCAAATTTCTAAGTGTTTAATACTTTTCTTGCTTCATGTTTTTCACAGTAGCATCTCATTCATACCTCGTTGGAGTTCTTACTAGGTCTTTCAAAATCTTTAGTCAAATTGATAATAGCTAGACTGATTCCTTCCTTGTGGGGAGTCATGATGTCTGGAAAAAAAGGAAATGGTAGTAAGTTTTGATTGCTGATTGTATGGCCATTTTTGGAAATAGAACCTCTCTATGTTTAAACTTTCTTATAGCTTATATCTAGTGATGCTGATGGAGCCATTCAAAGAGCTGGACGGTTCCGTGTGGAAAATGGCTCCTCCGGTGAGGTAGGTACCCAAAAATACTCATAGGAAGCTGAAAAAAATACTTGGCTTCAGTTATGTTTCACCTACAAAAGATACATTTGCAGTCAATTACTAAGGAAGGGGGATTTTGAAAATTCTGTCATTTTGTCTCATTTTGGTAACATTTTTGCTCACTCGATCGTGTTAGGAGAAAAATATCTCTGAATGACACTTCACAGTCTCTAATTCATCACTCTATGTATGTGCTGTCCTGTTGGTACTATGGTGTTCAAACTGACCTCTGTGCTTTAAGGACTGCTTCTTGGCATGATGAGGTTTAGCCTCATTTTTTTGACCCTTAGCTGTCTTTTGGCAGCTGTGCTTATCTTGAAATAAGACAGAAAGAGTGGAGTGGAGCCTCAGAGAGTCATTCCTGTCATCTTTCTTGCCGCTAAATTCGCAGTGCATCCCTGGAACTCGTCCAGTGACGCTTAACCTTAATTTTTTGTCTTCCTTTGCAAAACTTTTTCATCTGTAAATACCATCTTAATATTGAAAGAAAGAAGACCTCATGTTCTGGAAATACTTGTAAGATATTGGTAAAGTGTGTATTGAATTAGTAGCGACAGCAAACTGTTACTGATTATCTGTTTGCATTGGCACTGGCTGCAGAGTTGAAAGCAATTTAGCTGTTCTGCGTTGATTCTTTGGGACAGTCGTGTTTGGTCTTTAGCTCAGTTTCATGCAGTTCTAAAACTGATTAGCTCGTATCGTGGAAAGATTCGTAGAGTGGGTGATAAACAGCCACGTGATGAATGAATACGGAGAATGGCTTTTTCTTCACGTGTTAATGCACAGTGGGAAAGGAATTGAGGGATGCTTGGGGATTTACCTTGATTTGTGAGAAGCAATATTGAAGAACTTTCAAAGCGTGCTTTGGTCAAACAAGGAGACTTTGAGGATTAATTTGGGAGGAACTGAGAAAATGAAACCTGAAGGCATTAATTTATTTAATTTTAAAAATGTTTGCCTTCAAATTCCACGTTGAAAGACCTTCTTTTCACTGACATTCTAAGACAATACCCGTAAGAGTGGTACAGTACGACAAGACTTACCTGCTTAGAGAGAAATTACCAAAAAGGGTAAATGAGAGGGAGAAACTTCTATTTCAGCTGCACGCCAACTGACTTCAGAAAAATCCTTGCTGTTTATAAAGCAGTGTACAGCTAAAATTTCAGGTGAATCAGCCAGTCTTTATTTACTTTTGCCTATATTTTGTCCTCTTTTTTTCCCTTGGCATTTAATCTAACAGTCTCCCTATTCTATTTCAGAATACAGACTACGCTCCAGGTACATGGCACAGAACGGATGTGCATTTGGAAAACCCGGAGTATCATACAAGATGGTACTTCAAGTACTTTTTAGGGAAAGGTAATTATTTTTTTGCAGGTGGATTGGAATTTGAATCAACGAAAATTTTGCATTGTTATTATTTCAATATGGGAAAAGGTATGGTGTTAATTTAGTAATAAAACATTTTCTGTCCTGTATGTGAAACAGGTCCTTGTTTAATGTGTTCTTAACCTGAAGACAGAGGATGGGTGTCTGTAAGGATTGAAATCCCTGCTACCAAAAAGGGATGTTTTGAAATCCTTCTTGGCTTGGAAAGCTGTACCTATCTCTTGGGGTGGTTCTTTTATGTATCTGTATATAAGTACGTAGTTATTTATGCAATGATGTATCGTATATGATATATGGTATGAATGCATATATTTACCCGTGTCTCTCTGATTCTGCACACGAGTGGGCGGATGTGTCTTCCTTATGGTAGATACTGCTGCTTGTTTTTCTCCCAACAGTTCATCAGAATTATCTAGGTACAGATGCAGAGAAGAACCCTTTCTTTCTGTCTGTTGTACTGTCTGACCAAAATAATCAGCGCATTCCGCAATACCATTCAATACTTTGGAGAAAAACAGTAAGAAACAAATATTTAACTGCTGTTCTGACTTTTGTTTGTTTTGAATACGTTTATTGTACTTTCTTCATCTTTCTCCAGCATTCCAGTGTTTATTACGGATTTTCATTTTATACGATAAGAACGTGTAATTCTACCATAGTAGATAAAACTAGACTAAATTTGCAAGTAAAATCGTACTAAACTTTTTGACAGAAATCTGTAATGTCAGATATTTTCTAGTTGTTCCAACAACTGCTTTGTTTTTTAGAAATGATGCCTAAATTGTTCTTGATTATGTCCTATGATCAGTTTAGGTAATGATTTTATACTGCTTTTAGGATTTTCTTGTACAATGGTAAGAAAATAGGGAGCTCTTACATTGGTTTCACCTTTTTCCCACTCGGTGTTCCATGAGAGTCCTTTATCCAAGCAATTGTTTTAAAACTCTCCTGTAGGCGTGCACGGTTTGCTTTTTTTTTCCTTTGCAACACCCATGACTTCTTTTTTTTCTCTAAATCAGCAGTAAATACAGTTAAGTGCAATTAGCTTGGTTTTCTTCTCATTTTTTAAAATTTAATTGTTTTTATTAATTTTCCTATTTGTATATGCAGAAAAAGTTGGTATGTCCTGTAATATATCCTAGATTTTCTTGTTTACAGGGTACTCAAAAAATATGTCTCCCTTACAGTCCCACAAAAACGTTATCAGTGAAATCTATATTAAGGTACGTATTTTTCAGAGCCCGAGTTCCACGGTTTTCACGATAAAGCTGTAAAAACCGTAAAAAGCAGTTTTGCAAGTCTATCATGAAGGCAGCAAAAAGTGGTTTTAAAGTTTGTTCTTGAATAGGCAAAGTGAAAACTTTTAATGAGGAGAAATTCTTAGCACGTTTTTTTTAGCAGAGGGACAATTTTCAAGTTAATTGGAGACTGGGTACTAAGTGGAACTTCAGGGATGGAGAAGAGATATCACTGTTTCATTTGCATTTTAGTGCTATGAGTCTTGATAAATTTGAGAAGAGCCCAAGAGAAATTTTTCATCCTGAGATACAAAAGGTAAGAAGAGACTTTTTGTTAGCTTCTTTTTCTTTATTATTTTCTGGAAATATAAGTAATTAACTATAAATGCTACTAGTTTGTTTCTTCCAGTAGTGGCTAATAAATGATGATTATATGTAATACTGCTTAAACTGCCTTGTAGAATACTAGTTTAATACGAGTGTGCTAAAGGTACTGTTTTTGTTTACAGGATTTATTGGTTCTCGAAGAGCAAGAGGTAAGTATAAACTTACTGCTTCTAGCTTACAGACCTGTCCAGTAAATAGAGCTTTGTGTTTTGACATGACATCAAAAATAACTTTAAGCACCAGCTTAATATCTCATGATAATAGATCACCGACTCAGATTAATAATTTTGTGCCATACTATAAAAGTTTAAATGTAAATTATTATGTAGTAGGAGATGGTATGTAGGAGATGGTATGTTCTGTTGTGTAGGATGTATATGAAGATACATATATAAAAGTCCTTAAAGAAAACAAATTTTTAGTTGTTCTGTTTGATTGCCTGTTTAGCATATGATAATTTGGTTTCATTTCTCAGGGATCTGTGAATTTTAAATTTGGAGTCCTTTATGCTAAGGATGGTCAGCTCACAGATGATGAAATGTTCAGTAATGGTGAGTTTTTTCATTGTCTCCTTAATTGTTTTATTCATCTGAATTAAAAGTAAGGAAGGTACTGTCTACAGCTGGAAGCAAGGCATGAGGTAATGGTTGTATAGACAGTCCTTTTGTTGGGTTTCATGCGTTGGGTGAAAAGTTGTAGATTAGGGCCTTCTAATTCTGTAAGAAGTTGCCATAGCAAGCCTCCTGTTACAGCTTGAAAGACAGTGGAATCCCTCTTCTAGAAATGTGTGACATAACATTTAGAAAAAAGAAGCCGTTGAAGGAGGTGACTCATTAACCCACTACTTGTAGTTCTTTCACTCTTTTACAACACGATCGTATTCTCCTGTGCACTTGAATAGCAATAGTGTTAGCAAAAGAGGTCACTGTTTAATGTCACATGATGATGCCTATTCTGCAAGGTTGGAATGCTGTTTCTGGAAAGGCAGTAGGTTTGGAAGATATGAAAGGAAGCTAATTTAGCCGAAACTTGTGTCCTGGAAGCGGGACCCATTTCCTTATTTTGGTTAGTTTTAAGACACGTTCTGTTACTGCGTGTGCACTTTTTTGGTAACTTTTCTCCCTCCCGCATGTAGAAACTGGAAGTGAAAGCTTTCAACGATTTTTGCATCTCTTGGGTGATACAATTACTTTGAAAGGCTGGTCGGGCTACAGAGGAGGACTGGACACTAAAAGTAAGAACTCACCTGCAGCAATAAAACAGGGGGTGGAGCTGCATTCTAAATGTGTCTTCTTATTGCATATTGCGCATATTGTATATATCGTAGTTACGAAACAATCCCAAAATAGACTTATTTGTATGTGTACTGAATGCTCTACTTCACCAGGAAAGAGTCAGGTCAGTTTAAGTTTTTGGTATGGAATGCAGTTATGACATGTATTATCAGGGTGAACAGTTTCCTTTTAAGTTGGAATGAAGTGAATGATAAGTAACCTGACATGTTACTTGCTTCGTGATAGTAGGACATTGTGTCTTGAAGACCTGTGTGATTTCACGAGGGTCGGTGAAAGGTGTCTTAGGTTTTAATTGTGAATATGCAGATTGGTTGCAAACTTGGGTTTGGACTCACATGAAATGTGCACTGTGGACATTTGTTAAAACGGATCAGACAAAAAAAGGTAACTAAAGAAGGTTCGGTAGAAGGGCTTGAAATATCTTTCAATCTTCAGAAAATTTAGAGGACGTACTCCTTAAAGTGTTGTCTTCCCTTGCAGATGATACAACAGGAACCTGTTCCATCTATACAGTTTTTCAAGGGCATGAAATTATGTTCCATGTTTCAACCATGCTACCATATTCTAGAGAGAACAAGCAGCAGGTACATGGTTCTCTCTTTCTGGTTTGTTTCCCTATTTATTTGTTAGATCATAAAGTCCGAAACTTTGTAAGAAATAAAGAATTTCTTGTCCATTCATCTTCTAGAAATGTAAGACTTGGGATTTTTGCACTTTTTTCCCCAATATTCTACCTAATGCTGAAAACTTCATGATGTTTATTAGAAATAATGCATCCTAGTGTCTCCATTAAGGTACAAAAGGAACTTGTGAAGGAGATCTAAGTTGGTTCGCTGACAAGTGATTGAGTAAGTGTGGTGTTCAGATCACTTGAAGAGCTTCACTACTGTAATTATTACCCCAACGGTTTTAGGAAAACTGGAAATTCGCCCTGTGTGTGAATTGTAGGAATAATCACATGTGTAACGCATAGCTCCTGCTTGAGTAGAAATTAGCGTAGCTTGGGAGAAATTTCCCGTGTGAGCGTGTTAATGTTGGTAACTGTAAAGAAGCGCTGTCACACTCCCATGGATTAACTAGGTGGGTTCTTGTTCAAATGTGCTGTCATTCTTTGCTCAAGCTTGTATTTGTATTTATGATGAAAAAAATACAGGCACGTGTGTTTACTGTACATCATGCATCCATAATGATTTACCTAAATTACTTACAAATTGCTTGGTTTATTATTTATTATACATTCTTACAGTAATATAGTTAGATGATATACTTAAAATGTACTTTTTCTGTTTGTCAGTTTTCTCATGCTTTTTGCTCGGACTGATGACAAGATCACAGAATAAAACTGAGGCAAATCAGGATATTTTTTTTAAAGAATAACTCGGCACCAGATTTTTTTTTTCCTTTTATTTCAAGCAGTAGATTTTCTGTTTTGGAATGCTAGCGATTCCATGCCTCATTTGTGAATATTAATTATGGAAACTACGAGTGCTTTTCTAAATATATGCAATATTGGTTTTTCTAGAACCTGCCTTGTTGTGTGCACCATGTCATTGCTAGGTTTACTTGCTTATAGTTAAATAATAATTTAATATCGCCCTCAGTCACACGAACTGTAATAATTCGGTTTGCAGTTTAGGAAGATTGTTTTATTATTCTGTCACAGAATTGTTATGATACTTATTTATGTCTTGTAAGTGACTGTGTCTGCCTCTTTTTTTTTTTTTCTCCCCCTTTTTTCTTTTCCTTTTTTTTTCAGGTAGAAAGGAAGCGACATATTGGAAATGACATTGTCACTATCATATTTCAGGAAGGTGAAGACTCTTCTCCAGCATTCAAGCCATCCATGATTCGCTCTCATTTTACACGTATCTTTTTCCTGACATTTTCTGATGTTCTGTTTTTGTTTTTTTAAGATCAATATTAATTTTATTTCTGCCCTAAGTCTTCCCTGCATGCTGTTTATGGAAGTGAAAAGTATTTTGCAAAGACAGTTGCATTCTTGCATTCTTTACCTTCAGCTGGTTGACTAGGAGTTTCCAAGTCTGCCACATCAAACTGTGTTTAAATCACTTAGAATATAAGGTAAAAGCAAGAATGTGAGTTTTAAATTGTGTTTTTATTGAAAGCACTCATTTGTATCATTTCACATTTAATTTTATACCTTTTCAAAAAATATAAATTCATAAATCTATTTCTCTTAGTGATGTCAATTATTTTGGCATTACATTTTGGCATTTTACTCAATACTGCCTTTCAATATTTAGATACTGTTTATTTTAAATATTTATATATTTTAGATATTTAGTATTTGTCAAGTTTGTTTAGACCATTACCGTATATCCTCCAGTTTTTTAATAGCCTGTGGTTTTCAGACTATATATCATTCCCAAAACCAGCGGCCAATCTCTTAGAACTGTCAAGGCATCACAACAGTAATAATCTGTAGACTCCAGCCTGGCATCTGTTAGACTAGATAGAATGGAATGAGGAGAAATGGATGAAGACAGGAAAACTCTGATTTCTATCTACACTCTCTTGCTCAGTTTTGAAAAGGTATCACAACGCTTAAGACTTCTAAACCTAATTCTTAGGCAGACTAAATGTTCTTAGAACCCACTTGCTAGGGGTGAATGAAAAATGAATAAAGATTGAAAAAATAATAAAAATCTTTATGTATCATAGGAACCTAAGAAGACACTAAGAAGAATTGTTTACCACATCAACATACCTCTTCGATAGAGCATCGACCTTAGTATAACTTGCACTTTAAATCATTCTCTCAATTTTCTTACAATTCTCTTGGCTAAATTATTTCATTGGAATCTTTTCTTCAGTGGAAGCTTTGGTGTAAACAAAGTTCATTGTCAGTGCTGCTTTATCAACTAGAATAATTTTAAATCACCAATATATCAAATAAAAATAAAAACAAACTTCTATAGTATGAATTATACTGTGTCTGTGGTAGTAGCTTGATTTTTAAAACTGTTGATCAAACAATAAAATTTTTGTATAGGACCTTCTTTATGAACAGTAAAATTTGTATAGTCTAGAATTGTTTCTATATTTACATTGACTTGATTAATATATTTTTCTTTTATTAAATCTGCAATGTACTGCAGGAAAAGGAAAGTTTATTAAAATACATGTGAGCTTTATTAGAACTGGATTAACTTCCTTAACTGTACGGCAGATATTTTTGCTTTAGTGAGATACAATAAGCAGAATGATAGTTACAGGTAGGTGCTGATTGTAACAAATACTTTTGCAATGAATTACTGATGGTTTAGAGAAAATGGGAAAACATTTTGGCAGTGGGAGAGCTTTCTGGCGTACAGGCAGGTCTACCTGTCTATGTTGCAGGAAGCCAAATGAGCTTTAGAAACTGAAAAGCTATATGGACCTGCATGCAGATGTCACTAACCTGGCTGTAAGTAAGATGTTTCTAACCATCAGAAAAATGGGACAGAAACCTGGGCGTACATCCCTCATTACCCTTTAAGAAGTGATTGTTGTCCTGACTGTAAACTAATAGTCCGTAGATGGGTTAGCCAGGGTAAAATGCTTTTTATATTGCTATTTATGTGGGGAAAGACGTGAGTTGCAGTAAATAAAAGAGATTTGTCTCTCTTGCATTAAGTAAGTGGCTGCTTTTACTAGATCAGTCCATCTTATTTTGGTTGCTTCTTTCTGCCAATCTTGACACATCTTGCCATAGCACGTATCACATAGTATTTTTTTTCCTATATGACAGCCTTGGAACATTATCCTTCAGCTTGGTCCAATTATGTTTCCTTCTGTTCTTTTATTGTAGGCCTGAATAGAATTTGTTCCTTCTCTTACTTTTTTCTCTCTGTGTCTGTGTGTGCGTGTGTGAAGACCGTCTTCCAAGCGGCCAAAGTTTCAGTCAAAACATACAGGGGATGCTCTAGGCTTTTGAGGCAAATTGTCCTTGTTTCAAACGCAATGCCACTATTAGGTCTGACACGGAATTTCTGTTTACAATACCTTTGTATTTTACATGACTCAAAAAGTCTATTTTTTAGTCAGTTTTGTCATGACTTTCCCTGTCATCATTCTTTCTGATCTAGTCAAGGAATATTTCACGCCTTTTGTAGTTATAAATAGTTGCTTTTTTACCTGAACGTAATGAAATGGACATATGTCATCTATGAAACTGTATCTCAAATATGTGAAACAAATATTAGGATGATCAATATTCATGCAAGTGTGGTACTGCATTTCATGCTGTATGCAGTTTCTAAGCTTTCGGGGAAAAAAGACTGTGTGAAAGCCTTGTATCAGTGTCAGTCAGTCGCTGTTGATTTTTTGAGAAAGCAAATTCTGACTGGTTTCTAAACCAGCAGATGTGGATTGAATCTATAATTTTGCCACTTACCTTGCTGTGACCTGTGTCATATGCATGTGCCACTTGGAAGACTTTTGTTGGCAAAGTATCACTTGAAATAGCCAAGAATGATTACTTATCTTAAAGAAGCTATGGACTGATGAACAAATAGGCATGGGTTTGGTATCTGCCCATCATTATTGCTGTGCTGGATTTCTTATGGATCAGAAGAGCTCAGCAGGTCCAGCTGTCACAGAAGTCATTCTGACTCTGTCGTCCTCAGTGAAAATGAATTTGCTGTTCTCGGGCTGCAGATTCATATGTCAATGTAAGCCATTGTTACTTTGAAAGAATCAAATATTTCATGTGTGTGGTGAATGCATAGGCAATGTGGAAATCTGTAAGGAGAACATACTTTGTAGGTGAAGACCTATTCTTTCACAGCTTTTTTGAACAGGACCGTATTTTGCTAATGTCACTAAAACTATTGCTGTATGAGTAGAACTGCAAAGTTCTAATTCTGTGTCTCAGTGTTGGTTTGTGTAAAAGAAACATAATGTTGCTCTGTTGAGCAAAGTGAAAAAGCAAATTATTCATTCCACGTGAATGGTTTTTTGTTAGACCCTTTGAAATTCTTATGTAAGACGTACCCAAATAACGATTTCCATTTTTTTTTTTTTCAGTTCTGATTAGTGTCTATAAAAAAGGTAGGGTTTGAATGTGATTTTCAATGTAGATAAAGATTTGTGCTTTCAATAGGCTGAAAATATTTTCAGAAGAAAGTGTTCCTCTCTTTGGGCCTCCCCTTCCATCCCCACCTGTGTTTACAAATCACCAGGAATTCAGGGATTTTGTGTTGGTGAAATGTAAGTCCGTTTTTCTTTTACTATGCTCTTTCAATAATTGTGCTAACAAATTAAAATTCACGATGCTTAAAATGTATACACATTTTCTTGTGTATTCTGCTGATCTGTATGCAATTATTTTTTTCAAATCAGTAGCATAGATGGGATATCACTTCCATCAAACGGTTACAAGTCAGATTAACAAAAAAAATATTCTCCTCAGGCTACTACACAGAGGCTGACTTACATTTGCAGAATGTGCAGCCATACTTGGTTTTGCATTTTTGTAAAGGACTTGGGAGAGCTGAAAAAATTGATAATGCTGTTCATTATTTAGTAATAGAGGGTGTTAATTTAGTAGCTCCAAAAACCTGAAAATAGCAGCTTTTCTGAATGTATTCTTAAAGGTGCTGAAGGACACCTATGCTGCACTTCTTAATCCTGTAGTCATTCAGTTCCAATTTTCGTATTTGCCCTTCTAAATCAGCAAAAAAGAAACCTTGGAGAATTGATCATGTTGATTACAATTAGATGGTTACCTGATGGGAGCTTGGTAGCTTATTTTGTCTACTTAGATTGTCTAGTACTTAGATTGACTGGCAGTTGGTCTGTAGTTTTTTTATTACTTAGGTATTTATTCTGATGCCTTGTGGAATTCTTCTATTACTAATTTTTCTCCTGTAACTTAAGGGAAAGTTATTCACTTAAAAAAGGCAGAAAGGAAGTAATTCTGAATTAATAAGGGCAGAGCAGGTGTTTTGGTACAGTGGCAAACTAGAATTGGTGGAGACTGTTGAAGTTCATTTATGTAATATATCTTTTTTCCATAATTTTTTAGTAATAAATGGTGAAAAAGCCACCTTGGAAACACCAACATTTTCTCAGAAACGTCAGCGTACTCTAGACATGCTGATCCGCTCTTTATACCAAGACATGAGTCCTGACCTACACAAGGGAAATGTAAGTCAGAAGTTCCTGCATCCCTCACATGTACTGTCTTGTTCTAACTAGTAGCTTGAATGTTCTGTTACTTTAAAGGACTGTAATCCTAATGAGCTCTGAATTGCCTGTGACTAAACTAAATACTGATTATCATATTACTTACTTTACATTTATATGAAAGCTGACAGTCCTTTCTGGACTTCACCAGGTGTGAGGAGAAGCATGATAATGTCATATTTTGTGTAAGCTTACCTGTAGCAAGGGAATAGGGAATTTAGATACTAGAGGCATTAGTGGTATATCTTATCACCATAAAATCTTCATTTGTTCCATTATGTGTAAATTTGGGTGATTTTTACCCTTGGATAGCTATGAGGTAGCTTAATTTTAGATGATGATGACTTAAGGTGATTCTTAACTAACTAAAAGCAAGTTCAGTACTTTTAAAACTAAGAAGGTGCTATTTTTTCCACCAATGTTTATCTCTTTTATATATATAGATCTGCTTAAACTTTTCTTTTTCATGTGTTCTTTCACATATTCATGTGGTATTGTACAGAATGTGACAATGGTAAACTATGACAAGTTGAAAGGTAAAGTGCTCAAGGATTGGAAGAGTTGCAGTTTCTCTTCTCGGAGAAGCTAAGCATTTAGAAAGAAACATTTTCTGTTTTAGAACATGCTTAATAGAAGATCCTTCAGCGATGTGTTGCCAGAGTCCCCAAAATCAACACGGAAAAAAGAGGAAGCTCGACAGGCAGAGTTTGTTCGGCTTGGTCAGGTAGGATCGGTTTAGAAGGTATGCAGCTATATTTACAAAGACTGTGTCACTCCCTTTGTCTGACTAGCTTGCAGTTATGTCGGGATTTAATGCAGTTTACTGTGATCAGAAATAGTTTAGTAGCGTTGCATAAATAAATAAAATATGAATAGAAGTATTTATATGTAATGCCTGAGGTGTACATGTACAAATATTTATATAGTACGTGAGTTAAATGAAGGGTGTAAAAATTGTACCTTAGGATCAAACCTGAAAGGTCTTTCCCTGCTTCATGCAGCAGATGCTTTCTCCGAGCAGAAGAGTGCCGTGTCTTTTTCTGTGCTTTGAAAAAATATAATCTTTCATAGATTTCCTCTGCATGTTTTTCTAAGATTGAATTTCTTTGAAAATACTTGGACTTCTTTAGTCAGGAAGAAATTTTGACAGTCTCTGTTAAATCAAAGTTTGCCACCCATCTTTGAACATATCAAATGCTGACTGCCATCTTCTATGGCCTTATTAATTTTTCGATTCTGTGAGAAGTACAACCTGCTGATGGTTTGCATCAGTCTGCTTTGATCTGGCAGTTCATTGCAGCAAAAAAAAGCCAACAGTGACTATGCTCATCAGTTCCCCTGTCCTTTCTCACTTGTTTCTTCTTGATCCATGTCCAGGTCCCATGGATCTGCAGCTTATCTTAAGAATACTTCTTTTAACTCAGCAGGAGTTAACAGAGCAAAAACAAAAACAAAACAAAAAAACAAACAAAAAAAAGCCAAAATCCAACTAACCAGAAAAACTTTCCACAAAACAAAACTGAATTCAAATGACCAAACCCAACCAACCAAAAAAAAACCCAAACCCAAAAAAAAAAAAAAAATCCCACCAAAACAAAACCAAAAAAACCCAAACAACCCACCCTACCAACAAAACCCAATTCTTTTCTCTCCCTTTTTTTTTTAATTTTAGTGAAAAGTTAAAGATTAGGAGAGTCTGAGAAGTTCTAGATGTTGTTAAAGGTAGAGAATTGAGCTAGGCACTTAAGAGCTGGTTCAAAAAAATATCACCTTGCACTCCCAGAGCTGCAAAATCTCCTCTATGCTTTTCCTGTCCTTTCCACAGTCACCTTGAAATAACTAGTCACTTTAGGCAGGCATTGGAAAAAAAAGAAAGCTGAATGTGTAATATTCAGACAGAAGTGACTGATGATTTATTCCGATGTTTACTTTACAGAAATAAGGAAAAACAGGAAAAGCATGGTTATTGAAAGTATGGGAACCTATAGGCTTATGCCCCTTCCACCTCCCCCAGGTTAAATGCTGATGAGATGCTCATGTAGCAAATCTAGTTGGGAACCCGTTTGTTAAACAAGACTTCCATCCTCAATATGGTCTTCGTCAAAGGGAAATCTATTGTCTGGCTTATAAATTGATAGATACCTGTTAGTGTTTTTCTTGGATGTCATTTTAATATTTAACTATTTCCCTTCCCTACAAGATCTTTCTTCTATGTTACAAACAGTAGGCTTGACCATATTTCAAGATACCTGCCACGTAACTCAAACATTCATGACTAACTAGGAATGTATTTCCCCTTTAGTTATAGCCAGTTGACTTTTAAGACGGTGTACAAATTGGTGGACTGACTGATCCAGCAGTATATTTAAATCACTTATTTATTGTCAGGGTGATCTATTCTGACTGGTGAAATGAAATTAAAATGTTCATACCATGAGGTATTTTGTGCATCTCTGTAAGCTGACAGCCATGCTTAATGCAAATATGCAAGTGATGCATGCAGGTGTTTACTGCTGCTTCACAGAGAGCCGTGCTTGATGGTAGGCAAACTTCGGGGCAGTAAAGTTGGTATAGGTTAGTTCTAAACTTTGCATTAAGGAATGCTGTGACAATTCCATGTATCACAGTCTTCTAGGAATACCGTGGAAGTTAGCAATGAGGGAATATAGGCTACAACAGACTTACTGTGTAAGTCAGTGAAACTATGTGTATACGACACTTCTCTGGAATTTTTCGCCCTTTTGTCTTTTCGCCCTTGCTTCTCGTTACTTCTAACTGACGCCTTTGCAATCCAGTGACCGTCTGTCCTTGGGATGCCTGGCAGTGTATATAGTCAGAGATATGTATAATTTGCCTTAATGTTTGTTAGGAAGTTTTGCAAATTAAAGGTTACTTTGTATAATTGACAAGAGGATCCTCTATCTGGCTAGATTATAAAGTAAACTGTGTAGATGGTATGAGGTGGCAGTTTTTCTCTGTTGCTATGTTTGACTCTTCTGAATTGCCATTTAGAAAGCAAACAAATAAAAAATACTGAACAAGAAACAGCCAACATACATTTTGGCTAAGATACCTAGTAACCACCTAGTGGTTTATACCTACCTTGTTGAGGATACAGAATTCTGCTTCTTTTTTCATTACTTACAATGACATAGGAATTCCAAACTGAAATTACTTTCTAGTCCTAAATTGTCCTTTTTATATCATCATTAGTTTGGGTATTGCTGACAAAAACTCAGTTTAAATAAAACATCTGTTTGTATTAGGCATTGAAATTGAAAACCACTGTGAAAGGGGATACCACAACTAACTTGGCAACTGCAGGCTTTTGTAAAAAGGAGGTGAGTGAAACTGTCTGAGAAGTTATGAAACATTAAACATTATGTGGTGTGGTATCTATTTATTTAGTTACTTCTGTAATTGGATGCTGCAGCAGAACAGATGAAAGGTACAGTGTCAAAGTGATTCTGCAGTCACTATTAGATTAATAAAGGATGAGCCTGGGGTCAGAAGCACTTCTCAAGTTAAAGCAAGCATGGACATTTTTATACCTGAGAAAATGCAATGGAAGTAACATCTTCCATATGCAATCATCTTTAATTTCAACACGCTTAAAACAAAATTTGGTTTTGTTTTCATTTCCTGTGATAGTGGATTTTGTTTGAAGTCATTAGGGAGTGAAATATGAAGAACTGCACTCTTCTGCATGTGTTTCATATACAGAAGCTTCAGAAGTGCTTCTAGAATTTCAGACATTCCAACTAATAGATAAATTGGAAGAGGAGGGGCAGGCACTGGGAGGTAAGTACTGAGAACACAGGATGGAAGAGCAATTTGGCAGAAAGGCAGTTTTAACTGTACCATGTTCTAGTCACTAAACATCACAAACTGAACCATAAAATGTAAGCAAACTGCGCGTGTGTAGGGGTAAATACGTTTTAAGTATATAGGTTTGGGTTTTTTAAATGAAAAAGATATTGTGTGAGGGTTGCACTGAGTTTCAGCTGCATGTGTTTTAATTCTAGCATTTCAGGTATGTGTCTCACACTTGGTAGTCTCCAAACCAGAATTGATACGGAAAGTCTTCTGCAAGAAAATTAATTCAATCTTGATATTTCAAATTCCAACAATATACTGTTTGAAAATGTATCCTGCCAAAAGCATTTACATGTTATTGACATTGTCCATGACATTCTGTATCTGTATGATCTGTATTTTTTAGTGTACTTAATATGTATCCCTTATGTTACTTCATAGCCTTGGGAATCTCAGTCTTTCTGCAGTAATTTTCCTCATGAGGTTGTCTGTGCAGATTCTTGGGGCCAGTCCTTGCTGGTTTCTACAGATGCTGGCATCTTGTTAATAGATGGTTAGTAAATGATCCAGTGTTTTTGTGTCAATTTTTATGTATCTGACCATTTTCTTGAAAATATGTGTTTATAGACTCTGTTCAGGTGTTAGTGGGCCTTTACGTAGGGAGGTAGTTACTAATCCAAGTAAATTTATTACTTTTATGCAACTAGTTGCAAAGGTTCGTTCTGTAGTAGAATCAAACCATATTGGGGAGTAGTGTTAATGCAGACTCCTGAATGTTTTCTTATTTCAGATGTTGTTTTCTTGACCATCTGAAAAGCCGTAGGAGGTCACATCCAGGTTCAAGAAGTGTCTAAATGGCTTGTCTGGTTTCCTTAGCCCTTGATAATAGTGAGCAGGATGCCAAGGGCTTATGTGACGGTGAAGCCCTACTTCTTCCCTTAGCAATGATATTGCTGTTCTGATCCCTTATTATCCTCTGTGTGCTACGTCATGCTAGTGGGACTGAGGGAATGAAGTTAGTTCTTGGTCATAAGTCTCAAACTTGCCAAAGGAATGTCACTTTTAGATTCCAGTGGCTTAATCTGATTCATGACAGTAATAAAACTCTCCCGTGAGGAAGTATTGACTATGATGCTGTGGCATATGTAGGAGCTTTGTGCAGTTCTTTTTGGGTTTTTTCCTCTTCATTTTTATAAGAAAAAACCCAAGAATTTAATTAGAAGAAAGAAACCATCGTCCAGCAAGTTTTAGTAGGATTTTGAATGTATATATATGTTTTGTTTTTTAGATGGTCAACCATCAGTACCAGTATTTGATAAAACTCTCCAAATAAAGCAGATGAATGTGTTGGAAGCTCTGGATCTTTTGATTGCCCGAACGGACAAAGGTAGGAGAGGTCCCTGTTCTTGGATTCTGTGTGTCTCTGGGTATATATGTCTCATGACAATTGTGTCTCGTTTAGAAGGATTATATGTGCATGAAATCTGTGATTTTTTTAGTGAGGTAGTTTTTACCAGGTAGCCTGTGATTGAGTTTCGTAAAGGGAATGTACACAAAGCAAGGTCAGGATCTTTATGTATAACTCAGGTTGGTTTATTTGTTTTTACGCTGTTATGTGTTTCCTCAGTATTTGCTGCAGTTCTGTTTACCCAAGCTTTGGATAAAACGTTGTTCCTTCTCTACCACTGGGAGTTGCCCAATTCGGTTGCGTCTGATGAAATTCACCCTGAGATCTTACAGAACTAGCTCAAACTACGTGAGAGCCATTTGCAGTTCTCTCAAGACACCTGGAGAATGGGTGACATTTCTGAAGATCTGGGAAGTGTAGCTATATTGAAACTTAGTTTGTGAAATTTCTAGAGAAAACCCTTCTGTATCCTGAAGGGTTCAAACTCTGTTAAGGATCCAGTTATCAGTTGCTCACCTGGCTGGTTCCAGCTCTTAAAGTTAACCCTTTTACTCTTTCCCTGTAGTTTATATTTTTGTTATTTTACAAGATTTTATATATTTGCAAAGCATTTTGCGTTTCACTGTTTGGAAGCTCTCAGATCATTCTTTGGTGGAGCACCACCTAATGGAATACTCAGCTATTGTGCTGAAGGGGTTGGTTACTGGAATTGTAAATCCCTGAGAGTTCATAAGTCTTCAGTCCCCAGAGAGGTATTATGCTTTGTTTACTTTTGCTCTGTTTGTTAGGTGCTACTTCTCGTTAGAAGTATTAATTTCAAACTACCATGTTCTTTTTTTAACTTCTTTTTTCCTGGTTCTCTCCGTATATCAGGGAAAGACTCTCGTGTCCTTGTCTTCAGACTCAGTGCTATCCAAAAAGCTATAGAGACTAAAAAAATGATAAGAAGCAAATATGACTGCAGAGAAAATAAACTGGAGAGAACAAAAGGTGATACTGTTATCCTGTGTTGAAAACATCCACTGTATTTTGATGCCGGTAGTTGCCAGGGGCTTATTAGCTCTCTTTAGGCAGGTGTAGGTGTTCACCTTTAGCTTTTTCTCTGGGCAGTCAATTCACACTTTGTTAACCTTATATTTGAAAACTACTCTAGTATAGTCCAGCATGACATTTTTGAATGTTGTAAAAAGACCCATGTTACTTGGCAATTGCTGCTGATGAAAAGCTTTAGAGAAAAGTAGGATTTCAGGATTGGGAAAAGAATTTTGTGGGGATGTTAGACTGAAATAAAGCACACTTTAAGTTGGCAAAACACTGGCAAATCCCCCATTAAATAGTAATGCTTAGATTAGTCTGGGTGTTGCCCATTATTTTTGTCAAAATAAATGTTTCCTGGTCTTCAGAAGCAAGCTGCTTTGAAAAGCTGGAACTTGCAGAACAGCGACAATCCATGTATCTAGGATTAAGGGTAAAAGATTCCAAAAGAGTCATAGGCTTTTGTCTTTTCCCAGAAGTTGATGTAATCCTGTTGAGTTTTTAATTCTATGTTGCCAAGTCATCCATCAAAGCCCTGTTGTACTAATCATCATACAAATACAGAAAAAAAAAATCAGACCCTACCCCAACCACTTAGAGTCTAGAGCATTATTTCCTCAGGCTGCCATTTGTATGCCATTAATACTCACCATGGAAGTGAACTGAGGATTGTTGTGGCTATTCGGAACAAACTACTTCTCGTCACAAAGAAATATAATTCACTCAACATTTTAACCAGCACCTCTCTGCTATCATCTCCTGAATCTCCAGTAGAGGAGTTCCAGTACATCCGGGTATGTGTAATCTAGTTACTAAATATCTTAAAACACTGAACAGCACTCAGGTAGTGTGGGGGGATGCAGGGAGAGCAGAGTATGCATTATCATCTTCCTGAACCTACAGACAAATCAAAGTGAGAAGTCATACGGTGGAGTTCAGTCATATCTATGCTAAATAAAACTTTCAAATTTTTAAAGAATTGTTTCTGCTTGTTCTTTGTTATGCTTCTGTGCTTAGAAAACATCCCTTTAAAATCATGGAGTACCTGCAGCACTCACAGTAGGAACTTGAAAAAGAGAGTAATTCTATTATTTACATTATAGGAAATATGCCTTTCTGACCCTCCAGTGGTTATGACGCTGGTGGATGGGCCTACTGGAGACAGTGACAATATGATCTGTGTAGCATATCGGCATCAGTTTGATTTAGTCAGTGAGAGCACAGGGGAGTCCTATAGATTGCATCACGTTGAAACAAACAGGGTAAGTTTTCATCATTGAAACCTTTTTTGCAGACCTCCACTGAACATAATTTGTTGCAGACTCAGTGCATTCTGTGCTGGCCTCCTTGGATTGTGATTTATGGAGGTGCTCGTGTGTACTACTTTTTACTTCTATAACCACTGCTTTAGGGCACTCTGAGGTATTTATTCCTTTTGGGATAAATGATGATAACTCCCAAGTGAGGTCGTTATAAGCTATGACACTGGGGAAAAGCCTGTGTTTCAGGCTCTGGAATGTTGTTGTCAAAAATTCATTTTTCTTCTTTCTTAGCCGGTAGTTAGCATTTTGTTTCATTTTTGTGGTGTCTGTGTTTTATCGTTTAAAAAATTGCATCAAAATAACTTCAGTTATTGGTTGACCACCAAATCTTATTCAGATTTACCTATCTGCATGTACTGTGGCTAAATAAATTATATGCTTTTATTGCTTTACGCTGTGGTGTGGTTATGAATGTTCAGCACTGTACAGAACCAAATACAGAAGAAACAAACTTTTATCTTGAGAACGTCCTGAAAATTACATCACAAAAGAGGCTATTTATATTTTTTTAAATTTTTTTTTTCCTTTTACCTGTATTGTGCACTTCCCCATCTGATTATATTGCTTATAAGTTGCAATCCAGTTGTAATAACCACAGTATCCTCTGCCTATTGGTAATCTTTTCCATTATCATTGCAGGTTAATTTTGTTGCAGCTATTGATGTATATGAAGATGGTGAAGCTGGTCTATTTTTGTGTTATAACTGTAAGTGTTTAGGGAAGGCCAGAAATGGTAATAGCTCAATCTGCATATGTAGATCTTCTTTCACTGGAGTCTAGGTCTGTATCTGTGTTTCATGGAAAGTTTGTTTCATGAAAAGTTTGTCAAAATACATTCTTTGGAACTTAAATGCATATTGGAGAGACTAGAAATTCCAGTATTTTAGTCATACTAGCTGTTTTATAGATGTGCAGGTTATATGATTAATGAGATCTTGGTGTCTGTAATAACCCATGTGCATAACAGTCTTCAAAGAACGTAAATTACATGAACATATGGCTACATAGGGCAGAGTGGTACAATTCTGCAGACACTGCTTTCTGAATTTTTCTTGCCCATTCCTGTCTCTATAGACGAGTTAGAGATCTGATAACTGTTGAAACTGTAATACTCCGTAAAATATGACAACTTATTTAAATGTAGGTCTTTTAATTTGATCTTTCCAGTGTGTTGACAGAGAAAGCAAATTTTGTTTTGCTCTTTGGCTATAGAGGGACTTTTACATGAATATTTGATTGTGTGCGTAATGTCCACCCTTCTGCAAAATCTCCCTATAAGATGGGTTGTGGTCACTTAGAGTGTAAAGTGATGGATGCTTTTTTTTTTCTGTTTGCTACAGATGTTTGTCAATACAGAAAAGTATATCCTTTCAGTGGAGGTTCTCCACTGATCCAGCCATCAGCTTATGACTTCCACTTCAGCTGGAATCAAGTTCCTTATGCTGTTGGTAAGAAAAAAAATCTCTTTTTAGTAGATGTTTTTTTCATTGCCATTTTTTCCTGCACTTGGCTCTTGGTGGAATTACAGTATTCTGGGAATAAGCATGTTACATTCATTATTCTACTTGACTTAACCTGAATATGATAATTTTGAAAAGTGGCGCCTTGGTAGCAAGTTCATCCTTTGCTGAACTTTCTCCTCCTTTCTTTTCTGTGTTTCTCATTTTCCGTTCACTCTACATTCTGCCAGGCATGGAGAGTGAAATTTTCTCCAGACTCAATGTAGTTCAGTGTGCTTCTGTGTATTAGACAACACTTTTCATAGGAAAGGAACATGCCAGAAGAGGCCAAGAACAGTTTTCGTGGAACATCCAAAAAACTTCTGCTTTAACCATTTTTCCTTGCCAAATAACTTCTGTTTCATTGCAGTCTGTGCTTTCCCTTATGTTCTTGCCTTCACTACTGATTCCATTGAGATCCGCTTAGTGGTGAATGGGAACTTAGTCCACACAGCAGTTGTGCCTGAGCTTCAACTTGTAGCATCAAGGGTAAGACAGAAAAATCGTGTTTGACAGTTTCTGTGATATGTTTGGATCTAATTAACATTAAATGTTGCTACCGCTAAAAATGTAACAAAGAAAACCAAAGTATGTGCTACTTTATCTGAAGTAATTGTTCATCTGTGTACTCCTAGTTGATATCAAGGACAGAGAGAATCAGAAGATGATTAAGAAAGTCTGACTGTACTAATGCTGGGTTATTTGTCATTTCAGTCAGATATTTATTTTAAAGCTACTGCTGCAGTAAGTGGATCATTTGACAGCACCTCTAAGGAAATGAGTTCAAAGAGTTCTCCTCAAACACTGACAGCTTACGAAAAGCCAGAATTTCCTCTTCCTTCTCTAGAAGGTAATGTGATCTCTAATTGTTCCAACAGCTGTCACATCTCAGTGTGGCCGATCTTCAGTAAAGATGGTAAAAAAACGTGAGTTCCTACCTGAAAGTGTGGAAGATAAGAGATTTTCTATTTTCCACACTATATAGCACTTGGCTGAGCTTTTGCAATGTAGTATCTTTTCTGAGTACATGATAGCACTTTTCTGAAAAAATAATTTCTATAGGAAGGGAGGAATTAAGCCTCAGTAGCTTGATGAATCTTGGCAATGTGACCACAAGTAATTATGCAAAAAGGGGCATAAATTGTGAGAAAGCTTGATATTTCACATACGCTATTCTGTTCATTTAAGAAAGGCTGAACGACCACTAAATGGCTGAAGTTCTTTTGCAAAAGAAAAGTAAGGAACCTTGAAAAACTTTGCACAGACAATTTAGTGTAGCATGATCTGTGAACAGTCAATCTGTAGTATAACAACAAAGGAGAAACAAGGGAACATCAACTAGATAATTCAAGATATGGGTACACCTTTCTTCCTTACATCTGCTGCTTTACTGTTAGCAGAAAGGAAAAGGAGAAGGTAATCACAAATTTCTTAAAGGTAGTAGTATTTGATAAGTTGGGACTATTTAGTAAGTTTGGGATTTTGATTTGTTTTTCTTCTAGGAATTAGGAAAATGTGTTATTTTGTGTTACCTAAGAGGAGGAGTCATAATTTAAACCACTTGGGATCCAGGCTCCAATATGTTTGCAGTGTATTAAAACACATGGGAAATATTGCACAGAGTACAGTGTAATAGTCAGGGTACCAGCCGCAAATTTACTTCCAGGTTCTGCTCCTGATTCATCATGTTGCCAAGAGTCAGTCGTCTTTTCCTCTCAAAGTCAAATTGCTTGTATTTCTTCCTTCTCCTAGCTTATTTGTATTGAAAGATCTCTAGAGCAAGAAAGATCTTTGTCATTTCAGTTAAAAAGTGCCCGGCTCTATAACTTTTCATTTGGAATTATTAAGAACTGATTCCGTTGTGCAACTGTAATCTTCTTTTTCCTTTGTGTTTCAGGTGAAGTTCCGTGCAAAAACCTGTACAAAATACCTCTCAGCAATCTGGTTGGGCGAAGCATTGAAAGACCTCTGAAGTCACCTTTGGCTCACAAGGTCATCACTACTACGACGTTGAGTGGCTTTACCTCTCTTCCAGTTACGCACTCACTATCTTTATCTCGTATGGAAATTAAAGAAATTGCAAGCAGAACACGTAAAGAATTGCTGGGTAAACTCTCCTCATTCCTCAGTGTTACATATCATTTGACAAACAAACATATGCTTTCTAATCTTTGCACCATCACAGGTAGGTTTGTATCATGCAGCTAATATTCATAAATTATTAAAATAAAGAAAGGAAACAGTGAGGCAGCATTATTTGTTAATAGTATAGCTATTGTCTGTGCATGTATAAGATGGCTATATTCTAAGACAGGTAGAAATGTTAATAAAGGAAAGCAGCAACAGATGGTTAACATTTTCATGAATGCTTTGTTTTCTGTTGAAAGTATTAAGTCTCTTATTCTTTATTGAGGCCTTTTGGATGAGTCTGTACCCAAGACAGAATGTCCACAGAAGCTCAAAAACGTTTCTCGAAGACAGTCAGACCCCAAGCAGGGAGCTGTAAGGTCATCTAGTAGTGACAGGTAAATATACTTTAGAAAAGAGCCTAAGTTAGACTGTAAATATTTTCAGAATTGATTGCTTGTGCTTATCTCAGTTGGCATGAGGCTGACTGAGACCTTCGTATATCCATGTTTGTTTCATGCTAATGTGTTTTTTAGAGTATCTGAATATATAAGTACTGAAACAACTACACTTTTTGCTAAAGACATGTTAATGTAGCAAGAGAAGACTATACACATTTTGTGGGGACCTGCTGCAGCTGAACCTGTTATAAAGATATGGGCTACTGCAGCTGCATGTGCAGACTCTTGTTGCTTTCTTTGTATGCTCTTGTGTTGCTATTTTCAGAATAAATTTTGTGAAAAAATGCCACAGCATTTGTCTTTTGGCACTGACCCCAGTGCCGTTCTCTTCTTTTCAATGTTTCCATAACATACATTTGCATAGAGTATTGGCAGAATATAGAATACTGGCAAGATACAGAAGACTGAGAGTAACAAAACCAAAAATCTCTTGCAGTGTAAAACTATGTTTGATATGTTTCCCTATTTGGAAATTATTTGGGTGAGGAGCTTCATTAATGCCTTTTGATTATTTTTAGAAGAGTAAAACAGGAGGAAACTCAATTGTAATGATCTGTGTCTGTCTTTAGGATAACTTGATTGAATCTAGAAGTAGCCATTGTTCCTTCCTGCCCTGACCTGTGTATGTTTTTTAGTAACTTTTGTCTTCCTTTTTGCAGGATAATCTCAAGCTCATTTGAAGGCTATTCTGAAAGATGTCATCTTTCCACTAGTTCAGATCCCGATACTTTAGCAAACAGGGAGGAGAGTTCACCATCTAGCTATCCATTTCAACTGATTTCTTTATATGATGAAGACATCATTGACTTAAAATGAAGACACTTTTAAAACCTTTCTTCCTTACTTCACATTTTCTTACAACTCTGTAGGCTCTATGGCAATGTCACAAATACTGCTTCTGGTGGTAAAATGTGGCTGGAAGTACTGGTGACAAATCCTTGTAGGACCCATGTTCTGGTTAGCAGAGCCTGATTTGGTGATGCTTATATCTTTGACATAGGTATGTTTTGTCAGTTAATGAAGCATTACTTTTCATGGCATTTTAACAGTAGGCAATAAATGAGAGATTTAGGCTGAAACTGAAGTAAACAAAAATGATTACTTGTTCTAAGCTTCTTATAATTTGACTTACCTAAATGACGTGCAGCAAAGTTAATTGCTGTTATTACTGTCGTGAATTGTTTTACAACAGTGTATGTCATGTTGGGAGAGGAATTTTACAACACAGATCACTGCTTTTGGTTTTTCCATCTTTAAAAAACAGCAACAACAAAAGGCTTGCAGGTGAGGTCATTTCAAACAGTGCAGTCAGTCCCTAAATTGATGCATCTGTGGTATGTTCACTGAAGTATCAAATGAGATATGAAGATGGTGCTTCCTTTGCTCGTTGTTTAGAGAAACTTGCACTCTTTTGGCATAAATAATCCCTGAGCAGAGAAACTTTCTATAGGAAACGCAAACTTCCAGAGTATTTCTCAAAAATTGGAAATTAAAAAAACCAAGAAAATCCGCAAGCAAACAAAAAATGCCAAAACAAAACCCCCAGTCCATCTACTGGAAAGCTCTTACTGCAGTGCATCTGCACATTTTTCCTTTAAAGGCAGAAGAGCCAACCCCAATTTTCTTTGACTGCAAAAAGATTCTTATGCAGACCATTAGCTATTGTCTGCCCTTACACCAAGAGTGTAAGTCATTATTTCATATAGTTGTATTTATTTAACTGGATGCAGACACTGCTAATAAGCTAGTATTCTAAGCTAGTATTAAATAGTTGTCTCTTGCTGTGTTAAAAGACAGGGGTTTGTATTTAAAGTTTGATTTTAATTTTTTTTAACCCTTTCCTCTACACCAACCTTTGCAAGGATTTTATTTGGTTTTGGTTTTTTTTCATGAAAGCCTTTCTAGTTTTAATAGCAAGTGTTGGTTGTTCTATATGTAGAAATACTTTTGTATCTTTAATTTCATTTTGTAATACTACTCATATGTCAGGATTTCATTTTTGTTCAAGTATGATCATCTGAAGATGTGTGACTTTTGCTGCCATCTGTCTGAATGTTAAACTGCTTTTGCAAAGTGATTTTTTCCCCCTCAGTTTATTGTATATAATGGCTGAATTGCTTCACTTAAGAAAATATGCAAGGTCTAATCTGGAAGCATAATTTCTTATTCTCAATTGGGGTGGCTAATCAACAGAAGAAGCAATATTTTCAACAGTAGTTAGTTTAGGAGCAGAAGGCTATAATTGCTTTAGTGGGTTTTGCATTCATGGATGTGTGGGGTGAACCTTAGTAAGTATCTAAAAGGAAGTATCAGATCAAAGTCTTTGCAAAAACTTGTAATTATTTTTAGAGAATGTTGTCTCCAGAGATTATGTTACTTTACCCCATCCTTATTTATTTGGACCGTTAAGGTTTAAAAAAAAACAGTCTGAAATTACCACATGGTACTTATTTTCCTGGAAGTTGTAAACACTTCTGAAACTGCTTTTTGGGTCACTGCTGGTGCTTACTTTTTAGAAAGGAAAAGAACCACTTTTTTCCATTAACAGCTTTCTCAATGTAGTATTTGATTTCTGGCTTGTGGCTGTTTGGAAGACTGTACCAGTGTGTTTAACTGGGGCTTTTGTTAAAATTTTAACTGGAAACTTTGCTTTACCCTGCTAGGATATTGGATTTTAAATATACTGCAGATATTCACCTATGGTATTACAGCATGATTTAAAATGATTAACCATTGTTTGATAGCAGTTGAAGCAATATATAGACATTTTAAAACTTGTTTTGAGGAACCTGAGCAAACATATACTTACAAATCCTGAAAGACTGCCTTAGAGATGGAGCACTAGGGAGAACAAGAATGAGAAGAGCTTGACAGAAATCTTGAATACTGGCTATGATGGTAGTCAGAATGCATAAGATACAGCGTTTGCATTATAACCTAAACATCATTATAGAACAAAGGGCTATAAAGCAGGACTTACTTTCATCAACCAGAAGTGCAGCAGTGTCTGTAAAGTATTACCATGAATTAAGAGAATGCTGTGGGGGTGGGAATGTATGTATGGGGGGGGGGGGGGGTTGTGTGTGTGAGGGAGTGGGTGTGTGTGTGTGTGAAAGAGAGAGAAAGAACCCTTTGAAGGTCTGCCTGTAATTACAGCATTATATAAAGAGTACAGATAGTGGATTATTGAAGCTAGACAAAACCAGATCATACTGGCTTCATGGTACATAACTGGAACAGGATGTTGGTATCATTTGAAGAGGGAAGCCCAGCAACCACATCCCTGCCCACTTCCCACCTGCTTTTATGCTATAGCTTGACTTAATGGGTCAGGTACAAGCTGTTAAGCAAGTCACACTAGGAACTACCAGACCTTAACTGACCATTATTCATACAGGACAGGAAGGAGCTGAATCCTGGAAAAAAATTAATGTCTTCATTCTTAATGCATCCAGTAAGCGCCTTAACAAGGCTTTGACTTCTTGAGTTTTCTGTACTTAATCAGAGTGTCATAGAGGGATAATATCTAATGTGGCAAAAGAAGTAGAGAGTGATACAACATTTAGTTTGTGTTATACGACACCTAGAGATGGTAGCCGAGGCTTTAGAGTCACATATAGTAGTGTACTACCTACTTATTCCATAAGAGTTGCTGAGAACATAGGTAGAAGGCAGAGAACATGGAAATAATATCCCAATTTATTTGACACAAGCCACAGGAACCAATCTTTATCACATTTATTGTATTGAAAGATCAAATACCAACACAGTCGTGTGAAATTGCTGGTGTAACAGGAGAAACCTCTATTGTACAAGGATGTGGCTCCTGTTTTTAGTAGTCTGATCAGACCACCATGATTTCTGTCTTGTCATGTGAGGAACACTGGCTTATAGCTATTGTTTCTCACAAAAGATCATCCTTACCATTCAGACTGCTAATTAAAATCTAGAGGCAGTTGGTGGTATTGATACGTGAACTTTTGTGCATCATTTATAAAGGGCAAAGTTCTCACACATCTGTGGAACCTCTCCTTCTTAAGACTGGTGTAAGATAACAAGGCTTGTTGGAAGGCTGTTGGGA
The DNA here is from genome assembly GCF_009819885.2 of Catharus ustulatus. Taxonomy (NCBI): domain Eukaryota; kingdom Metazoa; phylum Chordata; class Aves; order Passeriformes; family Turdidae; genus Catharus; species Catharus ustulatus. The sequence continues at coordinate 11,280,080 of NC_046241.1, read as the reverse complement.
TGCCCGTAGCGTCATTCACTCCAGCGTTGGAGCCATTTTGTTTGCCTTCTGTTTTTCCAGCCTGTGCATGCATATACTCTCTAAAACTTAAAAAGTAGACTTAGACACAAATTTCAGCCATATCCACCATAAGCACAATCCTTCCTCCTTTATCAGTGAGTGTCAAAGCTGCCTGTAGGCTGCATTCTTGATGCTGGCTGACCATCTCATGGTTAGGAGAAAAGATAACCTTTGAATCTACAACTATGTGAGATGGATGTTGTTCTAATAGGAAACTGAAAAATGTTGCTATAGATGAATGGAAGGAATGGTTTTCACAAAGGAAGAATGGTTAAATTGTTACCAATTGCTATCAAGCTAAGTTTAACTGAAGGTCCATTCTGTACTCTTGGCTGTTTCTGCAAGAAATACTTTCTATTCCAATGTGCTGGATTTGTTGGCAGGGCTCTTAACTCCTTCTGGCTAAATGGCATCGGTCACCACTTCATCCCTGTGCCTCAGTCTGACTAAATTATAGGAATGTCATTTACATTGGTGCAAGCATTAGATGGTACTTAATTAGTTAATTTAGAATGTACTTGTGCATTCTCAATGGCATGGGTAATGAGGCATGAAAGCACAAAACAGTTGAGGGTAGAAGGGACCACTGTGTTATCGTCTAGTCTGGTACACACACCCATGCAGCACCATTCAAAAATCTCTTCAAAATGAATATGCAACATTTTGAGCTACTTGTCATCTTTGTACTGCTTTTGAATTACAGCATGCACATAAACCATCACCACAACTTTGAAGTGTTACTAGGACTCAAGAATTCCCAGACACATGAGCTAAGTTAATTCTTTCACACATACACAAAATATGGAACCCTTAAGGCTGAGGCTTTGATGAGTCCTTCCCAATGTCCCTAAAGCCCAATTTGGGCTTTAGAAATCAGTAGAGACTAATAGTCTTTTTTGTCCAGTTCCTTATTCTAGTGGCAATGCAGTATACATAAATATTTTATATGTGTTTGAAAGTAAGAAAACACTTCCTTCTAAAAAGAAGTAAAGACCCACATGCAATTTGAAAGGGCTATGGCTATTCATGGTAGCAAGAGAACTGCTCTCTAGATTCAGTGAATGCATGCATACATTCAGTTTCCTAGTTTGCAAAGAAGTAAGGCCTGTTCTAATTACAGTCCTTTACTGGTTTTGGGGGTGTGGCAGGGATTCTTGTTTGTTTTGGTTGGTGTGGTTTCTTGAGGCTGAGGGTGGGGGGGAGGGTTAGTTGAGATTCTTTTTTCAGGTTTTGTTGGTTTGGTTTTTGGGGGTTTTGGGGGAGTGAGGGTTGGTTGGTTTTGTTTTATTGGTTTGCTCTTGTTTTTCAGTGCATAACATATGTGCAAGTATGCACCTGGAATGAATAGCAGGTTTGTTCTCTGCCTTCACGAGATTATTTTTATAAATGGGCAAGTATTTGTAATTGATAGATTCAAATTGAATTTTTTTAGTACTGTGACAGTCAACTGAATAAATATTTAAACAGTACTTAAGAGGGCAGGGAATGTATAACATTACTGCCTAACTAGTTACATATGGTTAAGGTTGCTACATATATTTTCTGCTGTTCTTAGTCTATGACCAGTAAAGGCTAGCTTGAACGTGTTTTCCTAAAGGTGTGGGTCTTCAACTCGTGCTTGCAGATGCAAGGGCTTTTTCAGAGCTGTTGGCTTATTCTGCATTTGAAATATATAACCCTTTTCATTTTGATTTTCAATATATATACATATATAGGTATATATATTTGTAATTTCTACTGTAAATTTTCAGGGATTTGAAATCCTGAGTATAAGGAATTTAAAGTAATGGGATCATAAAAGGCAGGGGAAGGAAAAATCCCATCAGCAACTGATAAGGTATTTCAGAATAATTTCTGTTGCTTTCTGTGTATGAAAATGAATATCACATTATTTTCATTGTTAACAATTCAATGTCACGGTTCATAAGCACAGTGTTTGCTTATTCTGTTAAAGCACTGTTTCCTCAGATAGGCTTAATCTGTTTTTATGAAGGACTAAATTATTCCCTGGGAACCTGATGTTAACAATAATGGAAGGCTCAAGAGATTATGCAGCAAATATCTGTACTTGCATGCAGGTTAGAAAGTATTTTTACTCATATTAGTTCAGCACGGCAACTTCACCAGCCTGTATACTGCTTAGCTGCTTCACTTTGTTGCTGATCTGTAACTGACTGACTTCTATTTGCTACTGGAAACTGTGGTACTAGCACCTGACTTAAAGAGAAAATGGAGATAATTTTCTGCATATTTATTTATAGCTCTATTAGGTATTATGTAAATAACATTTACATAAATGGAAACTGTTATATAAAGGTTTTATTCAGAGTGTTATCAATCTGGAATGTCAGTTTAATTGTCTTTGAATGGTAGCTGACTGCTTTGTAATTTAATAAGAGTGTATTGTTAAGACTTGCTACATTTGTGATCAAACATTTTACCATTGGTCTTAAATGCTGATGTATTACCATTGTTTTCAATGTCATATGATAGCATGTATGGTTTGTATTTTAGATATGATAGCCAAATAGAAACAGTCCTATCACATCTGAAACTGTTTTAAGTACTATTTATCACCTTTGTGAAGAAGAAACTTGATTTATTTCTTCATCTGTAATAAACGGTAAATTTGATCCCACCTGTTTCTTTAACACACACAGGACTAATTGCTTTCAAATTCAGAAAGTAAAAAGACAAGAAATCAGGATGTAGCACAGAGCATTGCTTTTTCCATTTGAGTTTTCTGAAGTGCTGTATCATAGCTATGAGATTGCTGTTTGTGTCTTAAGATTTACCCATCTTTGACAAAAGCCATAATCTAGCATTGGTTTATGTTTCCAGGAATCTTTCAGACTTTTGGAGACCTGCTTCAGTTGGAGAACTTTACTCTGTAAACTAACACTACAAAATAGTTTTTCTCCCTTTCTGGCTATTTATATATTCTTACTGTCACCAAGACCTTGCAATTCCTTTTGAAAAAGCAGTCATCTTTCCTGAAGTATCAAAGCTATTCTCGTAAGAGCTACACCCTTCTTGTGATTAAAATGCATTCCTAGCCACCTTGACAACAATAGGGAAAAACCTTGAATCCACGAAAGCCAAGAATTCATCTCCATTTGGGATTAAGACTTAATTCTGTGGTCAGGCATCCCAGAAATAACAGCCACACAAACGTCAAGTACTGCAGTCTGAAACCAACATTACCCAGGCTGCATCGTGCACTTCTTCACTTTAGAATGCATAAAAAGAAAGAGTGAAGCAAGGATACTTATTTATTTATTTAGATTTTATTTTACATCTTAGGAAAAAAGATACTGGCTCCAATGCAATTAATATTCTCATATGGCCATTACAGTTAGTACATCAGGTTAAAAGAACAAAGGAACTGAAGAAATAAAAGTAATTCATGATGCTTACTATAAAATCCTGAAATTCTTTGGGATCCTAAGGCGGCCATAACCTAGTTTGTTAACATACACGCAGCACTCGATATGCCTCTCGCTTTAAGCAGGAAGATTTCCAATATCAGTAACCATGGAGCTGGACCCTAGCAAAGGCAAAACCTGCAATTACAAAGTGAAGGGAGTAAATGCAAGTTAAGTAGGAAAAAGTAAACTTTGTCCAAATTGATCAAGTAAGATGGATGCAGTTTTCGCGTTAGATTTGAATATGTGATTTTAAGTCAGTATGATAAACGCTAGTGCATTTTTCATCATAATAATTACAGGAATATTAACGAACAGAACTTGCCAAAACCTCGAGTACGAGTCGGAAGCGGCGTAACCCAGCAGGCCGCGAGACCGCCCAGCCGCCAAGTCTCGGCCGTGGGGAAGCGCCGACTCGCCCGTGCCCGGCCGCCTCTGCAGGGGCCGCCGCTCCGAGCGGCGCCGGGCAGCAGGAGCGCGGCGGCGGGGAGTGATGACGTGCGGATGCACCGGAAGCCGCCTGATCGTGAGAGCGGAGGGTCCGGGAGCGCCTTCTCTCCGGTGCCGGCGGTTCGCCCGGCGCGGGCTCGGCCCAGCCCTGCCCTCCCTTCAGCGCCGCGTGGTTGTGAGGCCCTGGTCTCGTCTTGAGGGTGACCCTTCTGTCGTGGGTGCCTGCAGACTGTGGCGTGGGCTGCGGAAGTGCTGAGAGCCGGTCCTGCCGTGGGAACGATGGCCGCAGGGAAGCACCCGGCCGTGCTGGGCTCCAGGAGTCCGCGCAAGCCGTGGCGACTGCCCGCCGACGGACACCCCGCGCCGGGCTGCTACCTGAGGTGAGCGACGCGGAGCTATCGGCAGCAGCGGCGCTGACTCTGCAGTCCCGCCGTGCTTTTTGCCTGTGGAGGTATACTGGGAGCGGGCGCGGGGAGCGGATGGGGCTGGCTTTGTAGCACCTGGAAAAGAGGCTCGAGCACCGGTTTCAGCGGTCTCACAGCAGCCCTTAATTTCAGTATTAGGTTCACTTATTTAGTACAACAAACGCCTTGGGGCACACGGAGTTTTTATTCGTAGCCGGCCTCTTAGAATTTTTTACTTGGTTTAAAGAGAACACACGCGTGTTTGAACAGCAACTATATTCACTGCTGTATGTGCCGAAGAAAGCTGGTAAGTGCTGTCTGCAGTAAAAATTACAGTAATGAACTTGTGACTTAATAGGAGCAGCTGCTTCTGTGCACTTGACGTCCAGAACCTTCTTGTGTGTTTTACCAACAATTGCATGCCATGTGCAGCCTTTTATAGCGACGACTGCACTTTTCTGTACTCCTACGTACACCTAAGAGATGTCCTCTATGTTCTTATTCTATGATGGTAAAATGGTAATTTTCTGTATACGGTAAATTTCTGTATAGAAATAAACATGCTATTGAATGCCACTCACATACCTCAGTTCTTTCAGTTTGGGAGTACTGTGAAATTCAGATAGTTGTCTAATGAATTAGACCTTGAGAGGAAATAAATAAATAAATTTTATTTTTTTAACTGTTTACCTGATGTTTATCTTGTTAATCAATGGCCCCAGGTCACAGAATGAACTTGAGATGTCACAGGATAGTATAAGTGCATACAGAATGTAGTTAGGGAGGTGGTATTCAATTTCACAGTTAAGTCTCAGTGGAAATAAACTGAGAAAAAAGGGTTGGGGGGGAAACGCAACTGGATTTAAAAAATGTGTTTAGGACAGTGTGGTGCAGATGCGTCAGAATTGATGCTAGACCCGCACAAGCTCAGGTCTTTACATGGGCGAAACAGGAATATGACTTAACATATCCTCCAGCACAGTTTGTCAGACATCTCTGTATACATTTTTTTAAAACTAACTAGTTACATGGTTTGTGTTTAAAATAGTTCAGGGCAAAGATATGAGCAAATTATGTCAGTAACTAGCTTATCACTCTGCTTATGAGCTTTGTATTTTTCCTTTTATCAGAATAATCCATGAGTAAATTCTAAGACAGTGTTTATTTGCTGTAATAGGTTTAAAACTTAAACTAACTCCTACCTTATTGGACTCAGAATTTGAAAGTGTTGATCTAAAACAAGAAATATGTTAACATTCATAATGAATGCTAACATTCACTGACCACATGCAATTTACTTTTAAGTCTTCTGTGGGACAAATGATAGTTCACAGTATATGCAAATGCTTAGTCCTAACCTAAAGAATATTTTAAAATGCACTTGGTCTCTTCAGTCTATGTGTTAACATGCCATTTGGAATACTTATGTACCAGTAATAAAGATGTGATTCGTACCTTATTTTCTGAACGGAACTAATACAGTATTTTGATGTATCACAGGTAAATTTTTCCATAACCTTATGGAGAAAAAGGACTTTGAAGCATGGCTTGATAACATTTCTATTGCATTTCTTTCTCTGACGGACTTGCAGAAAAATGAAACTCTGGATCACCTGATTAGCTTGAGTGGAGCAGTCCAGCTCAGGCACCTCTCCAATAATCTAGAGATTCTCCTCAAGAGGGACTTCCTCAAACTTCTTCCATTGGAACTTAGTTTTTATCTGTTAAAATGGCTTGATCCGCAGACCTTACTCACATGTTGCCTCGTCTCTAAGCAGTGGAACAAGGTTATAAGTGCCTGTACAGAGGTGTGGCAGACTGCATGTAAGAATTTGGGTTGGCAGATAGATGACTCTGTTCAGGATCCTCTACATTGGAAGAAGGTTTACCTAAAAGCTATTTTAAGGATGAAGCAACTGAAGGACCATGAAGCCTTTGAGACATCCTCTTTAATTGGACACAGTGCCAGAGTATATGCACTTTACTATAAAGATGGACTTCTGTGTACAGGTAGGAAGGACAGACAACTTGGGAGTCTTAAAATTCTTTGTCTTCTCTTCCCCCTCATAAGATTAATGACAATTTGCTTTTCTTTTACCAGACAAATTATTTTCATAGTGCGAATACAGGTGATGATTCTAAATTAATTACTTTTTCAATTTCTGAAACACCTGGTGTACTAATAAACTCATGAATCACTTTAATAAGAACACAAGGAGACAGGTGTCTTTGTTAGATAAAGAAATAGTAACAGCAGGCATCATTGTCCCTGCCCATGGCTGGGTGGTTGGAACTAAATGATTTTTAAGGGCCCTTCCAATCCAGATTTCTCTATGGTTTCGATCATGCTGTTACTATAAGTAAACCCATTTGAGAAGTACAGTTATGTTAGCTATCCTCTTAGACGATGACAGCTTTCAATTAAAAGGACTTTGGGCTGTGAGAGAACTTCAGTCTCCTGAAGTGTGGAACAAAAACACCTATCTTCTTCCTTGAAACAAGGCTGTAAGTTCTTAACATAAGTGCTTTATGAAGTGCTGTAAAACTAGATTTAACCTTGTTACTAGTTGACTTGCACATAATTTCAGCTTCCTCCCTGAAGAGTACAGACTTCAAGATTTCAGTTTAAACTTGAGTTACAGACAGAACATATATGAAGCCTTAGTATCAAAAAGAGTAACAACAGAGTTACAATGAACTGCTGTCAGAGCATATTCCAAGGATTTTCCAATCATTTGGAATGACAATGTTATACACTGTAAGTTGGGAATATTGACTTCAGTCGCTCGTTCGTTGGCACATTAGAATGCTTACTAGAAGCCAACCACTACATTCTAGCCAGTCATTCACTTACCTACTCAGTAGTGAATGTTACGCACAGAAAACAGCATTGTCAGAACTTTCTGATGACTTTTGTACTGAAAGCCCAGGAGAAGAAGCAGGTGTAAGGGTTTCATTTTGCTCTCCAAAGTTAGCAGTTTAAAAAGAGGAGCTTCAGGTACAGATAAGAAAGTGGCAGGATATGGGGCCTGGTATTCATTTGTATTTCAAGATTTGGTGGACCCCTTTCCTTCCCGAAAGAAACTAAAGCTTGCAATATAGTCAGTGGCTCTGCATACCTGAGAGTGACAGGTCACAGGAAACTTGCATGCATCTGTTTCACAGTAGACACCGTCGGTCAGAGGTGGTGCCAAAATCTACCAATCTTGCAATTGTCCTGTACTTTTATATTCTAGGATCAGATGACTTGTCTGCAAAACTGTGGGATGTAAGCACAGGTCAGTGCATATATGGTATCCAGACACACACTTGTGCTGCAGTGAAGTTTGATGAACAAAAACTTGTAACAGGATCTTTCGATAATACAGTAGCCTGTTGGGAATGGAGCTCTGGGGCAAAGACGCAGCATTTTAGAGGACATACTGGTGCAGGTATGTTGAAGTTTTAAAATTGTAATTTCACCAGTGAAGTAATGTACATCATCATCTAACAAAATATAATTTAAGTTAGCTTATTGCATGCTAGCTTTTTCAGTTTGTTCAGCCTCTGTTTTCTGTCACCTGAGTCACCTCAGTTGCCCTTGACAGGGGAAGTGACCAGAACAGATGCACGCTTGTCCTCGAATGTGCCAAAGTTTAGCCATGCAGTGTTTTGCAATTGCATGGAAGTAACAATAATTGCCACGGTTATTCAGTAGCTTCAAGTAAAGAGGTGCAAATCTTAGGTAGCAAGGCGTACATGGCCATTGCCATTCTTTCTATTCCCAGACTGGACAAGAACTTCAAGCAAAGAGCAAAATAGGATCTTGGAATACATATTTGCATTGCCCTCATAATTAAATTCTTTGTTGTGTGCTTAGAAATATCCTCAGCTCAGCTGTATTTTTTTGCCCTTTTATTTATAAAATGTACTGATTCTGTGGAATTGTCTTACTAAAACTCTGGAAATAGGGACTAGCTTAAGCTACACTTTGCCATAACCTAACCATAAAGGAACTGCTGATATAAATGCTCTTAATTTGGGGGGAAAAAAAAATCAAAATAGTAATTTTGCAATGTAAACTCAGGCATCCAGAGCAACAATTCATGTGTACAGTTCAAGAACAATTAAGATGCAATAGCATATGAATTTAGAAGCTGCTGAATTCATATAGAGGCTACTAGTGTCTCACAGAAAAATGCATGCATAGAGACTGGTATTCCTTATTTAGTTCCATCTCTGTTTGAAGTTTTTAGTGTGGATTACAATGATGAACTTGATATTCTGGTCAGTGGCTCTGCAGACTTCACTGTGAAAGTGTGGGCCTTATCAACAGGAACGTGCCTGAATACCCTTACTGGACACACAGAATGGGTCACTAAGGTGGGAACATTGATTTGTAATTAATCTCACACATTTATTTCCACTAAATTTGTGCCATGTTCTAAATTTTTATTTCCTAATCTTGCAGGTAGGTTTAGAATCTGAAGAACATGTGGAAATACTACAAAATAACATTTCAACAGAAAAAAATATTTCAGCTATAATTAAACCTTTCAGACCATTGAAGATATTTCAATTCCAAAGCAGCTGAGCTAATATTAGGAAGCAGACTTTTGTTCAAAGACTGAACTAAAACTGGTTCTGAAAGAATACGGCTTTAAAAGTTATATAAAAAAATCTAATGATCCTGATAACAAAAAACCTGAGCATAAAACAATATTTTTCTTCTGAAAAGAAAGAAGAAAGGTGGGGGGTGTGACTGTACAGGTGAAGTATGTATGTTTGCTTTTTAATACAGTAAGTGGTCACTAGTAGGAACAAGAGTGTAATTTGCCGTTGTACATGGGTACACTATGCAGGTGGTCAGTGAAGTGAAAAATGCAAATGCAAATTTGTTTATTTAACAGCATCCACATAATAAATCATTACCATCCTTCAATTACAGGTCGTTTTGCAGAAGTGCAAAGTCAAATCTCTTATGCATAGTCCTGGGGATTATATTCTCCTAAGTGCAGATAAGTATGAAATCAAGGTATGTATCATGCATATATTATTTTGGTACACTGGGAAACAAAAAGCTTGAGTACTTTGCTGAAGTTTACAAGTAATAGAAGGATTTAGTTTTTCCCCACATTTCCTGCTTTAGAGCTGCATGCAGAACATGAAATACTTTGGAAGCTAATTTTTCAATGTTCATTTTAGCATTTAGTTTTAAATTATAACCCTACAAGAATGGTAACGCAAAGAATCAGTGCTTTCAGGTCATGCTTACTGTGCTAACTTGGCAGTGAAGCAACTAACTGCAAATACTGTTGCTATTGGGGACTTTGGGCTTGGAGAGTGCTCTGTCTGTGGCTATAGAAGTGCTTCATAATTGAAACACTGTTTCCCAATTGGATGGTTGATTTATTTTTGTTTTCTTGTTATTCATTCTTTAAAGTACCAATTTTCACTGGGATTTTTTAGGCTAGAAACAACAAGTGCTGCACCAATACTGCAAGACAAGTCACTTGTAGATCTGATGTTCCTAGCTGAAAGAGATAAATATTTCTAAAAAACCCTCATACACCCATTCACCTGATGCTTAAAAAGAGACTGTGAAGCTTGCTCTATTTATGTAACAGTTTATAATGTGAATTTTTTATGGTGTTAAACTGTGTTTTAATTTTAGATTTGGCCTATTGGGAGGGAAATAAACTGCAAGTGCTTAAGAACATTGTCTGTTTCTGAAGACCGCAGCATCTCCCTACAGCCCAGACTGCACTTTGATGGTAAATACATAGTGTGCAGTTCAGCACTAGGATTATACCAGTGGGACTTTGCCAGCTATGATATTCTCAGGTAAACCATTCAGTTTAGGATTCAGTCTTCATTAAATAAATAAGTAGATCATACTAATTTCAATAACTTACTTTAGATGTGGACCAAAAGAATCTTGATAAAAATTCTGTAAATATCTCGTTTTACACGTCGAGTGGTTTAATTCTAATTTTGTCATCTGATAATATAAATTGTTTCATTACTCTTTTAGTTTGTGGGCACATGCTAGTTCTCTTCCATATTTTCATTCTGTAAGCTGAAGTGTTTCAGTATAAACTTAAACCAGACTGCAATGTTGTAGTTGTGAATGTGAAAATGTAGTGGCCCAGACTAATGTTACCATGGTGACTGCTATACAGAGAACCAAGCAGGCATTCCTGGGGATCCTTTGATAGGACAAGAAATTAAAAAGACTTTTTTCCCTTATAGCACTACTGATCTGTCACTCCTGTTAATGCTGTGGAATGATAGTGAAATCTCTCAGACTGCAATAAGGGACCGAACATGATGGCATTCCATTTCCACAAAAAGAATCAGGCTATATGAGTTTGAAATGGTGGCATCAAAGATAGTAACTTACTAAAGGAAAAAAACAAAAGCACTTTTAGAACTGCTAGCAGACTCTTCAATTCAAATAGCCTGAATATTTGTGGATATTTGAAAGCTCTCCAGAAGTGCTTCTTACCAGTAGGAATAACTGTAATTTCACTTCTTAGTTTACCCTCCCATCTTTCAAAACAGAAATATGGTCTCTTACTGCTCAGAGTAGGTTTTCATTCCCACATATTTTTGTGCCTCATATTTTTGTTCCAAGTTTTATTTATTAAGGGAAGACATCATAAAGGTGTTGGGGAACTAAAAAATACTTTCATTTCTCCCCATGCTCAATTTAACATAAAACATCAGTAAAACAGCATTCTAAGGACCAGTCTTGGATGATTTATCTAACCTGCTTATCACAACAAGGCATGTCTGTGTTTTACTTCTGCCTTTTTAGAAGCGTGATCAAAAGAATAATAACAACTTTTACCTCTTAGTTTAAAGATATTGAGGCATGAAATCCATATGGAAATTTACTGTAAAACACAAGTGCATTTGCTCTTTTGTTTGTATGTGGAAATGGCTCTTTTTTACTTGTGCTCTGCAGAATAATCCCTTTCAAACCTGTCCTGAATGCACAAAGATTTGCATCCAGTTCTTTCTAAATTATTTCAGAATGATGAGTTTAGGCATATTTTCTTTAGACACACAGGATTTGGTTTAGTAATTCAAGCTCATGAGTACATTGTAAGGGAGATTCTAACACTGTTTTCTTGTTCTAGGGTTATCAAACCTCCAGACTTCTCAAATGTGTCCTTGCTGGGCTTTGGAGAGATATTTGCTCTACTGTTTGACAACAGATACCTGTATATAATGGACTTGAGGACAGAAAAACTGATAAGCCGCTGGCCTTTACCAGAATATAGAAAGTCAAAGAGAGGTTCAAGCTTTTTGGCTGGTGAAATATCTTGGTTAAATGGACTAAATGGCCAAAATGATACGGGCTTGGTTTTTGCCACCAGTATGCCAGACCATAGTATCCACTTGGTGTTATGGAAAGAACATGGCTGAAAAGTTCACACATACAGAATCTTCCGGAACATATGGCCTATCAGCAGTGTGTCCATAAAACGAGACTTTGCATGAACCAAAGTTGCACACCCAATGGTATCATCATGCAATGCACAATCATTTACTTTTATTTCGGCATTTGGGAATGGGTTGTTTTGGACATAATGCAATGCAGCATGCTAGCAGTATTCACCACAAGTTTTTGTCTACATTCATGTTTAAATATACCTATTTGGGCTCTGAAGTATAGCTTGTAATGTTTAAACTATTCAAATCTGCTATCAAGTCTGAAATTAAGTTGTGCTTGAGCTGACTTCTGACCTATTTTTTGTTGCTGAAACAGAAGGTGAAGGTAGGCTTTTGTACATGTAACAGCAAATACTGGTTACAGTGCATGGCTGCTTAACAAAAAAAGAGAAAATAGCAAACCCTTTTTCTCTCCAGAATCTTTCTCTTCAAAATCTTTTTCCATATGATAGCTTTAAATACTTAGCCTTTGAAACAGAAGAATCAAATGAGTCCTTTAACAAATACTTGTCCATGTATTTTTGTGCTATTTGACACGTACTCAAAAGTTCTATCTACAATATCACATGCTTTAGAAATGCTTTAGATTGGTCTTCCTTCCTTCCTCCCTCTCACCTCAATGTCAATTTTTTTTTGGTGATTTTTTCTTCCCACTATTCAAGGAGACCTGATTTTATACTTAATACTGAATGAAGGCCAAGATTCCCAAATGTATGTGGTATGAATTACACCAGTGAGGGGGAGTTTTCATATGCAAGAATCAGTATTTGAGTGATGCCATAGGAGTTGCATAAAGTCGCAGTAGAGCAGTCTCTTAAATACAGGGCCAGACTCTTAAGCACACAGTTTTTCCACCTTTACTCACACCAATTTACTTTGAAAAATGTTGTCTGTACTCAAGGATTTTTTCAACTGGAAGCCAAATTCGCAACTCTCAATTCAGACTGCACTGTGTGGGCATAAATGAGCTTACAAAAGTGAGCTTTTGTTGTCTCACTCCAAAGTGAAGAACGCTTCCATGAAAAAGAAAATTTTCAATAACTTGTCTCTAAACCCAGTTCTCATCATTCCTAATGCAGGAGTAACATAACAGTATCATTATGATGTGTGCAGTAACTCAGCTTCTTCTGAAGGAGGCACCTGTACAGCACTGCATTAACTTTGAAAGATTAAATAGAGGTGTGCCAGAAATGTCCTTGTTTCCAAATCAGCAAAACGGGAAAACTTGGTCAACTACTTTTTGTTAGTGACCTTGATCATGCAGAGTCCCCACAGAGGTGGAGTACAAGGTGGCTGAGAAACTGAGACCCAAGCTGAGCCTTCCAGAAAGAATGGTGGGAAAAGGGAAGGTAGTGGGCATGGGATGGGGAGGCACTGTTACTGTCTCAAGCTAACTAGTAAGCTGTAAAGAAAACAATGTCAGACTCAGTTTGGCATCTTGCAGCAAGAAATGGTAAATGGTTCTTGTAACAAGAGAAATTCTCCACAGCGAGGTTAGTTTAAGGCTGAAACTGGCTGCCCAGCCTTCCTAGACTAAGTCCGGAGCACATCATGCTATAAGCAGGGAGTTGGACTTTCAGATGCCTCTTCTAAACAATGAGTCTGAAATTCTAAGTGGACCTACTACCACACAAGATTGTATGACTGACAGCAGCAGGCATCTCAGATACTAATATAGCTGTGAATTTGTTTATACAGACTGGGAGATGCTGCAGTCACTGTGAAGCAAAATTCCCTTTGAACGTCTGCTAATAATACTAATCCACTAATGAGCTCTCTAAGGGCACAGGTATGTGTCACCAGCAAGTAGATAAAGGAATGAAAGCATGACATTAATGTAGAAATTTTAAAAAGAATACTTGCTCTCACACACACTTCTCTCTGTCAGACACCAAAGTGTCAGGCTATCGCTGCCTTCAGATGTGCCTTCAGTAGGAAGGTTCTAATATATTGCCACAACATATGCAATTCAAGTAGTTCTGGGAGCTTACCAAACAGCAACTGAAATTGTGAAAGTAAAACTGTGAAATGGAAGTGAGCAAATGGTTTTTATGTTTGCTTTCGTTTCCATCTGACCTTCAGCAAAAGTCACTACTTAACACTATTTCCATAGAGGTTGGAAAAAATGCAGCTTCTGTACCCTTACACCTACCAAGAATTCTACTTACCCATCACATAAAGGACTAAAATCCAACTTGTGTCTAAATTTCATGAAACATTTTCCTATGAGGCTTCAAGACACCAGAAAAAAACCCCAACAAATGATTACATTTCATAAAAGTTGTTTGGCCGCTATTTTTACCTCCTCAAAACAGGTTCTTTTCAGTTCACAAAAGTATCCTTTTCTTTGAGATCAATCTGTATCCCTTGCCTCTATTAAAGCTTTCCAACACAACTCAGCACTTAACCACTTTAGTAATTCAGAACAGGTGCGATCACTCTTCTCAAACATACATGTCTCTAAAGCCCAGATGAACAAGACATTTTTTATCAGCAAAACTCCAACTGCTGTGCTTAGTATTACAATCCATCACATCTTTAACATATACTATTTCCAAGAACATAAGGGTTAATTTTTTTACAATGGAAAGGAAGATTGTGCTCAGTTACTTGTCTACCTTTTACTCATATTGATGCATATAAATTTGGTACCCACTTACATACAAACTGAAAGAATTAAGCAATGCTACCTTTAATATTAATGACTGTATTTGTACTTTTTGTACATAGGTTGAAAACTTTTTGCATTATTTGAATCAGTTGACAAATACTGATTTTTATTATTGTTTTAACTGAGAACAAATTGTACATTTCCCAGAAAAAATACTGCAATCTGCATTGTCCCTTGATATCATTAAATGATTTGTGGCTTTGCTATAGATTCCCTTAATAATTACAACAAAGTGTAAACTCCATGTGGAAATCAATTTCATGTGATCTTTAAATTATATCCCCTGTCTTCCCACCGTAGAGGTAAGCGCTCCACTTTTACTCCTTATAACCAAGGCTTCACTTTTGAGGTTACAGCATGGTTTGAGATAGCACCTTGTTAACATTCATGATTAATGATGAGTTATATCTCCACAGTGTTGTGTCCCTGATGAGAGATTGTCTGGGAAGGTCTCCTTGAAGGGCCTTCCGACAGTGGTAAATTAGGGCAACATCCATAGGAACATTCACACTGTTGCCATAAGCACGTAGGACAGAATGGACTGAAGTCTGAATCACCTTTCGTGGATCAACTATCATTTTCCTGGGATTGATTACATCTTTCCTGTCAGGCTCTCTGTATACATGCTGTAATATGTTAACACCTGGCACAGTATTCCAAGATGAAATGTTGAACATGTGAGAAGATACAGTTTCTGGGAAGATATGGTTCTCAAAGAGGAAAACACTAGTCCCTGGGTTTTGTTCCTGAAGACTGTTCATCATTGTTTTCCAGTCTGGGTGTTTAAGGGGAAGAATTATTTCATCGGCATCATTGAGGACCACAAACTTGCTCCTTTCCATGTTACGGTATATACAGTCATTTAGAGCTGTGATTTGTCCATAGTAGCCAATGTGCATTCCATCTTGCATGAAGTGCCATTCGGAAGAAACCCTGAGGTGTGAGTTTATTGGCCAGGGAATTATCTCGACAGTTCCTTCTTCTATATAAAACTTCAAGACTTTCTCCATCAGATGGCTGCAGTTGTTCTTATAGATCACCACTTTCTGTACTCCAAGAATCTTGTACATTTCCATACTCTGTATAAACTGCAAGACATTGTTGTAGTTTCCAAACATGGCAGAAATGCACACAGTGAAGTCAACAGAAAAGGTCTCAGCCTTGCGGTTTTTAATTTCAAACCTTGGCAGCTGGTCAATATTTCCATGTGGAAACTGATTAATTGATACATGTGTTGGATCACAATTTTCAGGTTCCAGACAAACTATATCTGCTGCACCATAAGGGAATCCAAATCTATCTGAGTGGACATCAATTTTTGCTTTTGATACATATATCTTTCCATTGGGCTGACAGCAGAACCAGCAGTACAGTTGTTTTACATCTTCATGGTGAACAATCCCAATCAGACGAGTGACTTTGCTTTCTCTATCATCAAAGTATGGGGATATAATAAAAGTTTTATTACCTTTTAATGCTGTTATTGTGCTATTGGCAATTTTCCCTCTGCATCTTCTACCTTCTTGAATTATTTGTGGGCGAAGAGAAAGTCTCTGTAACCTCAGATAAGAAGCTGTGAGCATTGAAGTTACAATAATAATGCCCACAGCAGCAGCAAAGTAAGATTTTTTCCCAGCACACAACATTTTGTATGTATCTAAATATGCATGTAAATTTCTTTGTTCTTGTACTTTATGCTGCCATGTCTGCAGAAGAGAAAAGACATAGTATGAGATAATACTGATGCATGATCATTGCTCAAGAATTTCACAAACAAGATGGGGGTAAGTCTCTATCATGGTGCAGAGACTTACTCAGAGACCCAGCTACTGTGCTTTTATGAAACACGAGTCACAGAACACACCTTTAACGATGTGTACAATACTGCATGTGACACTCTGAATGCCTCTATTTGTCAGATGTGTGGAGCACTTCCTCTACATGGAGGGTTCTGTAGAATAATATAACAGAGGTCCATATACAGCAATACAAGGAGTATTTAATTTTCAATAATTCAAATTTTAGAATATCTAATTTAATAATTAGGCAGTAATTCTTAAAGCAAAGTTTTTCTCTTTTTTCCACCTATGCAGTGTGTATGCAAATTATGTTTTAAAAACCAAACTCTACCAGATTTTTCACAGACAAGCTAGAGGCAGATAAATTAAATATATATAGAATTAATCAAGTTCATAATAAACATGCTAATAGGGGATTACATGCGATGGTCCAGATAGAATCACTAATGAATTCCCTAACTTGCAGATCACCACAGATGAGACCATACAGAGGAAAGTCAATTCATACAGTCCAGCGGAAGGCAGGTGAAATCCATGCAGGTATAAAAGTCAGTCTCAGTTAGCCACTCTAACCTCCGTAGCCCTGTGCAAGGCGGGAGTTGCAGGAAAGGCCACCTCATATTAATGCTTACTAGAGATCTGGGTCTCCTCACACTGCATTGATGCTGGCTCAGCACCTGGCACAATTTGGGGGTTAGGGCTAAAATTTCTTGCTGCTACAGGAACAGGTAGGCAGTCCTGAGTGCCTGGATGACTCAAGTCTTCAGCAGCACTTGTGCTAGCAAGTGTTAATGCCTGAGTGGGATTTTATGGCACTCTCAAGCACCAATTCCTGCAAATAGAGCCTAGATAAATTTTCTCTACAAATTCATCTTTAGGTATTCAGATATGATTCATAAACAGGAAAGTGACAGCAGTCCCCTCAACGGCCTGCTTGTACCACAGAGATTCTTGGGAAAGAAGTGTCCCAGATTAATGAAATTAATGTCAGATCAGAGAACTGGACTGGTAGAAGAGAGTTTCCCCAACTGCCAGCAGGAAGTGTGGAGTAAAATGCCAAGATGGAATGAACTGATGCTATTGCACAAGATGACAAAAATGTTTCTAGCGGGTGAAAAGTAATTGCCTGTGCATTCAAAATAATATACAATATTTTCACAATTGCTCTTTCATGAAAAAGTTAATTAGGGAGAACCACAGTCACAACACATCCCTGAAAATGTCCCATATGCCAAGGCAGATGTGATTTACAGCAGTCTTTTCTAGCTACCAAGAAATTGCTTTTCAGACAAGAATAATCATAGGGGCACCAAAAATCTCACTACATCATACTAGGCACAAAGCAGAAGAGGAGCAGCATAAAACACTGACTCTTCTATCTCTGAAATGGAGAGTCCACCCCATAAGTCCTTAAAATTGAGAGCAGAATGGCATATACATAGTCAGAGTCTGCTATTGCCATACAACTTCCAGCTGGAGATTTGTGACTGAAAACGACTCAAACTTTTTACAAAACATTCTGAAGTATGAGTTTCCCCCAAACATTCTTATTCCAAGGATGTTACATATTTTAGCATTCTTACAACATAGAGAAGGTCACATTTAACATTCTTCCCCATGGTTTTATCTATTTACGACTAAAAATATTGTTCTGTCTTACAGAATAAATATTTTTAATTGAAGAAACATCAAACCATGTCAACAGTAAATAACAAAAAAAATTTGCTACTGTTCTTTCTTCTGTTTTTGCTAGCAATAAATAGCTAACAAGAAAAAATATATTTTTTCAATTGTGTTTTGAACAGCGAACAGCGGAAAGGAAAAAGTATTTTTTAAAGCAGATAGCCAGGTGAAGTTCTGTTCAGTTCATCATTCATCTTTTGCTAAGTTATTTTGCTAAAATAATCTACTAACTGCTTATTTTAAACAGATAAACACTTAAGGAAAATTGCAATAATTGTCCGCTACAGAACAATACTGAGAGGAAAAAAAAAAGGTACAATACCTAAGACCCTTCCTGGCACATTTTATTTCTCATAGCTGTTGCTCTTTTAATGTCAGTAACAGCAGCCACACCTACCAGAAAAACAAGTTTTCCTTCTCTTGAGCAAAGCACACAGCTATGTTGCAAGAACTTAATTTAAATTACAAATGAGTATGGAGTTGTTGAAGCAAATCAAACATTTTTCACGGATTTTTTTTTAAGGCTACTTAAGTTTTCTTCTGAAAATTAATCTTGCATGTTGATATAAACTCACTTCGCACACATACTTAACTAGAAAAATACACTCTATATATATATATCTGTATTTCTTGGCAGGCAAACTATTTTTGGAACATGCTATAGGCCTAGTTAGAACACATAGATATAGATTCTGATTAGGAACTGTGAGAGAGTGTTGAAACAACAGTGAGTTCTAGAAGCTGAGAAAAAGAGCAAAAATCAAGAGCTCAACAAAAAACATGAGAACACCAAATCTTACAGAAAAGAAATATGTAATTATTTGACAAGCTAAATTAATTGATTAATTAATTGTGCTCTCCTGAGATAAACAGCACAAATAAAATACATGAAGTCAGTGCAATTAAGAGCACTGCATTTACATTTCCTCACTATAGAGAAGGCAAAATGCCAAGGTTTAACTTCAAAAGTATGCTTTCAGCATATTTAAATAAGTTCCTTTTATAGTAACAATTCATTTTGACTTTATATTTTTTAATTCCAACAGATATGCAAGTAAAGATGACACAAATTAGGTAGATTTGCTTTAATACTAAATTTAGCTAATGGTAACAATGGCTACTTTGCAGTATTCCACTTAACTGCAAACAGGCTTTCTTCCTCCCCACCACTCTGACAGACTGCAGTAATATCACCTCCTCGTGTCATAAGAAAATCTTCCTTCACCAATCGTTTCTGTGCAGTTGGCCCAGTTTCCATTACTCTCCAGCACAGGAGACTAGAAATGTCTGTACCTTATCCATTTGTATGTGGCAAGTAACAAGCCCTCATCGTTGGAAATTTTCATTTTTAATGCATGCTAGGATTACATTTTTTGGAGATGCAACAAATTGCACAGATACATCTGAGCTTGTCATCAGCAACAATTAAGGCATCTTCCCAGCGAGCCAAGCAAGTGCAGTTACACAATATGTTTTCTTCTGCAGCAAGGTCATAATAAAGAGCTCTTGTCACAGTTAGAATTGTTGAATGGCTTGGGTTGGACAGGACTTTTAAATATCATCTAGTTCCAATGCCCTTGCTGTAGGTAAGACATCTTTCACTACATTGAGCTGCTCAAATTAATGACGCATCTCCTTACTTCGTTGGTCACAGTCCTAAAATTTACTCTAAAACCTTGTATGGGACCAAAAATGCACTTACAAACTCTCATATATTTAAATAATCTTTTTTTCCCCGTCCTAAACCAAGGAATCACTCATGCTTTAGCCACATTGTACCACTATGCTCACATTTATTAACCTCTCATTATACATTCCTTCAATAGTTCGTCTTTTTAGAATTTTGAAATGGAATTTTTTTATCACCTTCGAATCAGATGCTGTTTTTACCTTTGTTGTCCAGCTTCTACTGTCTACTTGCTCTTTTCCAACATCTTTCTAAAACTATCCACAACTAGCACTGTCTTTACTAAAAGCTGGTACCAATCGCTAATTTAGTTCAAGAGTCATTCCTGGGTAATAATCCTCTCTGCATTGTGGCCATCCCTTGTAAATTGTTTTGTTCACATGGAGACGGCTGAAGACTCATTTCAGTATCTTGACAATGTCTACATTGCATTAAGTTTTTCATAACTCTCATCTTATTACTTTATCTCCCAGTCTAGGGTAAGGATAGAGGGCAACTGACAAAAGGTGACTACCGAGTTTCAGTTTCTAATATGAAGTATTAGCTTCAGCAGCGTAAGAACAACAAACAACCTAATCCTTGTTTATCCAGAGTCTACCTAACCCACCCTCCCACTAATACAGTAGCCTTACAAAACTTACCATTTTTGAAAAAAAAATTATCCTCTATCCTTTAGTTAATGATTTTTGTCAAAAGCAAAACCACAGATCACTGATACCTAAATAAGAATTCCTAATATTAACAATCATTAACCATCTTTATCTCAATTCCTGTCACTCATCTTTTGATAGCTTATTTTTTTGAGAAAGGTTATTTGACATACCAGTGTCTTTCCTCTCTTATAAGATCCAGAAGCATATTGTTTGAAGGATTAAACTGAAGGCAGTATTTTCCAATAATACAATACTACACTAAAGAACTTAAAACTGTCTATTTCTATTCTAAATATGAAGACAGTAAGCCAGAACAATCTACAGTGTTGTCATACAACTGTCAATATACAGTTGCTGTACTTATTTTGTGCTGACAAAATAACTGACAAACCACATACTTCCCTGTATACACTCTGAAACTTCTCCATTATAATCTGCTCTGTATAATCACCATCATAATCCCTAAACCAAACTCCCACATTTCAACTTTGTGTCCTTTGAAAAA
Source organism: Catharus ustulatus (assembly GCF_009819885.2). NCBI lineage: Eukaryota > Metazoa > Chordata > Aves > Passeriformes > Turdidae > Catharus > Catharus ustulatus. The sequence continues at coordinate 11,259,303 of NC_046241.1, read as the reverse complement.
TCAAAAGATTGGACAAAATAAAAACTGCATGACATGTAAAAGACTGTTATTTCAACTTTTTTGCTTTCACACTGTACTTTTTTTGCTAGGACCGAGTTAATTTTCTGCCTAGTAGCTAGCCGGATGTTGCGGTTTGTGACCAAAGCAAGTGCTTCAAACACACCGATGTTTAGCTGTTACTGAACTGTACTTACACAGAGTCAAGGCTGTCTCTGCTTCGCCTGTGGCTCCCATCCCAGGAGCTGGGTGGCACAAGTAGTTCGCATGGAACACAGCTGGGACTGCTGAACCAAACCAACCAAAGGCCTATTCCACACCACATGATGCCACGCTCAGCCCATTTAAGCTGGGGTAAGAAGGAGATGGGGGAAACACATGCGACATGACCCTATAGGGCTTCCTAAATCACTGCTAAACCTGATGAAGTCGTGCTTTCCTGGAAATGGCTAGAAGCATGCCTGCTAGGAGGACATAAAGAAAGGATTACACATTCTATTTTGCATGCAGCTTTGCTTACCTTTTAACTGTCTTCATCTCAGAGAAAATCCGTAGGATTTACCACGTTTGCCTTTCTGATTCTGTCCTCATACTACTGCAAGAGGAAGGGTGAGGGCTGACCTGCCTGCCAGGATTAAGCCACAATACGCACTGGAACTATGTTTTGGAGAAGTTTTGCACTCTTCAAATCTAAAGTTAAACTCCACCCTTAGTACGAATTCAGACAGAGACTCAGAAAATCTGGTTTGGACAAATAACATGAACCTTTAACTTACCGTCAAGCGGTCAACCCCACTACCGAAAAATAATGCTACAGCTGATCACCATCCTCCTATTTCTTGAGTGGAAATAAAATCCCGAATTTGTCGCGCCTCTCTCGCGGGCGCTGCCAGGCAAAGGACCCCGAGCAGGTGCCGGACCTGCGCTACAGTCCCGGCAGGTTTAGCACTCCTGCTCGCAGCCGGCACCGCTCCCGCTTCCTGCGCCGCGGGATCCGCCCTTCCCCGCGCGCGGGGCGGGCAGAGCGCGGGAGCTGCGCGCAGCTGGGTCGGCGCTGTCGGAACCGTCGCGCCTCGTACGCGGCTCCCTCTGCGCTACCCACGGCCGCAACCGCAAGGCGCCCCTGCGGCCCGGGGCCGGCGGGAGCGCTCGCTCCCCTCGCCTCCCGCGGAGACCCCGCGGCCCCCCGCCCTGGCCGTACCTCAGGTAGAGCCCACGCCCAGCGTGGTCCGGATGGGGCCGTTCGCGCTGGGCGCGGCCCCTCGCCGCTTCGAACCGCGGCTTGCTGCGCACGGCATCAGCAGCGGCGGAGCGCGGCCCCGGGTGAGACCGCGAACGGGGGACGCGGCGGCCGCTGCGCGTAATGCGGCGCGAGCTGGGGAGCAGGGCTTGCCCACCCTGCCGCGGATCCGCACGGCAGCGGCTCCGCAGCGCTGATTTACCAGCTCCACATGCTGTGCCCCGGCGGGAACGCTCCCACAATGAACGGCACAGACGGCGCCAAGTGCAAAAGAACCTCAGCAGTGGTGCACTGTTCTCGAGGTCTCCGGATTCGACCCCGACGCTTAACTATCAAATTAACTTGTGTAAAACGGAGAAACACAAGCTAGCCATTATATTTTCAAAATGCAAGTCAATTTTTTTAAAAAGTACAGGGAAATTGATAATAACACAATGATAAAAATCCAGTAGTTTACCGGAGTCCTGTCTACTTTCAGAGATGGATGTGATAGCTGAATAATTTCTACAATAAAATACACAGTTGGCATTCATAGGGGTTCTATGGTGGGATTTTCTTTTCTAGTGCCAAAGGCCGTAAGTTACAGACCTTTGTCCAGTTACAGAGATCTCAGACATAGAGTATCTTTATTGCTGGGGAGAACACAGGAATAAAACGCTTATTAAAATTAAATGCTTTATATTTTATTATTACATTTAAAATTGTAGCATACCCAACACAGTTCTCTGTTTCAGAGTCAAAGTTGTGTATCTCGAGAGGGATGTATCCTTGGTGAAAGAGATGTCACAGCAATTTCCTGCAAGACATGTAAACGGTGTTATTAGGCACTTTGCAACCATGTGCAAATATCTGTAGAAAACAATGGACTGAGGCCTCAACCACCCTATGTGGATCAAATAATTTTTTCCATTGTGAAGGTCTTTCCTAGATACATTGATCCAGTTCACAAATCAAATACATTTACTAGTTTACTCTTGTACAGTATGAAAAAGGGCTGCTGCCCTAAATTTCTGCCAAATATAAACTTCTGTGGAAATTTTAATGTGATCTTTAAATGGTATCCTCTGCCTTCCCACAATACAGGTAGCACTCCACTTTCTTTCCTTATAACCAATGTTTCACTTTTGAGCTTGCAGTAAAGTTTGATATAGCCATGTCATGTCAACATACATGTAATAATGTATCAGAAAAATTAACAGTCATCTATACAATTCAAATTACAAATTGCATTTGTCTGCTTTATGAACTACTTAGAGAGAAAAACTCTCCATTATTAGGACTTGAGGAGGAGAAGACAGCTAGTGGGGTAGAGGCCTCAGCAACCAGGACGAAATGCCTCAATACTGTGACAAGTCAAGCAGAGCTGGCCATGGTCAGGATCAACTCCCTTTGCCTCTGCCACCTGAGGTCACCCAGTATGTCTGTGGGGTGAGACAGGTTTAAAGCTGGGAGCAGGGACACTGGCCTGCAGAGCAGGACAAGTCCAGTCACTGCAGGGTACCAAGGGGACAATGCTGGACCAAAACTGAGGCTACCTGCGGTTAGGGCCTGCACTACAAGGTCTGTCAGACCTGAGCCTGCTAGGGCAGAGCTCAGCCAGGGGCAGAGGGCCCAGAACAGAGCTTAAATGGACTCATGAGCCCATAATGGGGTGGCAGGTGGGCTAGTCACGGTCATTAGCACCCACAGGGCCCTGACAAAAGGTACAGTAATTTCACCATTATAAGCCACACTGACTATAAGCCACATCTCCGGGTGCCAGCAACTTTTCATTCTTTGTCCATACATAAGCCGCACCTGATTATAAGCCGAATGTTACAATCCAGAGTGTGATAAAAGGTATCTGTTCTATCACCATCTGTTGAGGGTGGGGGCAGTGATCCTGATCTCAACGGCAGATATTCTGCTAATGGGCCATCCATTGAAACCAGGCAGGGCATTGTTCTTTATCTTTTCACAACCCATCCTTCCTCCAGCCAGTCATTTTCTGCTCATGGCCATTGAGTCCCACTGTGGGACTGATAAAATTACTGCATCCCGTTGGGAGTTGCTCCAGCCAGGGGGAAGAGCCCAACAGTTCTTACCAAGATAAAAACAGAGGTTTTGGGACACTAAGGGAGCCCCTTTCTCCACTGGACTCCAGAGGGAAACGGGATTGCTCCACATCACCACTGGAGCTCCGGAGGGAAACTGCACCTTGTACAGGAGCACTGCTCCAGCTGAGCCACATCTGTCACTGCAGGAGGATGCAGCCACCATGGAATGGGACTGCTGCCAACACCCTGCCTGACAGGGTGTCAGGTTGTACTCTGACTGTGTCAGGGTTTGGAGTTTGTTTCTTTGTAGTGCTGTATTTCTATTTTAATTTCCCTAGAAAAGAACTGTAATTCCTAATTCCCATATCTTTCCCTGAAAGCCCCTTGATTTCAAAATTATAATAATTTGGAGGGAGGGGGTTTACATTCTCCATTTCAAAGAGAAGCTCCTGCCTTTCTCAGCAGACACCTGTCCTCCAAACTAAAACAGCAACTTTTCCTTCTTTGTCCATATATCAGCCGTACCTGATTGTAAGCCGCACTTTGGGTTCAGACCAAAATTGTAGTCAAAATGGTGCGGTTTATAATTGTGAAATTACTGTACTTCCTTTTTAACTGAGGTACAAGAACTCGACATGCATGCTTATAGGCCAGTTACTTAGGGAAAAAATACAAACCACGAAAGCTGCAAATTTGGAGGCTTTTCCAGTTTTATCCTAGAAATGTTGATTCTGTTGTATTTATACTACTAGATGGCTAGACACTGTGCTCTATAAAGTCTGTTCAATTATATTACCATTCATTCACAAATAAAACATGTATGCTGCCTTTTAGCGAAAACATTCCTTCTGCACCTCTACTATTCTTTTTCAGAATATTTTATTGTCAACAGCATACATACCCTGCACATTTTACTTACAACCAAATGCTATTACTGTTGTAGTAAACAAACTTTTTTACATTAAAGTATTTAGTTAGTAAAACAATTATTATTATCAACAAACTGAAAAATGCAGCAACTTGATACAAGACTGAGGTAACAAAATACTTTGCCAAAAACCTAGATTCCAACGCCAGAGTTCTTACAGGTGAGACAGTTCACAAGAATTATAGAAAGAATTCTTTACACAAATGGCATGCAGTGGACTGCTGGAAAACACAGCCAAAAATAGTGCAACCGTTTCCACACAAAACAAACCAAACTGCTGAAATTGATTAACATTATAATGTGACAAGTCAGTCTCAATTTGAAAACTAGTTTCTTTGCCTCATTTTAGTGCTATTTGGAAAAACATGCATTTTGGCACTGAATTACATCAAAATTGCACATTTAATAAACTAATAATATTATCTACAATTAATATATCTTCACAATTGTGAAAATAGTAATTATGACACAATGTTTACATGTTTTATGTACCTTTTGCAGTTGTTCTCTTTGATGAAGGAAAACTTGTATGGTTTGTGATATTTTTTGTGAAACTGCTGTAATAATCAATAGTGATGGGCAACATCCTGTACCACAACAGCAGCTTTCAATGAACTACAGAAGTACCAGGTAATAGCAAATGGTACCAAATGGCATCATAACACCTCTAATCAGCAGCTACAACCTGTTTAATACTTAAAGACTAATTTTAAAATGGTTTAAGATGTTTTACTAGTATTCTTTCACTGCCTTCAGTACTCTTTCATTGCCATCAATCCGAATTTCTCAATACTCTGCAGCAGTTTCATAATTGTGCTATACTGAAAAGACGTTTAATCTCGTTGACTAATCATAAAAATCCACAGGTGCATAATAATTCAGACTATATCACAGTCTAACAGTCTGAAGTCATTTACTGCTGACAGGATGTTACCACATTCAAAAGCTGCTACACCACCTCTAATGGCATTAGATGCTCCGCCCTTGCAGATAACCATGTTTTTCCTAGTTCAAAGTTAAGTTAGCAAAAAAAGAGAAAAACGATACAAATATATTTTGCATTACCATTCTTTTCACACAGTTCCTCAGTTGTCAACTTTACATACACTTTCTCATGTCCCAGGATCTAAATGCAGTTGTCATCAGGAACTGGTCTTCTTGAAAAGTTGGTATGTATTAGCTTTCAGGATTGTAACATGAACTCTTAAAAGAAAAAAATATTTACTTTTGACCTACAGTTGACAATACAGGTGTTTTTTCTCCTTGTTGTTAAAGAAGTTTCAAAATAAAAATGTTCAAAATCATGGAAGTCCACAGAATACATACTGCTAATGCCAGGGAGCTTGATCTAGTAGAGGTTCTGTTCATTTAAACTGACTTCCACAGTGTTCCTGGTTTGCAAGCTACAGGCTAACTTGCCAATTTCTCCTCTATGCAATCTTAGGAAAGTCAGAAGAGGTTTTCTGGTGATTGATGAAGTCTGAATAATGATGCTATATGGCAAAAGAGCTTCAAACAGAAAAAGTGATGAATTCAACATATGAACAGAAAAAGATTCTGACTGCAGGAGTGCCAGGGCACAGCGGGAATACAGCATAGAGAGAGCTGCTTCAGAGGAGAAGGCCCAGTTACACTTCATTGGTTCATTTGTTCTCTGGATGTTGACATGGAGACTTCTTTGTACTTGCTCCACTGTTAGACAGTCTTTCACTGCCACCATGATTTTATAAGAGCAGCACTATCTACCAGTACTAATGTCCTGAAGTTGCAACACATACCGGAATTGTTTGGAGCCAAGTTGTCCACAGAAGGACAGAACAGAAACAATGATATGGAGTCACTCTGAGGAGCCAGGACCATGTGATACATAACACCTGATTACCTGTGCTAAGGGATTTGAAACAAACAATGTTCAGACTGAACCAGTATGCCACTGGTAAAAGAATGGAAGACAAACTTCAGCATAACATAAATTTAAACAGCCTTAAATCCAGCCTTAAATCTCAGGGTATTCCTGAGCAAAATAACTGAATGAAAAAGAAAACCAACTGTCCTATGCCAAAATACATTTTCCCCAAATAGCTCAAATATGAACAGTAGAATTGTCCAGAGATTTGATAGAAAATTCGAGGCAGCCACATTGCCAAGCAACTCAGTGCACCTAGATTATAAAAATGTTGTTCCACAATTTTCTATTCTAATTGACACTCTGGAGCAAGGTAACACTGTCAATCATTCTGTGCATTAGAAAGAATTGAAACCCAACATGGGCCAAATATTCTTCAGTCACACAAAGCAGCTTAACAATAAAAAGAACCACTTAAAAAAGAACAGGCAGAAGATATGAAGCTCAGTTTGAGGTCAAATATCAGTTCATGCAGTCTCTGACCACAAATAGTTGAGGACTCTAGAATCCTGCAGGTGTCAGGATTGATCTTCTGTCCATCTAACTTGTCTGCCTTCACTCAGTGCATGAGACTTTATCTGGTCCTATGGACAACATTCACTTTCTGCTTTTAAAAGCTGTGTCAGAATCACTTTCAAGTTACATAGGAAAGTGCTGAAATATCTGCGGCTGGCTCATGTCAGGAAAACCATTCTCCTCTTCCTCCTTAGGAAGAGTAACCTGCTTCTTCAGTTTGGCACTTGAAGTCACACCAGGTAGGAGAGGAAATTATTCGAATGACATTAGATTAGCAGGTACCTGGAAGAGATTATGAATAGAATCATTACATTTGGGATAGATCTCCAAGATCATCAAGTCCATCCTAATATGGTTGCTTTCATTTTCCATGAGACAATCCCTTCTAAAGAAGAGATGAGGCTATCTTGCTTGAAGCAATTGAGAGTAGGAGTTATATGCTCTTAAGGTAACCAAACCAATACCTAGACCTGCACAAAAAGTAATTTTAAATAATCTTTCTTTGTCCTATTGAAGAAATGGATCAATGTACAGAATTATGAACTATGTCTGTCCCCACAGGAATGCCTGTGCACACAGATTGAAAGATGTACGTTTTATTGTACGGATTTTCTGGAAAATAGGAAAAAGTGGGTAGAAATAGTTTTCACAACCTTACCTGAGGCTTGTTGCTTTTGCATGCGTCATCCAAATGTTTATGCCATAATATTGCATGAAACCTTGAGCCAGTCTGAAACTTGTAAACATTGCCTACAGAAAGAAGAAAATGAAAGACTCTGAACCTGCAGACAGACATGTAGTTTCAAAGGACTCTGATTTCTGTGCAGATACCAAAGTCCTGAAGTAAACTCTTAAATTTATTTGCACCTCAGATGCTCAAACATGATGCTGCTAATATAATAAATACCACGTGAGGCACGTTACCCAGCAATTCTTGGGTGAAGCAAGTATGAGAACATATGTGGCCTCATAGGCAGAAAGGCCAAATTTCAGCCACAGAAAAGACCATGTAGGTCGGTGTGGGGCAAGAAAACAAAGAACACTTAGTAATAAGAGAACAAAGACCGCTTGGTTAAGAAGAACAAGGACTATTCAGTCAGGGCAGAAGAGATGTAACAAAGTTTCTAAAATGTAACAGGCAGTAGAACCTCGGTAGTTTGCAGAAAAAATTGTTATACAAGCACTTGATTTAAAGAAAAAAGGCTGATGTGAATATTAGGAATGTGATCCCTTATATTATTGGTTAGCAGATGCATGAACACTATTGGCTATCCAGGTGCATGATATTCTAATCTAACAGTGAAAATATTACAAAATCTATATACACTTTTAATAAATGTTTCTGGTTATACCATAACTGGGGACTGTGCATCATTCATACGCCGCAGGTCAGATCTAATTTAATCCTGGCTTTCTTCTCATCAAGGCTTCTGATAAAGTTTTTCATATTTGTAAACTTAGTTTTCTTCAATGTCCTACTGCAAATTGTTTCCTGCAATCAAATATTTTGTGCATTTTAGTTAACACCCAGATGAGGCACTTCACACATGGGACACCATATCCAGCACCAAAGCTGAAACCATGGAAACTGAAGAAAGCCTCAAGAACCTGTAAGCAACCACTCAAAGTGCAAAATAACTCCAGTTTTCTTATCTTTTGAAGTTTTTGAAGTTTAATCAAGGGAAAAGAGCTATGGCACTGCAAAATTAATTATTAAAAAGTAATAATTACGTAGCAGACTTATTTTGGTAAATGGTTTGATACTTAATTGGCCTCAGTGTAAGTCAAGATTTGATACTGACTGATTTTAAGGAAGCTGCCCAGAGACTTGGAGATCAATGTATGGAGACACATGGACATGCGCAATCTCATACTGACTGTGGAATTTCTGCAAAACTTACAGTAGCTGTCAAAAGAAAGGAATTTTTCTGTAGGCACCACTGAAGCACCACAGCATATTGTAGAAACACTTTCCATTTATTTTGTACCTTCTCTTGAAAATTCTGAATTGAAGATCTCCCTCTCCAGTCTTTTATGAGTGCACTGCAAGTTCTGTAATCTACAAGCTCATTAACAGACATTAATCTACATCCTGTCACAGAAATGCAATGCAGACATTGACCATCTTGCAATATCTACCTTTGTCAGGGTTATTTAGCTGGAAAATATCAGGATGCTCTGGGTCGTCAGGCAGTGCCACCATCCAGCCCACAATGGAGACTTTTTTCCCAGGTGTAGATTTATACTGGAAAAGACAGACAAGTCAGTTATAGCTGAGACTGCGGCAGAGATTAACTTCTGACTGTAGAACTTTGCGAAGAAATATGGCTTAGCCTGGAAAAGGAAGTACATTTTGGATGCCCTTTCAGATCTACTTATGAGTATTCAATTTTTGGTTTTAGAATAAATTTAAAGCTTACATGTTTTCTTTCAGTGCCTCTTAAAGCTTTTGCTCCAAAGTAGAGAAGAGTTGATCCTGAAAGCATGACCCAGTATCTAGTCCACGAGGACAGCTGAATGAAAAAGGGGAAAAAAAGACTTAGGAAAAACTCTGCATATCTCTGACATTTCAAAAAGCTATGCACAGGCAAGTCCAAGTGGCACCAAAGTTGATTTCAGAAGCAAGGAATGGAGATAAAGAGTGTCTCTTGGTGTAAACCAGCCCAGCTACCTAAATCTTGATGGCTGGATTTGAATACAATCCTTCTTAGTTAGGTATCAAATAAATGTGACAGTACTGATTGCTTAGAGAAGAATAGTTGCTGCCTTCTGCTCTACAGATCTTAGGCTTTTGATTTAAAAAAAAAAAAAAAATTTGAGCTGACAACTCTGCAATTCTTCAAATCTTTTAGCTCTGAGCTGAATTGGGTTGCATGTGAAATACATCAATCAACTCTACAGAAAACAAATAAATTATCAAACACATAGGACTAGAATCATGTGAAATTCATGAATTCAGGTTAACTATGAATTGCCATGACTTTGGTGTTATGGGTGGCTGCCCTGCAGCCTATCCATTTTAATGTGACACCACAAAAACACCAAAGTATATTGTAGAAATATGTTCAATTGAATTTGTACCTTCCCTTGAAAATTCTGTATTGAAGATCTCCCTCTTCAGTCTTTTATGAGTGCCACTGCAAGTTCTGTAATCTACAAACTCATTAAAAATTATTAATCTATATCCTGTCACAGAAATGTAATGCCGACATTATCCATCCGGCAACATCTGTCTTTGTCAGGGTTATTTGGCTGGAAAGTATCAGGATGCTCTGGGTCACCAGGCAGTGCCACAAGATTTATTTCTGCCCTCACAATACAGCTTTGTGTGCTGGTTACAAAATTGCTTCACTCCTGCTCTGCGGTATCAACTAGAAATGTGACTTGCACCTACAGGGAGAAGCAAAACTGCTGTACATCAAGTGACACACAAAGGTTACAATCTTACTATAACCTGATTATAACTTTGATCAAAAAATTACAGTTGTGGTATCAAGCTGCAGGTTTAGTCTAATCCTGAAAATTAAAACAGCCACTAAGTAATTAGGACCATAGGAATAATTATAATTAGAATCACTTACAGTAGGTTTCTTGCCTTCTTTGAGCAGTGTTTTTCTTCTTAAAGGCCCTTCCATGGTAATGACTCCTGTGGAACCACCTGCTGTGCAGCTGCAAGCACCCGTGGGACTGCAGAGACAAAGCATTCCTCTATGTATTTGAGCAGACAAATAAAGACAGTAAGTACCAACTTATTTGAGCTCTAAATACATCTATCCTGCACTGCTTTATGTATATTGCATCATCTGAAAAGTGACTCTAGAATATGTGTTTTCCTAACCTAGCTATCAAATAGGAACCGGGATCTTTCAAAAAGGTTCTATTCTGGGGCCTAGACATGAAAAAATAAAGCAGAATAAATACTGAAACCCAAAGTCAAAGTGAAAACAGGCAATTTTATTTTTTTTTCTGGTAAATTTCAGAAATTACCTGAATTCCAGAAAATTTTTGGCTTACAAAATAGGCAGTAAGAGTTCTTACAAATGTTACTTTAAATTAAATTAAAATACCTTGTCTAATTGGAAAAGAGTTCGGAAAACGATATGGTAATAAATTAAATAATTATTAATAATTATTAAAAATAAGTTAAATAATTTAATGTACAGAGATTACAATAGTTTTTCCTTTTCCAGAATGAACATAAAACTTCCCACATACAACACTGTGAAAGAGATACAACTGATAGAACCCAAGTACCAGCAAAGTTAGGAATGCCAACAGCCATTAATAACACCACAACAAAATATTAGGTAGGTTATCTGCTGCTAACTTCTCTTCATTGCCATGTGATCACAACCCTGATGTTCTTACATGGACCAATAAGGTTTATCAGCACCAAATAAATCATGTCTAATAGTGAATACAAGGAGAAGGACATGTATGATCTACCTCTCAGCTGTAAAAGGAACACTATTGTGTCTACGAATGAGTCTGAACTCATGCTGGTGCCAAGTGATATGCACAACCACATCTAGGGAAGAGCAGCCCCTCCTACTGCCCGGTGCATCTTCTTACATTGCTGGCACCTGCCTGGTCTCTAATAATGTGCATTCTTGCCAATTCTGTATTTGACAAGAAACAGTAGGCTTCAGAAAAGGAAGAATGACCACAAGAATTAGAATTATTTGATGGTGGATAAATGTAAGCAACGTATTTTAGGGAGTAATTCTTTGTGGATTTAATAGGGTTTTCACATTTTTATCTTCTTATATTTTGTATTTCTAGCTTTTGTATGTTTTTGAAACAGATCTACTATGGTCATGTTAAGAAAGTCCTGTATTTTCCAGGAGCAGGTGCAATAGTTGAAATACTGTTCCAAAATATGTTCCTTTATGAATTTATAAAGTATGCATTTTTATTTCTGTCTGATCTCTAACTTGTACTGTTATCAGATATTACTGCCACAGGTAAAGCAGCTGTAATTTATACATTATATTGATACTTCTACAATGGCTGAAGAAAATTAATTTAAACAAAATTAGATCTGACTGGATTTACTAAATCACAGTATTTGCAGAATACTGATTCAGGGCCCATTTCCTTAACTGTTGGAATATATGTCTTCATTTGCCAGCATCACAAAATTTATCAAGTTCAGGTCAGGTATACATGCAAGGACTGATTTTTATCCCTCAAACTATATAAAATTTTCTGTGTCACCTCTCTTAGATCTATAAATGGATTACCTGCTTCTGAAAAGTCCACATCTTAGTGAGTAACTGCCTGCTACATATGGCTTGCAGATGTTCCCTCTCTTACTTGAGGTCCAAGGTAATACCCTTTTACTGAACAAAATCAAGACACCACACTATAGCTCTCTGACATGGACTGATGTTATGGGTAGCTGTCCAGTAAATCAGGAAATTGATTGTGAGAAAGTATCAACAAGGTATATCCTTCTAACATCATGACCTGTTCACAGGAGTCAAAGATGGCCTTCACGACAAACCTGCTTCTGTAAAGGTTTCATAAAACCCTAAGTAAAGCCTAGTTTTCTGCAAAAATGGAAGCCAGCCATCATTAGTTAAATCAATAGCTAAACTGAATTTCACCTGAATGGGCCCTAATCCTACTTTACCATTAACAGGAGTTTTTACAAGCAGGAGGGGAAGACTGTGTAAATTGTAAATACAATGATATTTGGACACAAAATACATTACACTAGGAAAGTGTAAAGAGCCAAATTGAAGTTTAGCACTATATAATAAAAGAGGCAGACCCTGGACTGTACCTGTAGACACAGCTTCGACTCCGAGGAGAATTCCGGATTGGTACCCTCCAGTTAGGCCCCAACGTGGCATATAAACGACCCCTGTTTGTGAATGCAAATATCTGAGGATATTCTAGCTTCAGATTACAAAAGTTAGGATTTGGTAAACATGACAGAGATAGCTCCTAATCTTTTCAGGTCCAATACCTTTACTTCAAAATGCTTTATTTCATAATGTTTGCCATTTTGTCCCTAACTGATCAATAATTTGATAAAAATAACTATTGATTTAGGGCTTACCTATGTTAGAGATAATTTGTGAATTTCTTAGCTAAGACTGTAGAGTGCTCAGTGAGTGTACATGAAGACTAACTCACCTTTCAAGCCCTGACGGCAGCTCCTCACTAAATTCTGAGCTTTCACTGCTATCTAGAAAGAGAGTAGTACAGAGAAGGAGTAAGAAAACCACCCATGGGAAAATACAAAGCCAATGTATGTGGATCACCAGAATACTCTTTTATATAGTACCGTGGACACCGCTTACTCAAATCATGTGTTTAAGTAGAAGTGTTTAGAGTTCGTGGTAAAATCTTAAGTTGGAAGAGGCTTACACGAGCCTCTCCATTTATAGTATTTCACACTAAATTCACGTTACTGCTGTGCTTTAATACCATTACTTAAATTTTCATCACGCTTTTACTTGAGAAGCTGAGTACTTTAGGTACATAAAATCCAGCTCCTTTGTAAGGCAATATTTCTACCACAATATCTGTAAGTTGACTGAAGTTATTAGACACGGTATCATGGTTTATTTTCAAGAAGAAAACACACCTCTAATAGAGGATATGTCAGCTGCATGCTGCTGCTAGATGTTATTAAAATATATATGGTATTTGTAACTAAAGTTCCTATTTCTCCTTCAAGGCCATCACCCATTTGTCCCTCTGTTTCTGGCACCACTTTAATTTGCCCAGGAATGATTTTTTCTCACCACTTTAATTTGCCCAGGAATGATCTTCTAATGCTCAGTTTTAACACAGTAAGCTGTGCCTGTATTTTCAGAAGTGCAAAATCATCTCAGTGTTTAACTCTTGGTCAAGTTAAGTGCTATCTTTCACAGTTCATTTCCTATTCTAGAAATAGCCAGAGTCTCTTAAAAGGTGGTGTTCTCTTGCTTAGAACACAGATTTGTGATCACCTTTTTGATATTACAGTAATTATTTTACTAATTATAATACCATAATGTGTTTATGTTTCTTTTTAAGTCTTAGAGAGAGTAGTGCCAAACAATTCCCCTACCTTCTAAAACATATTGATAAAATTAAAGCTTTCTTTGTGTAAAGGTAGCTTTTAAAATACATATCTACTTTTGCCCTGGTAAAAGCTGACAAACGCTTTGTGTCGCACACTGAACATCTACAAAACCAATCTTCCTTCATGCCCCTTTTACCAAAAGCATCAGTGGATAACTGAGGAAAGCTGAGGTAATGCTGACCAGGTAGCAGCTGAGATTTACTTTCATCCATGAAAACAATTAGTCTTTGCACAGGAACTAACATTCCTAATTCTCTGCTTTCAGGTATCTGTGAGTCTGCAGCGCCCTGGGCCACGAGCACCAAGCAGATGGTACCTATGGAGAGGACACCTATGGAGAGGATACCTATGGAGAGGACACCTATGGAGAGGACACCTATGGAGAGGACACCTATGGAGAGGACACCTATGGAGAGGACACCTATGGAGAGGATACCTATGGAGAGGACACCTATGGAGAGGACACCTATGGAGAGGACACCTATGGAGAGGACACCTATGGAGAGGATACCTATGGAGAGGACACCTATGGAGAGGACACCTATGGAGAGGACACCTATGGAGAGGACACCTATGGAGAGGATACCTATGGAGAGGACACCTATGGAGAGGACACCTATGGAGAGGACACCTATGGAGAGGATACCTATGGAGAGGCCGTTGGCGAGGCGCGCGCCGGCTGCGTGGCCACGCGCGGGGCTGTGACACTCCAGAACGCTGTCGTCCAGCAGGTGCCGTGGCCGCTCCGTCGGGAAGGTGGCGCTTTTGCTCTCCACGACACTCAACTGACACATCATACTGGAACATGGAAGAAGAGAAAAACACGAAACCCCTCTTATGTCAACTAACAGCAACCCTTGGCTCATATTATTTCCTCTCAGCCTCTGTCTCAGCAGCAGCTTATTAAGGAGCAGGCAATTCTATGCTACCACTTACTGTACATATGCTCCTTTACTACCAAAATGAGTTTCGGATTTTACTTCTCTTTGTCAGTAACAATTATTAAATATCTGCAAGTGGGAAGTCGTAAATGTTTTGACTGCTCTCCGTACTAAACCTGAATGTCCTTGGTGGCAGCAAAGGCAGAAACCCAGAAAAAGGAGGCACACCAGGAATCCAGAAACCAAACTGGATAAGCAGCTTTCAAGTATTGCCAGTGCCTGGCACTAGCAGAGAATAGGGTCAGCAAAAATAACAAAAGTGTCAAGAGAAACCTAGAGAATACATAGTAAAGCCTGAAACACCGTTGCAATATAAGAAATGCAAAGGACAAATACTAGCATGTTATCTGCGGCTATCTTAAATTTTCATGACACATGTAACTGCCTGAGCATGAGACAGCTGGGATTACGCACTTGTTTCCCAGGCTGTGACTCTTCCGGTGCCTTGGTACAGGAGGTGTAGATAGACTTGCTGCTACTGAGGCATCAGGACATGTGGGTCTCCTGCTGAATTTCATAACTGCTGACATGTCAGATGGACCTAAAAGACAGAGATTACTTAACACTGAACTGATGCAAACCCCAGAAATTTCATTGGCTGGTGTGTTTAGGAACTGTTTAAAATTAATTTTTACAGATAACCAAAAGGCACCATTCCTGAAGCACTGTTTCTTGCACATTAGGGTTACACCATCCATTTTTGTTATAAATTCATCTCCACAATCTTTGCTTATACTTTTAACAATGGCATCTTTTAAATACTTTTAACTCTTGGCATCTTTACAACAGTTGGATGTGTCAAAGTGTAATATGCAGAGCCATGAAGTCAGTTCGTACTTCAGGTGTGATCAGGAACATTCACACGTGTTTTGAATTTTGTTCACAACTTCCTGTTGTGAATAAACTGTAAACAATCTGCTCATACTGACTCACTGACTTACTACTGGCTTGAGTATGTAAGAGAAACCAAGGGCTTTTCATATACTTAATGCCCAGACAGATGCATTACTTCTCAAACACCCATGAGTTCTAGAGATGTCTCACTGCAATCATTCTTCCTCTCAATTTACAGATTTTATGAGGCCTCACAGAAAACATGGACAAACTCGTTCCAGCTCCTTCATGCTGTTCACAAAAGACAGGCAGTGACCTTTGCAATACAGTGGAAAACATGGACTATCATCATCCTCAGTAAATGCCAGGCTCTTCTTGGCTTCACAGCAAACAGTTGAGATTTCACTTTTAAACATTTAGTTGTGGCATTGGTGCTTGTGACAAAAAACAGTGGTCATGAAAGTCTCTATCTGCCCCATATCCTTCTCCTTGGGACAGTCCAGGTACCAGCAGAACAGACTTCCCTCTACATTACAAATATCACTTCTTGGAAACTCCAGCAACCTCAGCTTAGTCAGCTTCTGTGCTCTAACCAAACCCCACTCATTAAGAGGTGGACACAAGAAGAAACTTTGTGATGTGAAAAGCCATGTACAATCATCATCAGAATCTTTGCAAAAGTGTTTGCAAATAAGTAATAAACTGAAACAGAAAAAAATCCAAAATACCAACATTCCAAAGTTTGACAACAGGATGTGAACATGAACTTTTAACAGAAATGGTTCTGAGAGACAAGACTTCCCAGGGAACTGGTCATGGCATCAAGCCTGTCAGAGTACAATGTGATTCTGGACAACATTCTTAGTGAAATAATTTAGTTTTATGTAGCCCTGCAAGGAGCAGGAAGTTGGACTCAATGATCCTTATGGCTCTCTCCCTACTTGAGATGTTCTGTTTCTATTTGTTGTATAGGCTCTCTCTATTCTGAAGCACCCTGAAGGAAGGTATCAGCTTCTTCTGCCTTGAACTGAAGATTCATGAGACACAACAAAAAATACGAGAACTAGTAATGAGTTTGTCCCGGTAAGAGGCATAAAAACCCAAACAAATAAATGCAAGATGTTTTCCTGCCCATACTCATTCTACAATATAAACTTATATCAAGTTGTATGGAACATAAAAATTAATTCCAAATTACTTGTATTTTTATTCCCCCATACCCCAGACTCTGGAATTTCACTGTGAACTGGACTGCATTTAGGAAAAATTGTGAAGGGTTTTTCCTAGCAGTAAGGGGAAAGATTTAATCCACAGAGTGTTCTGCACATTTCAGTAAACAGTTCATTATGCTGCTTAATTAGTAACGAAAGGAGCCCCAAGGCAAGCAAAAAGACAAAACTTCTTTTAGCAATACAGAGGAAAGGGACAATTTTGTTAGAGGAACCTTCAAGTACTCATCAGACCATCAGTTTAGTTGGAGAATAAAGACAAAACAGTTTTTAAGCCTGTTTTCCGCCTCATTCACATATTCCATCAGGACAGCATTTTGCCTGCCTGTCTTTGCTACCATCACACAACTGCAAATTTGTGAAACACAACAGTCATAGCATTAGTCACTGGCATATGCAGCTTCAGAGAAGGTCTTATACCTGATAGCCATGCGCAGTTTTAAAAAATGCACTTTCAGTCATTACTTCATCTAGAGATTCACCTAGGAACACACATCTGGGATGCTGGAGAGGGCCTATTACAACCTTCTTGCCGCCCATACAACTAAAATTTTGATGCATTTGGGCTGTAACACAACACTGGAAGCTTCTTCCCTAAAACCAAAGCAATACATCTTCAATTTCTGCCATGGAGGCGAAGCACAAATCAGGACAGAAAAAGTATGACTATGAGCGCAATTATCTGCTGCCTGGTTTAATGTAAAAGCTGTATGGATTCATATTTCACCATTAGGTCTGAAAAATCTTATCTCCTGCATTAGTAGCAAGAATATACATTTCACTAACGTCTTTTACCACGGGTTTTCATTACAAATTAAAATTTATGCAGAGACAAAACAAATGCCTTCACAAGTTTCAGAAATGATTACAAGTTATTTAGTTTGGAAACCTCCAGTTCTTCTGATGGACTAGGTTCCCCAAAAAGGAGTTTGCTCTACATGCTTTGTTTGTAGTGCCTCTCCGTCAGACACTTTTCAACTTGTGAACAGGAAAATACTTGGGACTACTGAGGTACTTATTACCTGCTAAGAGGCCTAAAATACATTGGAACTGATACCCAGGATAAAGACAGTGGCAACTAAAAGAGAATTTTCCTGAAAATTAGGAGCATTTATCAACAAGAGTTTAATCTGAAACCCAGCATAAACTTCAGTGTTCATGTGCCCACTCTGAGGCTTGTCCCTTAATTTGGCTGCAGGATTTGTTCATTTTTATACTGCTTCCTGCTGTCATGCATATGTTTCTGGTGCCAGTTCTCAATCCTGATTTACATTAAGTTTTTTTCAAGTGGATGACATTAAGTTCTTTAAAGTTCACTGAATGATACTGAAGCATTCTTTTTAGCAAGCTACTGAAACCACAGCCTGTGAAAGAGTAGCAATCTTAAGGCACAACCCTAGAGGATTACCAGTACAGTGCACTGCTTCTTCATACAGACATTGCACCACATGTAGAAATAAGTTAAATTTTGTAACACATAATAGTTTAAAGGTTAAGTTTCTCACTGTGGAGATTCAAAGACCTGAAAGCAGTTCAATTAATTGTGTTCCAAAACATTGATATGCAACAAAACAAAAGCATGAGACTGTATCAAAATTACTTTATCAGAAAGAACAGCAAAATGACAAGTCCAGTGCTAACACAACCAAGCTATTACAAAATCAAAATTGGCTGGATTTGACTCCAAGTAGGTTCAAATGTTACTATCAAAAATTACAAAGAGTAAGAGATATTATCTAGCAAGAAATAACAGTTTGAGACTTTTCACTCTACACTCCCTTTTTTTCTTCCTCTTTCTAGGGAGCATGAACTGAAATTTACTCAAATATGACTGCAACACAAAACTAAAGATTGATCATTATAAAGATGATAATTGCATGATTTAAGTAAGAGCTTTTATTACCTGGACAGCTTCAGAACAGAAAAAGTTCATTAAATTGGCCCCCCTCCCCCTGAAACATGATGTAGCATGTCTAAAAATACTCCACATCTCAGATTATAATACAATAATAGGGAGTGTTATGAACAATATGAAAATAATATTAGGGAATAAAATTTCAGTTCACATAAAATATTGCCAGGCTTAGGATGTGATGTGTCAAGGGTGACAGAATTTATGTAAAAAGGTGTAAGAGTCTTACAACTTAAGACAATCATCCAGCTTAGCTTCCTTGCTATTATATATGGATATCACAATTGCTTGCATAAGTCCTGTGAAAGAAGAAAATGGACCTGGGTTGACAGACCACTGGAACAGGTTAGGGTGCCAAATGCCAATGAAGAAGGATGATGAAGTCTATAGAATTCTCCTCAGCTGGCTATACTCAGTTCAGCAAGAAATTTGGGGTGCAGTGAGTGTCAGCATGAATTATGGGGTAGAGGGAAGATGACCTCATTTCTGTAAAGGAATAAGAGACAAAGAGAGCCCACGCCAAGAAGGATGCCAAAGAGGGCAAGCAGTGAGATACTGATGAAAACTGCATAGACCAAGGGATGTTTATGGGCATACCAGACTGCTGAGCAATTAGTTGGGGAAGTTATGCTTGATACTGCTGATAACAAAATTCCAATACTTAAATTCATTTGGGATTGAGTTATTTTGCCCCTTTTTTTCCAATAAGTGAAGTAATCTGCTACTGCTAACTCTTGTCTTTACTCTTCTGGCTCCACTCCTAGTGCATACTGTTACCATGATTGCTATTCTGTTATTTTGCCTTTCATGGAGACAAAGCACTCTTAGCAGGATTTTCCAGTCAGCTGGCATGAACAAGGGTTAGTTTGGTTTTCATTATTTCTCAGCATCATTTTCAAGATTATGCTGACATGTACAGGAATGATGTATAAAAATATTAAATGTTATTAAAAATTTGTTTGCATTAGGGAACGTGAGACAACTTCATCAGAGTGAGCCGAGTGCTGTTCAGAGATCTGTGGCAAGAACATTTGGAAAAGTTTACACATATCCCAAAGGATCTTACTGTTTTTTCCTTTGCATAATTTTTCCATGAATAATCCTTCAAATGTTATAAATGAATGTTACTTTTGCAATCCTTCAGTAAAACATGTGAACATTTACAGTCTCCAGAGCTTTTAAGAAAAGGAGCAGGGTGAGGGAGTTACAGTTCACAATTTTTCTCCACTAAAAAACTATCAATAAATCAGTACCAGATATGCAAACTAAAAACTGAAAATGAGTTGAATATTATATGATAAAGAACTGACTGATTTTTCTGAAGGACGAAACAGTCTCAACTATTTTTTGGTGAGCAGTTAAGTAAAACTTACCAGCTTTGTTTCTAAAACTTAACAAAGACATGCCAAGCCACAGACTCTCTAGTTAAATCTTCACTGTAAATTTTTACTATTCTGTTTCCATTGTAACCAGTATGTGATAATTCAAACCTTCAAAGAGAAAAGACCTACTTATAAAACACACAATAAATAACTTTAGGTTAATTTTGTGCACAGAATCAAGAATGGCACCAAAAAATTACATCTAGAATGATGGCTACTGTAAAAGAACAGTTTTAATTTTCAGAGTATTGCTTTATATTTCAACGAAAGGCTACTAACGCATACAACACGTAAGAGAAGTATGTTATGACTGCTTCTCAGACAAGAGCAAACTAAAAACAAAAATCTGAGTTCTTGACTGCATCTCCCTATGCTCCTCCAAGCTCCCCAAAATCTGTCTCTCTCACACACTCTCTCTCACACACACACACACACACACGTACTTCTGACTGCACAGCAGACACACCTGAGTGTATTTTCTTCAACTGCTTCCTGAATAGAAGTGATATTTTTCAATTTTAAGTGCCACTTTTGTGGAATCACTAATTGTCAGCATTTGTGCTACTTACTCTGCACCAGTGGAACACACAAACTCCAGACTTACACTTCAGCAAAAATGCTGAAACTTCTGCAATTGGATCTGCAAGGCAGTTATATGGGCTTGGGTGACATCAAGATTGGCAATGAAGACATATCCATTGTGAAAGTACAGCTGCAGGGAAACTGAAATTTGGGTTCAACCAAATACATTTACCAATCCATCAAAAATCCCTAAACTTTTTAGAGAAACTATTTCAGGTGACTGCTGCGAAAAAAGTCAAGAACAAAAAACCAAAACCAATTAAACCTCAAAAAACAAGGCAGAAAAGTCCTTTGTCCTCTGGCTGGTCTATTTTTGTAACATTCCTCAGGATAATAGCTTGGTAGTTAAAATAAGCATGAGTGTACTAGGTCATTAGACTTGCTTGGTAAGGAAGTCACAGAAAGTAATAGAAAGTGATAAAGTTAAAAATGAGCACAATCATTCTCTCCCTAGAAACTTCATATTTGTTTTGACAGAACATTATTCTACAGTTTTTGTGAAGCTTTGGTATGTTAAGAAAAAATCCACAGTACACTAATTCCACTGGATTTAGTGGTTGATAACATGTGAATCCACAGATTTGTCTGGCACTGATTTGTTTCAAAAGTACTCCAGTGAGTTGTAAAGGTTTCTCAGGAAAAGTATCACAGAGGAAGGGAATGTAAACCAAAGAGTAAAGTTTTCTGGAGAGTCTGTAAATTTATGTGAAGAAAACTTAGTTCTTCCATTCCTGTCCTAACTCCTGTGTAAGAAAAGCAGGCATGATACACATGAAGCAATGATCAAGAACTTGAGGATTAGACAATCCTCATTTCCACAGAATGACTGGCTGCTAAAGCACTTAGCACAAACTATTTATTAGTTGCCAAAGCAACCAGTAAAACAAATGGCAAAACTAAATGTCAGACTCAGTGTTTACATGGAAAATGATGGCGTGGGGGTTTTTTATTCTAAAATGCTGGAACTGCTGTAGAGATATCACTAATGTAGTATAGCTACTTCAGAGGGTTACAAATGTGCAAACATCCTCAGTCTGTCTTCCTTCTGTTTCTACATTTTCATCTCCTAGATCACATACTCTATATCCAGTAATTGACCTCTTCTAATTAATTAAAATATATATTCCAAATTCATCATGGGCTAGCTCTCAAAGGTGAGTGGACTTGGCACAATGGGCTGAATTTTACCCCAGTGGCAAAGAAGAGAGTATACCTGTTTCAGATTAAGTACTCCACATTCCTGGTATGATGGTAACATAAACTTCTGGTCTAATTTTTTTCTCCCCTCAAGAATTACACCAAGACCTACTTGGGGAAAAAAAAAACAAAAAGAAAAAAAAAAATAACAAAAAGAAAAAAAGAAGAAAAAAGGAGGGGGTGAGGGTCCATCTCTGACTACTGCATAATAAACCCTCCAAAAAGAGGGGTACCCACAGCAGAGGCCTGGCTGCTGCTAAAATTAAATGCTAGGTGTTAACTTTAATGAAGGGGTTCATTAAAAATCACAGAATTGTTCAGACCAGTCTTTGGGTCACTTAGTATTAGATACAATTTTCTAGATATGGTAATTATTTTACCATTATTTTAACTTTTTATATTGTTTTTCAAGACAGAATAAATATGTTACATTGCAGAGAATGAGTAACCACTCTGCATGTTCTGATTAGCACTGTGCCCTGAACTTTTCTAAATAACATGATGAGAAGAGTATGCATAACAGAACATTTCTCCACTGAGCTACACTTGGTGTGCAAATTCTGAGGAACTTCAATTGCTTAGAAGGCTTACATTTGCCATTGCATTAAATCTTTTCCTTTGTTCTGGGAAAATGTATTGAGTTGCACCTTCTAAAACAACCTAACAGCTATACCATAAAGGACAAGCACCTCTCAGCTAACACTACAGGAACACAGATGTCTTTTACAGCTAATTCAACTAGAAAATGTGAACAGCTAGCATACTTTAAGCTCTCCAGCTACATTCTCTCTCTCTCTCAAACCACAGCAAGGCAGAATGAACAGACTTTAGTTGCTGCCAAGGAAGTTGTGTGAATCACACGGTTCCTGAAAGCATTCAACTAAACTCCTTAAGACTCCTTAAACGCTACTTGCAAGGGACAAGAATCTCTGCAGTGTTATGGACGACATTAAATCTTCTTGTGAAAGCACTATTCACAATTATATATGCATTTGGTAATTAAATGAGACCCTCTTAGCCACTAATATACAAAACATAGCTTGTTGTGAGGCAGTCACTTTAATCAGATGCCTGCCTCCTGTTTGAATTTACTGGAAAACTAGTTGGCAAAAGAAGTGGAAAATGGACACATGGTTTTTTGCAAACAGAAATGCTGTAGGATTTAACTGTTTTTATTAAGCCTCACACTCATAAAGATATTTCAAAGGGAAATAAAGAAACCCATGATGTCTCTGGCTACAGGAAACTGTTAATATTTTTTTGAAAAAGAGAAAACTGGGTAGAAGATAAATTCACAGTGCTGGCAAGTAAAATCCATTTCCATCATCAACACATGCAATTACATTTTAGAACACAAAGATGACACTATTCCCTGAACTTAATCCCATTATAGACTTTGGAATTATTACCAATGGCATTGAGGTTTTTTTCTGTCCTGGAAACACATGCTGATCTCTAAGGAGGCAGCATGTCACAGGCAGAACTCAACCAGACTTATTGCTATTAGTGATGTATTAACCTTTGGACTATTGATACAACTGAACTGATGACTGACCTTACGGTTTTTATTTTAGCTTTAAAACAGTTAATTTTCAGAGTATTGGTATTTCAGAGTATTATCAGACTCCCATGCCTTAAACTACTGACTGGAACATACTCAAAATATTCAAAGTATTTTGAGATCATCTATTATCATTGTAGTTTACCAACTGCAAACGACTTACTTCTAGCATACAATGTCTGAAGCAGAATTAATTTCAAGGTAAAATTTGAATCCAAATAAAATTGACAGCAATACCTGCAAATCTGTTGTTTTTATTTTTCTATGTTCTAATATCTCATTACTGATATTTGAGTATTTTATTTATCGGTTTACTGAGTATTTCAGAATTATTCAAGACTAATATATGGCTATACTCCTATTTATTAATGTTGTGAAATTAACAATAACTTATTGCCTTCACGCTTAGTTAAATTTCAATTTGAATTCATGCTAACTTACTTAATAAACATTCTCCAGGAATAAAGTTTTCAGTAAAATTTATTTTCAGTAAAATGTATTGGATTCCATTTAGTAGCATTTTTGCAGGCACACAGGTGCAGCTCACTGAAAAATTCCTGTGGGTATTACAAAATGCTGATGGCATTCATTGCCTAACTGGCAGTAACTGAGAACTCTGTAGCTGAGCAAGAAATACAGCAGTCCACAGAAGGGTCAAGCTTTCGAAGGAAATACTAAGAGAAGAATGAAGCAATAGGAATGACTCAGCACTTGGTTTCTAGTCATCATATTAACTCTCACTCAGAGTAAAGCAACCTTACAGAGCACTTAAGGGCACTGCAGATACAGAAGGGAAAATCCACCCTCTCCTAATACTGCAATATACTATACAACCACATATTCAATGAAGTAGGTACTACTGAACTTTGTCCCAATCATTTTTTGTGGACTCCAGCAGAACTCACTGCAGTACCATGCTGTAATACTTGCCTAGATCAGGTAAGTTAAAAATTCTCATTTCCAACTTTGGAACTGTAATTTTAATTGCCTTCCATCAGAGTTCTAATAAGGTCTCAGTCCTTGATTAAGACTTACAGAGAACTGGTGATGATCACATACTATGGTGCTATGACTGAAACTATATTCCATAATCACACAAATGAAGTGTTAACATCAAAGCCTAAGAGTTGAGCATGTAGACGTAAGTAATGTAAGTTAAAAGCCAGAAAACAGAGATTTTACTTGTCTGCTGTACATATGTAAGAAAGATGTAATCATATGAGAGGCAATGACTTAGTTTCAAGTCTCCAGTATGAAAAAGCAAATCCTCATAAAAGCAAAATGTGACATGATGTGGTGGGTTGGCTTTCATGGGCTGTCATTTGCTCACTGAGGTGCTGTATTACTCCTCATCCTTCACAGGACAAGGTGAAGAAAATAAGATACAAAATCTTTGTGGGCTGAGATAAAGGCAAATTAATTTTCAAAAGCAACGGCTGTGTGCAGAAGCAAAAGAAATCAAAAGAAAAATTTATCATCTACTTCCCATCAGTGGGCGAGGAGCATCCATGCCTAACCAAGCATTGTAGTGCATGCTTAGGAAGACAAACACCTTGAAAAGAAATGCCTTCCTCCTCCCTTTCTCTTAGGTTTTACTGATGAGAGTGTCATATGGTACAGAATATCTCTTTGGGCAGCTTAAATCAGCTGTCCTGGCTATGTACCCTCCCAGCCTCTGGCCCATTCCCAGCCTGCCTTTTTGGCAGGGGGTTAGGTTTGAAGAGATAGCCAGTGGGCACTGCTTAGCAGAAGCCTGGTACCTTATCAACACCTTTCCAGACACAGAGTACATCACTGTGATGGCTCCTGTGGGGAAGTTAACTTCCAAATGCATTTCTGTATGAAGAAAGTACATTAAGAACTACTTTTGAACTCATCTGATTTAAAAAAAAAATACAGTGAACTATTTATGTTTTACACAGCAATTAATAATACTGAGCATCAAGCAGGGAAAGGGAAAGCACCTTCCTAAAGAAACTGAAGACCAGGTCAATTGTTTATCTGACTCTGGGAATAGCAATCACAATACTAGAACAAACAAGAGGTTCCCTGTAAATGACTGGTCATTTGACAGCAACCAACATGAAATGCTGAGAAGCAGAAGAAAAACACACGGGATGTTTCTTCGTTTCATATTTAGCGTCTTCCTTTTTCTTTCTTTCATTTACTTTGCCTTTCATTGGTGAGAAAAAAAGACATTTTGAATGCATGTCAGATGCATTCTAGACTCCTTGGGGTTTTTAAATTCACACATGGTTTTACACAATGAGACAGAAAATTGGTCATTCAGGTTCTAGAGATTAAAACAGAGCAGCTTTTGAGATAATGGCTCCTATAGCCTGATGTTTGTTTAGTCTGGTCATAGCAATAAACAGCAAATTAGTATTTGTCAACTTATGGATGGCACTCTGGTTTTCCAGATGTTGCTAGAAGCTATTGTTGCTACATATCTTTTGTCCTCCTGCTTTCCACAATGAAAATATTTTAAACATATGTAATCACATGGAAAGAATGGAGAGAATTTACTATGTTTTTCACTGTATTGGTTTTTTTGTACGGTAAGAGGGCTCTTTTTTCTTCACTTATTAAATAATGACAAAAATGCAAACATTTGTAGAAAATCCCACAATCTGATACCTGTTCCAACACTAGCAAACACCCTGTGACATCCTTTGACCTGGAACTGCTTTTACACAAGTCAGCAATCTTTCTTGCTGACTTATGTTACTGAAGTACCTCTGGGTTTTCCCATATACTTAAGTGGAGGATTTCTGTAATTAAAATTGTTTCCTTACTCGAATTTTCAAATGATGTTTTATACCTGCAAGATCTTCTTTGGAGGAAACCAGTCGAGGAGAGCTGTTACCTGGCTCAATTCTTAAAGATAATCTGGAAAAACAAGTTTTTAGAGAAATTAACAAAAAAAAAAATCTCAACAAAAGTTGAAAGAAATTGAAGAAGTAATTATATTGGCAATGCCAGCTAGGAATTTTACTTTATTGGAAGTGTAGTTATTTATTCTGTGATGCAACAAAACAGTAATTTTTTTGAACTAAATCACTACCTGTCAGAACCAAAAAAGAAACTGTGAGGAAAGTCTATGAAAGTAGAAAGAGAAATCATTATTTAATCTTCTCTCTCAGTTTAAAAATGTAAGTTCATACAGTCTTTCACCTAGGGAAAAAAACCTCAAAAAGTTAGTAATTTAGACACAAACCTAACATTTAATTCCCTGTAAACATGAAAGCGATTTTACTGTAACCATGTCAAAATGTGCACACAGAAATAGCTATTTCGTTACTGTAACTTAGAGAAAAGAAGCTTAATAGGGCAAAGGGATCAACATTTAATAGTAAAATTAATTAGAAGAATGTATTGTATGCCACGCTGACTCACTCCATGTGTTTCATTATGCGCTCGCTCACTCGCTCACGCACGCACTCACACACTCACTCACACTCTCATGCACTCATTCACACACACACTCACTCACACTCTCATGCACTCATTCACTCATTCACTCACACACTCACTCACACACTCACACACACACTCATGCACTCACACACTCACACACTCACACGCTCACACACTCACTCCCTCACACTCACGCACTCACACACGCACGCACTCACACACACACACTCACACACACTCACACACTCACGCACTCACTCACACACTCACTCACACACTCACGCACTCACACACACACACTCACACTCACACACACTCACTCAGTCATGCACTCACACACTCACTCACACACTCACTCACACACTCACACTCACACACACACTCATGCACGCACACACACACACACTCAGTCATGCACTCACACACTCACTCACGCACTCACTCGCACTCACGCACTCACGCACTCACACACTCACTCACACACTCACACTCACACACACACTCACTCAGTCATGCACTCACACACACACTCACTCACTCACGCACTCGCACTCACACACACACTCACTCACTCATGCACTCACACACTCACTCACGCACTCACTCACTCACGCACTCGCACTCACACACACACTCACTCATGCACGCACGCACTCACACACTCACACACTCACACTCACACACTCACTCACACACACACACACACACTCACTCAGTCATGCACGCACACACTCACACACGCACTCAGTCATGCACTCACACACTCACTCACGCACTCGCACTCACACACTCACTCACTCATGCACGCACTCACACACTCACGCACTCACTCACTCACCCACGTGCTCTCAGCACTCCAACAAATCTCAGTCTTCCAATGCACATCACTTCTGCCATTTCTCAAGTTTAGGCAGCCTTAACTTGACATTCATGGGTTCTTTACTCTGTACCAGTCTGACAAAAATATATGAAGGACTACAGTGTTAAGTAAATTTTAATGGAATAGGCATAAATCCAATGGAAATAACTGCTGTCATTGCACAGCAGTGAACATGTGCAAAAGCTGGAAGGTTTCTAGCTGCAGCACCCTGCTGTGCACCCCAAGTAAAGGCTTTCTGACTTCAGATAAAAACATGCAAAGGGGCGGAGGGAGAAACCTATTACAGCATTTCAAAATACCATGTATGGCTCAGCCATCACTTTTCTTATTATTCTTCGTTTGGAATACCTTTCAGTTCCTTCTCTACAATATTCCAACACTGTCAACTATGCTTTAATGTGAAGTCAGTTAATGAAGCTACAGTCCATTTCATGTTTTCTAATTTCTATTCTTCTGGTAGTACTAGATTCTCTTAACTACCCAAAATAATGTATTTCAAGTAGGTAATGAATAATTTTCTTTCTGTCAACTTGATCTCTGTGACCAAGAAGCAGTAACATAACTGTATTAGAGAGTTACAATAAAAGTCAGTGCACAATTCAAATGTTGATCACATGGGAATTTTTTTCAGTATGGAAAAAAGACAAAAGAACTTAATGAATTCCTTCCCTGTAAATAAGGTCCTGCTGTGTGAATTTATCTTCCATGTCTGTAGGAATGTTCCAGTTGCATCCCTTGCACAGTAGTTATTATTTTGTTCACTTTCAAGGCTGATCTGTTCCTCACACATTCAAACTTTATTATTCCCATGCTGTGAGCTTGATTTTAGCAAAGAAAGTTTTTTAGCTTTGGTTTTTGTTGTTGTTGTTTTAATAATCTTATGCAGAAACCGTGCCACAGATGCTACTCAGAAATTTGGGTACTAAGCCCATTTTACTGGCTTAGCACATATTTGACAGACCAAAGTCCCCAGGCAAAGCAAGCATTTCAAATTGTTTCACAGTTTTTCTCCAAATGCAAGCAGACCTTTCTTCTGATAACCCACCACTGTTCCACAATTGCTAATTTCTTCCGTACCTGTCTGTACAGCCTTTTTAATTTTTCTAGCTTTGAGAAAGTCATCTCTGAAGCTCCTTCCTTATCTTGCATCACAGAAGGTACTCAGTTTCATTAGTCCTCTGTGGCAATAGCCACAGTTTATTTGGTCACAGTGGAAACATCCATCTAATAAGTCCTCACTAAATATAATGCTAAAATATATGATTGCAGTTCAGCCCACACAAGCTAATAGCTTCTTTCTTTTACAGTGATGTGATTTGTAATGCATTCCTCCTGGAAATTTTTTGCCTGGTTAGAATAAAATTAATTTAAATCTGAATGTAAAGATTAGAGACCATATTTATTCCTAAGCATGCTGAACTGAATTGTGCTTATTAAGCAGGTCCAGTCTATAATATCAGTCTATAATTTCAATATTTACAGAATCACATATATTTAATAGCAAAAATGGCAGGACTACACCACATACTTGATAAGGCCAGAAATCATTTGTCTAATGTCACAGTTTTTACCAACTTCACCAACTTACTGTGTATCACGCTCCTGGATCCAGTACAACTCTTACGTTTGAAAAACAGCACGGGTGAAATATTGTCTATGAATATGTACATCAGAGGAAGTACTACGACCTGATAACAGATTTAAGGCAAGTGCATTCTTACACTTTCGTACACTTTCAAAGGCAAGCGAGATCAACTTCCATGCGACTATTTGCACTATACTATTTCTCTTTTTCTGCCTAAAATTGTTCTTGTAAGGAAGAAAAGAAGAACATAAGAGCAGGAAGAAAGACCTAACACCTTTATGCTTTCAACAAGGTTTTAGGAAGAGGCATGCTATGATTGTAATACCTATAAAGCACATGCATTGTGTGCTGCACCTAGAAATTCACTAACAGAGCAACAAATGACTCTTCAGTGCTATAAAATGAGATGACATCACTCTCCACTGGTCATCTCCCCAGAATATGTGAAGTTAGATAATGTTGGTTATCTGATTGGTTATGTTAAACTGCACTCTGAATCTTAGCCCTTTCTAAGTCTCTGACAGTTTGGATGACAACTTCCACGATGCCAGAATTCTGCAAAGTTTCCAGAAAAACTAGAATGCAATTCATCTATTTTCAATCTACAAAAATACAGGATGTATTAAAAGAAAAACAAATAAATGTGAGCCTAAATATATTTTGGTAAATATAAAATACTCATGCTGAAATGTTATATTTTAAATAAACTGTTGCGAAAAGGAAATATAGTCTAACAACGAGTTGTCATTCCTGAGTCACCTTCTCTTCTAGTCCCCCTCTCCTCCAGAAGGCTGGAAACAATCAAAACCATTATTTATTTCAAAGAAGAGATACTGACAGTCAGTACAGTTTCAACCAGTCCCGGCTTGTTTGTCACCACCCAAATTCAATTTTGCAATTCCTCTGACACTCCATTTTCTGTGAGCAGCACCAGTTCCACACATGCACACACATGCTCAGTGTCTCTCAAACAGGACTCCTGGAGCGAGAATCTGTGGCCCCTGAGAGGCCTAGTGTACTAGTACTTTCAATAGATCAGTGCAGACTTTGAGACCTGATGTGCTTACCACCAACATGCATCGTCCATATCTTCACACACCAAACAACATTCTCACAGCTGACCGTCCCATGTCATTCACTAGCATTACTTTAAATAATAAACTACCTTGGTTCCAGCATGCCTAATAAATCTTTCATAAGGCATAAAGACACTCTGTTTGTGCTTGCCCCTGCGTACGATCAGAAATTCATCGAAGCATTGGGAAGGGCTGACCAGGGACATAATGAAATCATCATCCCTGGAAATGTTCAAGAAACAACTGGATGTGGCACTCAGTTTACCTACTCTAGATGACAAGGTGGTGATCAGTCAAAGGTTGAACTTGTTGATCTTGGAGGTCTTGTCCAACCTTAGAGAGTCCATGCTTCTATGATTCTATTTTGGGTCTTGTGGAAGAGGCAGTCAAGCCACAATTACAGCAAATGAACCATATGGCCACTGGACCACTACGAATCTCAGACTAACGGTGAAAGTTTTCTTCCACCCTGCCTTTCACCACAATACTTGGTGGGAAGGATCCAGGGAATATAGCTGCCTGAGAGGCTTATTGAAGGTGAACTGCAACCAAGGTTCACTGTTACATGCACTAATGTAAGTACTAATACTTCATGTAAGTACTAAGCACCTGCCATTTAATCCTGTTCCCATAGGACTGGAACTAACATGGTACAGATAGGACTTCCATAGCACCAGCACTGCTAGGAGTCCGTACAGACTTTTAATTGACTAGCAATTTCTCTTGAATGTTTTCCCAGAGCATCTTACCTTTGTGAACCTAAATTTGAATTGATTTTTCTGGAAGACATCTTATTACTTTATTGCCTAACGTGCTCTGAAGAACCAAATTAAAGGCATAGATAGCAGCCTCATTGTCCTGTACAGACAGGTAATAATGTACTACAAATAACAGTCTTCACACTGGTTTCAGTCAAAAAACAACTGTGAGAATACAAGGCCTGACCTAACAATGCCAAAAGGTCTGCAAAAAATTTTATAGGAATGGCTGCAAGGTACGTCTGGTTAGGAAAGGATGTGGCATTGTGCCACAGTGTTACATACTGCTAAAACTGTGCAGCTTCTGCAGTATATGGGCTGACCAAGAAAGATCTGCTATTTTTAGCATATGACATCATTGTCAGGGGTTTTCTGGAGCATTCCTACTTGCTGACAAGCACAAACCTAAAGGAAGCAATTGGACTGGCACAAAAAATTGTAGAGAAAAGCTTTATTTATATAAAGTGACTGCCATATTTTCCTTTCCAGTGTAATTGAGGTTCTCATTTGGCAAAGTGTGTGTTAGGATTCTGCCAATACATTTTAGGACAACTATCTAAGCGTCTCTCCCTGACAGACTGGTACTGAGGTAGTTCTGCTCTTCATGCCAAAGGTCACACATACCTCTCTGCAGAGAGCACTAATGCTGTCCCTGGCTCAAAAAGAGCAGTCACTGCAAAGAAAAAGATGGAAGAGATTTTTACCTACTCTAAAAACTTAGTACTCTCTGCATTTTTAAGGCTTACAGTTTCTTTTGGCATAGGACCAGAAAATGCTATGAAACTAAAGATCCATTAAGGGAAACTGAGAGGAAAATGTGAAATCAAATACTCAAAACAAAATCCAAAAGCTTCTTCTTGCCAAGTACAAAAATGGAAGAAGAATGAGAGTTTTCTCATGTGATGAGTTTTGATTAATTTAAATTAATTTTCTAAAAATTTAAAGTTTTATTCTGATGAAACAAACATGGTAGAAAAAGAAAAAAATTCTCCAATGTATATAAGCTGTAGCAACTTTTCTGTGGTAAAAATAAAATCTTTCCCTCTTTTTTACACCTTTTGTGACTTTAGTCCAGTTTTTCCTTGCCACAGTGAAGCCTGGAAAGAAAACTACTAAACTTCATTGAATTAATCTCACAAATTACTAAATCCAAAGAAAAAGTATTAAATTATCTTTAATATGTATCAAATACCTTCAAGCATTACCAGCAACTTGCTGGTAAACTTACATAAATATTCAAATTTAAAATAGAATTACTTTCAGTTTTTACAAATATTATGTTATGGTATCATATGCTCATGGAAAACAACTTATCTAATTCATTTTTTCTGAAACAGTACAGTTCAGGAAAGCTGTTGTATACATGGTGTTAACACCACTGCACCATCAGGAAACTCCATCTAAAAACCATATTGAAGAATATGAACAGTTTCTTTAATCCAATCCAGGGGTTGTAAAGCCTCTACTAACTACACCTTCTTCACCTTTACCAATGACTACTTAGTTTAATTTTTCTCTGTCTTCACAACTTTAATGAAGCACAGAAGTGTGTGGGAAATTAGTAAATAATGTCCATTTGCTAAATTTTAACACTGAGACTTAAACCTCAGACTACCCTTAACAAAAGTCTTGGACTGCTTGATCTTTTCAAAGGCTGTGTGCACTGCTCATGGTCAATGTGCATCGCTTGCACAATGGGTCCGTGTATGAAACATATACAATGTCATGGAAGTAAAGGAAGAATTTGCACATTCCACCATCAGTACTCTGGCAGGAATTCTAATTCCATGGAGTAAATAAATTTTGCTATGAAAACATTAAATACTTTCTTCTTTTTTTCCAAATTATTTTTCTACAGAGTCATCACTATTCTTAGTATCTGAGACCAACCAGACACAAAAGCACAAGCATCTCAAATCATCAAAGCAAGAGCTTTTGCAGTGAATGACCCAGTGCTTTTTCAACTTCTTTTGCAGAAGTTTAGCCTAAGCACAGGGACAAATTTTAGGCATTTTATCTCTATTTGAAGTACGCCCTGAAGAAAAGAACAGTACTTACTTGTAATTGTCATCTTCTACAAATTTCTGAAGTTCTTCAATGTAATGGACAGACTTCAAATACTTTTGCACATGGGGAAGTGTTGTGAGATAATCTGTGGCAGGTTTAAACAAACAAACAAAAAACATTAACATTCATGTCATCCAAAATTATTATTTTTTCAGGGTTTTTTTTCTGGTTCTTACGATACCTGCACGGAAACAGAATGTGAACCTTCCTAAAAAATAACTTGGGCAGAAATACTACTTTAACTCTAAAAAGGTGCTAAAGACTTGATTGAACAAAAGTGATGCTCTCAGTTGTTAAAGAAAATACAGATGCATTTCATCATCATGAAAACTGGTGGATTTTATTTGATGCTATCTCACTGGTGGAAAAAAATTATCTGCTGCAAAACCCACTTGCATTTTTGGTTCATTGCTCTGGGGAACATCAAAGCCTGAAGATTTGGTACTAGTGGTTCTCAGGAACTGAGAAGACTTCAAAGTTGTTAAATAACTAATTACTAATTACAATGCTGAATACCAAGAATGAAAGACATTAAGTTCAGAATGACAGAAAAACATTTTGACACATAGTGCATAGACAGGAACATGCCTTGTAGTACCCATCTTAACGTTTGTGCTCTTGTAAAGGTAACTGTTTTAAAGGCACCCATTTCCCAGAATGCTGTTTGAAGGCTATATTTTAATTTTCATCTTGATTTTAACAAGAGCACTCAAAATTTATGCACAGCACTGCAGGAAGCTCCCAAAATTGTAAAAAGGAAAGGGTCAGCGAAATAATGAGGTTTCTCTGTCAACCAAACTACTAAGAGACAAAATGAAACTCACAATAAGAAAATAACACCTGAATAATCTAGCTATTCAGAATCATGCATTATTATGCCTAGTTCCCACCTTTAAATACCTCAAAATACTGAAGCTGACAAAAAAGGATAAGAGCTGGACACTTAAGCATACACAGTTAACATCTCACCTTGTTTTTTCACAATCTAACATTTTTTTTTAAGCTCTCCAAAACTGCAGCTTTTTGATTTTCTGAATTTGATTGTTTAGCTGCACTCAAGGCTTTTCAGCTTGTTACATGTTTAAGCAATGAAAAGTCATGCTAAGTCACCAAGAGTACATAGATAATTCATTAAGGCAACAAAACCAGCACATTTCTTGATATACAGCTTCACTAGCAGGCTAGAACTGCAGAGATTATTTTTAGAGTAAAATCCTTTTAACAAAAAGAAACAATCCCTTGAACACACGTGCAGAAGCTCAGCGCAGTTGAACAACTGCTGTATAGACTGAAATATTTGTATTTCATTTTGTAAATATATCACCAGGACACTAAAAACAAGATTATTACCAAATGAACACATTCCACACTCTAGACAAATAAAGGGAAGATATCAAGATTATTCTCTCTGATTGCCTCTGGTGGAAACAGTATATAAACCAAATGCAATAGCTACACTTAAAAGTGTGTAGTTTGTATCCCACATGTAACATTAAACTCTACACAACCTCTGATTTAGCTCTTACAGCTTAGAATACATGCTTATCTGCCCTATTTACTGCTAAGATTGATGCTACACAGAAGGGGAAACTACATCACGTAGTAGTGTTCAACTCTACTAACATTAGCCTCCTGTGTTCCCTCAGGGCCAAAATCTGCTTCCACAATTTCGCACTAAAGAAATTTTAGTTAAGGCCTGATAAGCATAACAAAATTTACCAACCATAGTTGCAGGATACTTGCAGATCAGCTATTATTCGGAGAATGTTGTTCATTTGATTGGATCTTTGTTCATTCTCCATTATGCTGTCTGAAGCAGGATATGCAGAATCAATGTAGATTAAATCCAAGAGATAAATTCCTGAAACAAACAAATCAATCAACCAATTGATCTAGTGTTTCAAACAGAAACAGTTGCATAATTTTTAATGAATATAGCAGCCAGAAGCTGTTTACCCCACTGTGGTCTAGGTCCATTAAACAAAGAAGAGTTCTGGATTTGTATTTTGAAAAATTCCGTAATTGCTGTTTGAGTTCTATGACAGCCCTTAAAAAGACAGAATAGCTTTTTTGCACTTGGGCTACTGCCTACTATGAGTGATTTGCAGGACCATAAAAAGGACACGAAAAAAAGAATGAGAGTTGCCCCAGCTGGTGGTGCTGACAGTGGGGGGACACAATGCTGCTGGCTCCCATGACCAGAGACCACTGCAATGCTTCCTTTGTCTGCCACCAGTGTGAAAGATCTCCATCAATTTTTCTGCCCTGAGACTTAGGAATACTTTATGGAAATCCCTCGCAAGACTTTTTCTCACTTAAGCTGAACTTGTCACGTGTCTGTTTATTCAGCTCTCTGCCATCTTGACCAGTACATTGCTCACTGGATCACACTGTGTTATGTCCAGCATTAGCCAGGCTGCAATATGAAATTTCTTTACACTGCTAAGGGAGGAATGAATGAAGAAATCATATGACCTGTCATTGAAAACTGAGGAGACAGACAAAGAAGCAGCAACAACCCAGAACAAATTCAGTTTGTTATGAACTGTTAAATGCTTTGCTTGGAAACCATAAGACCATAACTAAACTGTCTCTCAAGTCCCCAGCAATCTGTGAATTTGGACTGTGAAAGAACTATCTGTGTTCATTAGACCCACTGACATGATAAATAGGAGAGTGCTCCAATGACCAAAGGTAATTCAATAACCCAACCAAAATCGAAACGGACATTTAGACCTTGTAAAACCTTGTAAATGAGTGGAATAGAGTTGGATTAAAAGCTGAACCACAAACAATAAAAGGGAATTTCCAGTCATGCTGGAGTTAAAACAAAGAAAAAAGATGCTTAGAAATCAGGTCAAGTTTTACAGTCTAGTTTAACTTTCTGCAATGACTCAGATCAGACCTTCAAAAATTTTCTTCTCTCTTGAAGAAGTAATATATGTCATAAATATGAGTACAGTTTATAAAGTAGAAGTCCATATGACTCAGACTACCTTAACAGTTTTATCTTAAGAGTAACCTGGGGTATTTATTGCTTTCTCCCAAAAAGTACCTTCTGAAAACCATTCAACTTATCTTCACTTCTCTTTCTACACATTTCTACCTCTATAAGGACAGAATGATGTATCATCAAAAGTTATTAATGTTTTGAGTGATGCTGTATTTGCTCTCTTTTCTTAAAACAAAAAGAAGAAACCTCTGTTATTGTAATTTATATTAGCAGTTATATTTGTAGTTCTGGACCTACTGATTAAGTATGTTGATGTGATTCTGCTTCTCTCAGTTACAGTAATTTCCCAAGCCAAAGGATGAGTGAGTTTAAAGGAAGAGGAAGTAATCAGGGTTTGCTTTCCCAGATTATCAAAATATACACAAAAGCAGAGAGGTAAAAAACAAAGAAAGTATGACTTTATGTGATTAGAAGACAATTTTCCACAGGTTTGTCAAGGGCAGCAATACCTGCTCTTTCTTTGTCCTTTTTCACTCTTGTGAAGATAAGCTGTTAATCATACCACTTTATTATATCTCATACAAAATTTCACATATCATACTAGAGAAACATGAACAGCACTTTTGTCCTGCTTTGTTTCCACATCCCAGTCTCAGTTAAATTTTAGAGGGGAAAAACAACCCCTATTATTATTTTCAGCTTTTCTGAATTTTCTCTGAACAAGGGCTTCAACCACACTGGGAAACTGCTTCAGTCACACTCGAGTGATCCTAACACCTACACAAAACCAGCACGGCCCAAGTATCTTACACTTCAGAATGAGGGGATAACTCCTATTTCCCTAGTTAGAGTGGTTTTGTAGCAGTTTAGTGTTGAGCAAATCCTGAGTCCCCAAGGTTTTGCAATGACCTGGAGATCCTACCCAGACGAGGTTACATACAGCAGCTCCTCACTGTCCCCTCTTGTCAGCATCAAAACACACCCAAGAGTTACAATTAAAAATTCCATTTGTGCACAGCCTCTGCACTGCAACTCATGCCTTATGGCAGCCTGGGTCAAAGCCACTTTCCAGCTATTTTGGGCAAGTCTGCAGCTATTCTCATAGATATTAGAAGTATAAACACACTTCCACTCTGTAGCAGGGGTTGTAAGCATTTTTTCAGGACAAAGAATCAATTTTCCAGGACAACATACAGATGAGAACCAACAAAGTACACAAGCACCAAAAAGGACCAAAGGATGTTAGCCTAAGCCCTGTAAATTCCAAATAAAAGTGTAAGGAAATGAGCTTCTGGTAGGTAGCAGGGTGCAGGAAGAAAAAACCCAAACTCATAGACATCAAAAAAATGAAACTGAATGTAATACACTAGAATATAAAGGAATACTTTTTTTGTAATTACACACCAAGCTACACCTTTCCCATATTGTTCCTCTCCCTTTCTATTGTTCCTCTCCCTTTCTTCCTTTAAAGCAAGAGGGATAATTAGGTTTTTATGTTTTTATTTAAATCTGGGAAGTGATATTTTAAGCTCTTCTATATATATGATGTGATGTGATAGCAGGTATTGATAAGGATCAGTTTGTTTTGCACATAGGAATGACAAAATTATTCTCTTCAGCAAAAGACTTCAAGAACCGTTTCTCAAAGGAAAGCCTCAGGGCTGCCTCATGCCAAAGCAAACACACAGCACTAGCTTTTCAAATTTTGGCTTGCATTTGTGCTACTGTGCACTGAGAAAAGCTAGGATGTGAGGCCATCGGGATATTTTCCAGAGGGTGAGCTCATGGGCAGCTTCTTAGTATCATTTTCCAGTGATACTCACTTTTCTCCATTGTCACCAGAACAAATTTTTGCAGCTGGATATTGTATGCAGACAGCAGTGTTCATTAGTTTATGGTCCCACAGAAGTAACAACACATGCTAAGGAAAAGCACAGCCAAATAATCCAAGATCTTCATTAATGAAAATCACTCTGTGTAAAGGGGACCAATTATTTTTAAGTTGGCAAAAGAAAACCAAACCTGTAACACCAAGCTTTTAAACTTCTAGTGGAGAGATCAAACAAAGCAGTAATATTAGCAACAGTTTAAAGACAGGAAAGCATTAGTACGGCAAAAAAGTGAACTTCAAATGTAGCAGCCAATGCCACCCAGCTAGCATATCTTGAGTGCTCCATCCACGAGACAGAAATTTCCAAGAAAATTTTACTGAAAAAAATATTTATACAGAACTGGAGTGTTCAGCAGGATCCAAACCTAAGTCTGTGTGCTTGTGTCTTGATTTATCGTTAAGCTTCTACTATTCTCTTTATTCAATACTCAAGGTTTCTGAGAAGGTAGCATTGAGGTAGATAATAAATAAACATACTTTGGAGTTGATGGGTATTAACAAAGATGTCTTAGGAAAAACACTCTGAAGCCTTTGAAAATCAGTGGTTATTCAGCTTCAGTTCTGAAGAACCTGAGCTGCAGCATGCAAGCTTTAAAATATTCATGAACAACTATGGTGTGCAGTTTGTTTCTTGTTAAGAAAGACTGGCATAACATGCTATAAAGACAAAACACTTCCAGTCCAGTAAATCACATGTACAAAGCTATACAAATGAGAAAAACTGGGCAGGTATTGCTTTAAATACCAGTAACAGAAACAAAGAGAAATCTGTTTTTTAAGGCATTTGCCTGCAAGTTAGAAAGCCTGGGTTCAAGTTTTCTATTCTGTCACAGATTTCTTTGACCTCAGCAGCACCATTTATTTTTAACAATTCAGAATTTCAAATCTCTTTGTGGGTTTATGACAACTTGCAGGTACGAACACCTAAAATTGTTTCACAAATATACACTGTAACAAAACTGATAATAAAAAAATCTTTGCAGATAAAGACTGAAAACTTACATCATTATCAACTGTGTCTTTTTTACTTTTTATTTTTTAAAACCTTTTTTTATAATGAATATAAAACTATACTGTAAAATAGTAGGGCAAACAAACTAAAAATTAGGTGGTTAAACCACACCACTACTGCATACCTGATACACATTTTCATGCACAGTGCTTTGTTAAGGGTCTGTGCAATTCTGCAAATGCAAGTAAGCTAGGAAACAGCTATTGTATGATAGCTGACATTCAGACATTCACTACTTTGCAATAAAAAATAATTAGCTAATAGAGAAGTATTTCACACTAGCCTAGGGACTTCAATTTATTATTCTTAGGTAACATTTTGATCAAGTACTATAATAAAGTATCACATTTATTTGGTAAATTGTACTATTACTGTGAAAACCACAAACACACGCTATAAAAGGAGGTTAAAAGAAAAGTTTCATGTTTTATTGAATAATTTAGTTCCCTACTTACAATCATGTACACTTCTAAAGATATTCACAGCCCTTGAATGCACATATGCTGCCGTGTAACACAGATGCCTGGGCATCGAGTAATCCTTCAGGACAGGAAGCAAGGTCTGCAAGATACGCAGTAACTAGCACACGTAGCAGAAGAGAATCTACAGGAAGTAATTATTTTCTATTTTTGCTCCTCTCAAATTGAATAATGACACTGGTTTGATAGCAGAGCCAGAAGAGACAACGATATGTTTCCAATTTGTAGTCACTATATTTATGAAAGCATTTTCCTACATACAGTAGTGTGGTTGTATCACACTAAACAAAGCAGAGGATAGAGGAACAGTAACTTATCAGTTAACTATGTGGTAGAAAGTCCAAATTACAAGAGTCAGCAGTTTGTAAAACCAAAGACACCATTGTTAGGATATTAGCTCATAGGCAAAAAAGCCAACTTTTTTGGTTTTGTGGTATTGCTGGTTTCAGGAAGACTGGATATTTTCCACAGATTAAGGGCTGGAAAAAGTTTGTACAAAACCAAACGTATATACTGGTTAACCTTGGCAGGATTTGGAATACTCTACAATAACCTGAAGACAAACCTTTACGAAGGCAACATCATGTGATTTGTAACATACAGAAATGCATGCATTATAAAATGTCTCAAGACAGACTTTACCCATTTACAACGTGGTCCCACGGATGGTCATTAAGGTAATTACAGGATTGGAGGGCTTGTCATAGGAAAAAAAGGCTAAAGGTACTGGGTTTGTTCAGCTAAAACAAGTGAAGGGGCAGGAAGGGAACCTAACTGCTCTTCCAGGACCTATGGGGATGGAAATACTCTCTCCAGAATGATAGCAACAGGTCAAGAAGTCATGGGAAGGCGTTGTATCTGCATATAAGCAAATTTCTTCTCTGTGAATACACTTAAATATTGAAATAGGTTTCCCAGAGGAGGATGGCAATCTCCCTTACTGGAAATATTCAATATATGGCTTGACTGGACACTGGATAAGCTAATTTACAGCCCTGCTTTCCACAGAAGGTAAACCAGATGATCTCCAAGGGTCTCTTCAAGCCACAACTCTACTGTTCTACGACAAATTCGATAAGTGTGCTAGCCTATACTTGTGTGTCTATTATTGAAGGGGAGTTTGGAGTACAGCAGTTACATGGACTAACTTGCTGCAGCAGGAAGGCTCTGTATGTACAAGCAGACAATGGACCCTGACTTTAACTGTGAAAAAAGCAAGTACTTCAAGCACTCTATTTTATCATGAGATATAAGCAACATTTACCTTGTAAAAATGTAGAGCTAGAGAGGGCACCTTATTTTGGCTCAATCTGGCTCAGCAACATTAACAAAATTAAATTAAAATTTTATGTTTATCCTATGGTCTTTCCTGAGGAACCTCACCCTATTCAACCACTGGAATTAATCATCCCACATTTGCCACTGCAGCAGAAATAATCGGATGTTAGCACCTTTCTGCTAGTAGGATGTTTTATTCTCTAATCATAGACTTTAATGCAAACTCAGTATTCTCAATATGAAAGAAAAATCAACTATGAAATCTTTTGCAAATCACATCGTTCAGCCTAAAGCCCCTTAAAAAACCAATGAACTGTACTTCACAGTATTACAAACCCAAGAAAAAGGTACGCCCATTTGGTCTAAGTAGAACGCGCACACAAAGGCAAATCCCACTTTTCGGTCCTTCCCAAAAAGCAAACACCTAAAGTTATCCAAACAATTCAGTTATGCTACAAACACCTGGCACGTCCAACTAAAAACTTCCTGCCACCTCTCAGGTGAGCACAACTTTTCTCTTTCCCTGTAGACAAAACTGCAACAGGTTGAAGAAATAAGCTTTGTCATACGCTATTTGGAACAACCCATACACAAGGGTTTACAGGAACAGGTTCTTCAGACAGCTTTAAGAGACAAAAAACCCTCTCAGTACCTAATCAAAAGGCTGGTCTCTGTAAAAATATGTTTCTTGTTCAGCAAAGAGGACAGTCAAAAAAACAGAGTTTGGCTATTTTTGATTTTTCAAGTATTTTATTTATAATATAAATACCTGTAAG
The DNA here is from genome assembly GCF_009819885.2 of Catharus ustulatus. Classification (NCBI taxonomy): domain Eukaryota; kingdom Metazoa; phylum Chordata; class Aves; order Passeriformes; family Turdidae; genus Catharus; species Catharus ustulatus. The sequence goes on along the minus strand of NC_046241.1, from coordinate 11,217,789 downwards.
AGAATGCTAATAACTGAAAAATACAGCGCAGGAGAAATCTCTAGGCTCCTTCAGTGAATAAAACATTTAGGCATTTACCTGCACTTATTTAAGTGCCCTAAAATCAATGGACCTGAACTATCTGTTAAAGAGCTTAAAAGTGGTTACGGATACCTTATAAATACGGGCCTAAATAAACAACCACATCCTCAGGAAATAACTGGTTTTTCAAGAACCTTGGAGCTGCAGGGCATAACTTTAAGTTAGAAATCTGTATTTTCCTACAAAAGCAAAGAATCCAAAACCGTTCATTTTAAAACTAAAACTAAATACTCCACCCAAGTAGTAATCTAGCTAGAGAATCACCTATCTAGCTCTACAAGTAGACAGGAATTGGAGAAACTGATCAGGAAATGACGACAGGAAACAACCACTCTTGTATCCTGACAAACACTCACGGCCACCCACTCCCTCCACTCTTCCTGCTCCCACTTCCCTCCCGGGAGCAGCTCTGTGTATCCTAGGCTGAAAAAGTACCTTGGGAAGGACGGAGTATGAATCAAACACATGTTGAAACAAAGTTCAATGGGAAAATTGCTAAATCTGTCAAAAGTTAACAGAATTATCACTTTCTGGTTCTATGAAGCCAACTTTTTCAGTATAAAACTGGTACATTGGAAAAGCTGTGGACTGCTTTAATCCCAAGCACCCAGATTATCTTCCTAACTAGCACTGAAATGGCCACTCCAGTCAGTGGTCCTCTCTCTTTAGAACAGAAAGGAATAAGCTTCTGAGTTAAAATAGAAAAAAATTAACATAACAACAGTAAGTTGAAGGAATCACAGGACGTACAGGAAAGGTACAAAAAACTACAAAAACTAAAGGCATACTGAATTGATCATGTAATATAGTTAGACATGGGGTTTTTTGCTGACATTCACTTTTAGGATGGAAATAATTTATCATCACAGTAACAACTACTTGTTAATGTTTTGATTTGAACACAACTAGTTTTAATACAGTATCTTTAAACCTCTTTATTTGTCCTCTGGTTAATTCAAGCGCTCTCATATTGGCTTCCTGAAACTCTACAAAATCCAAATATCTTCAAAACTGATTGACAAGTTGCAAACACATTTTTACAATATGATATATCTTTCTTATGATGTCAACGACATACGGTGACTGAAACAACTCTTTGGTTTCCTAAACTGTAATAAAAAAGAACATTTTTATGTGGCTAAGTTTCACTTTTAATTTTGCTAATTTCTTTGCTCAATTCCCAGTAAGTTATAAAAGCAGATTTTACATTCATTCATTCATTCATTCACTCATTCATTCATTCATTCAACAAATCTTTTTTAAACCCAGAGTTAATACCCAAAAACCTTCTACACACAGGGAGTTCCATAACAGCAAATTTTTAGAGAGGTTCTGAGAAAATTGCAGGAATTCACAGCATTCAAATGAGAAAATTACCAGGACCAGTACGAAAAATCATTCAAAACGCACTGAGGTTCAGCCAAATAATGAATTCTCAATCTTCATTAGAATGTTTCAAGAGCTGGTTTAAAATTGGACAATTTACTGTCCATCATTTCTGCTTTCGAGCTGCTGCCTGACAAAGATGACCTAGGAAGTAGTAAGAAAGGAGCCCCTCAGCGCTCCGCGGAGCGAGCGCCCGGGATGCACATCCATCCCTGCATCCCGAGCCCGCCGTGACGAGCTCGCAGGGCAGGAAGTGCCCCCCCCGCGCCCCGACATCTTGGTCCCGTGCAGTCGCGCTCCCTCCGCGCCGCTCGATCCAACAAGGCGGACCCGCGCTGCCCGCGGGCTCCCCCGTGTCCTGTCCACCCCGGCATTAGCGCTCTGCCGCGGCCCAGCTCGGCGCCCCCCGGGGCCGGGTCCCGCTCCGTGGGCGGGGAGGGCTCCGCCGGGGTGGCCGCCGCACGAAGCCCCTCCCGGCAGCCCCGCTGCTGCCGCCGCGGCCCGGGGGCGGAGGCTGCCCGCCCGTCCAACCAGCGCCCGGCAGCTCGCCGCTGCTTCGCCTTCTCTCCCCCTTTCCCGGCCAGGATAAGCCTGCCACAAAGAGTAGGGGTTCAAATGAGGCTGCTCCGGGCTGCCTGAAGGGACGGCCGGGAGCGCCGAGCGCCCCGCGGGAAGGCACCGCTTCGGACACGGGGCGCAGCCCGGGCTGACGAGGCCACAACGGTCCCTTGCAAGAAACACGCAGAAGAGGAAAAGAATTGCGCCAAGTAGGTGCCATCTGTTCCCAGCACAGCACACGCGGTGGCCGAGGCGATGTCACGGCGGCCGGGCCGCTGCTGACGGGAGCGGCCGGGGGCGCAGCGCGGCGGGGACGCGGTAAGGACGGGCAGCGCCGGGGCTGCCGGGCGGGTGCGGCGGGCTCCGCACGGAACCCTGCGAGCTCAGCAGAGCAGGACTGCTTCCTAACATACAGCACAAAGCCTGTTTTTTAACTTCATAAAACCAAAAAATACCCCTAAGTCCAAACAAAAATCCGCCACATATTAAAATACAAGTTGTAAAGATCGCTGAGACATTCATTACGTGCAGGCAGAGAAAGCCTTGATATTTTCAAGAATACGATTTTATTTTTTAAAAAAATCTTACTTGTTTTTGCACGTAACTTTGATCTTCGCACTTCCCTAAACTTGCCATCCAAGAATTTTTCTAGGACATCCTATTTTCTAAAGGACTTCTGTCTTAAAAATTATTTTCAGTCTTTTCAGTCTTTTTTACACTCATTTCTGATTAGGGAGATACAAAACTTTCTCATACTTTAACAGTCTATAAAGTAAATACTTGAGGTATTTCACAAAAACTTAATTTAAAAAACAAACTAGCATTTATGAGTACATTCATGTAGGCATCAAACTATTACACTAACTGCCGTTTTTCACGGGTAAAATCAGTCAGATTTATTAAAATAAGAATATTAAAGTTTAAAGGCTATTATATACAATGTCCATGCACACATATGAGCACACACAGTATGAGCATTTTCTGGCAGTGATTGGATTAAGTGAAAATAAGGTGAGGCCGCCGTTAAGGGAAGCAACAACAAAAGCAGGGCTTTCTTTCAGTAATTACATTCCACGTCTATGACAGAACTTTAGTAAAGCACAAAGAACAATCCACAAACAACTAAAATACTTCGTAATCACAAAGAAAATTTGTACTTCTTGTAACTGAAGAAGCTTTTGCCAAAACTTGAAGAAAGCTACAGGGCAACAAAAGAGACACAATCTTCTGCAGTTTCTTGCAGCAATTGATAGTATTTCAAAACAAAAGCTCTCCAAGACCTCATGAAGACACTCTCGTTCTGAAGTGCTGCTTTAGTCATCCATTCCCCTCATTAGAAGAAGTATTGCCTTCTAAGAATACTGAAATTTTAGTTCAAGCACCAGTTCAGTCTTAAGTGGGCAGAAAATCTGACAAGAGAATGTATTCTAACACAAGTATCTTAAAGGAATTCATTGGTTAATGCCAGTGTGGCACTTTTTACAATGGAAGCAAGTAACTGGTGGCAAAACCACAAAAGTGATTCCCTCCATAAGTCTGGAGTTAAATTTTTCAATTCAGTTTAGCACCATGTTTTCATAACTAACACTGTATGCTACTATGTGTCAGCCCTTTCCTATGTATTTACTTTAAAACTTAAAGCCCAACTTTAAAGTTTTTTCAATACATGTGGTGTACATATTACTGTGCTGTATTTTCACTATGAATTGCTGTTTCCTTTTACAAAACAAAACAAAAAAAAAATCACTACCCAGTTTTTTCAAAGCAATACTTTTCATCTAAAAGTCAAGATGTAATCTTATTCTAAAAGAAACCCTGTAGCACTGGAAATCCCTCCTCTTAGACAAGAGCAAACTTCACATTAAGTTTGAAGACTACCTTCGAGAGGTAAAAATTGATAGGATAAATTAACATAAGTCCATGGAAGAAAAGGTGTGAAGGAGTAAAAACAGAGCATGAGCTCTAAGAGAAGGGGAAGGGAGTAGGAAAGCAAGCAGATCCAAAAAATTCATGCTTGTCTGTCTTATCACAATGGCGTTGTGAAATCCAGATCATATTACTGGCTTGGTGCCTGGAACATGCCAGCTAACTGTAAGTCCACAGACACTGGCTATCAAAGGATTCTGCAGAAGCAAAAACCTAAGATTTGTTAAAAACATGCAACACCAAGCTTTCTGATCTTTTCATAGCAGGATATTACATTTTCAACGTAATTGCTTTGCTTTCATAATGCAACAAAAATGTAAAACTGCACTAATCTAAAAACATCTTTCAGTATCAAAGACAAAAGTATTAAACACTGAAGATGTACTAGCTGTTCCTGTTTCTTCTTTAGAATGCACAGTTATTGAATTATGTATGAATTCACAATAAAATAGAGCAGTTTACAGTTTAAAGAATAAATGCTGTCATAGCTAACACTATGCCCTTTGTGAACATGCCTTCCTTTGTATGCCTCAGTGCCTGAGGACTCTGCACAGAAGATGGCATATCAGAGGTATGGAGGAATAGACAGCCCAAAAAGGACTCCTAGCCTCATTTTATTAAATACAAACAGCACAAGAGAGCTGATTAACCCACAGAGCTGAATTTTGTAACAGTGGTTTAGCATAGCTGAATGAGCTCATCTGCATGTACTGTATAATTTTTTCTTCATAGTCAAAGCAACCATTTCAGAAAATACAGTGTTACGCAAAAGTGTGTGTTTTATCCTTCTTATATGTGTGTTTTTCACCTATCTGGGTATTCTAAAAGGCTTTGATGTGTGAGAGTAATTACAGTGCATTCAGTTCTGGGACACAGGACCTACAGGAACTCTTAACAGTGCAGCCTCTAGACTGTAAGCCCTTCCTCAGTCAGAGCAATTTGTAGAGATGGAAATAAATGCTGATTGTCAGACCTTGCCTATCCATTCTTTAATTAAATGGAAGTCACCTATTACAAAAAAATCCGATCTCCCTGAAAGAAATCCAACCCACACCACAAAAATAAAACCCTATACAGAAAATTGATTGAAATATTAGAAGAAATTAACCCCCCACAATCCTGAAATTAACTTCTAAAGTATGTAATACTCTGGGAGCCTTTTTAGGGAGGCTGAATGACAATTATTATTTTAAAAACAACAGTTGTTATCCCAAAATTACAATGACTTAAATGGAGAATCCTATTTTATTTTGACAGCTTCTGAGCATTCTGCTTAAGCCATGTAGGAAACCTACTGCATCACCTCGTTTACAATAATTATCACAGCCCACTAAACGAGTAATGCCTCCTTGGTTCCTCAGCTGCAGCATAAAAGCCAGTAAAAATCTTTTCTAACTTGCTGAAGTTTGCTATGTCTGCATCATATACTAGGTTCTCACTATCAGTTCCATAAACTAAACAGGTAGTGTTTTTTCTTATCTTTGCAGTAAACTCAACTGTACTGCAATCCAAATAGCTGCTTAAATCCCCAGAAATGCTCTCATTATAACTTCTCAGTTTTAGCACAGAAAATTGCCTTCTCTGTAAAGGAGTCTCCAGGGGTAGCGAGAGTGTCACGTATCATGTGCTCAAAAGCTGCCTTTCCATGGATCAATGCATCACAATGTCACACCTATGTTTCTTCGGCTTTGTTGCAGTTTACTACACATAGAAATACAAGAGCAGCAGCCAGAAGCAATTCTATTGCCTTTACCTACTGGGATCTGTTATGTTCCTTATCTGTAGAAATAACCCATAATAATGCATTTTAAGGCTACTTCAAACTTCTATTCTGGTATGAAATTCAGACAATTATTTTCCCCATTTGTCTTAGTTAAGGTTTTCCACACAAGATTCATGCAGATCATTATTTTGCTTTTGTACTTTTCAAGAATGCTATTTCACAAGTGATGTCTTGTGATGTCTTAAGTATCAAAACCTTTCCTCCTTAAACCTACTTGTAGTGTTAAGCAACACATAATAAAGTTCAATGCTCAGCCACCATCCAGTAGTCTTCCTGCTGTTTTAGCTCTACTTTTTGCAGGACACTGAAAAGCACAAGTATAAAAAGGACGTAGTATAAACTCCTAGACACAAAATGCCAATCTCTCAATGGCTGAAAGACTGAACATTGCAAAACCACTAGAGATCTAGATGTGAGTATTGATACTATATACTCAGGCTTTCATATACACACTTTTTTCCACACTAATAAGGCAAGTGTCTCTGTTATGAACAAGTGTCATTTGAAAAAAAACCTAGCCACTGTATCAAAAAGCTACTGGCAACATTTTCGGATGAGCTTAATGATTCTATGATTATAAGTTATGTTTTCCATCTGATGGAGACAGACCCTCATTTATACACAGAATCCCACAGGCAAAATATTTCATAAAATCTGAAAGAGACAATGAACCAGTCTCTTTAGTAAAAATGAGATCCTCTGAGGCATGGCATCAAAACCAACAATTAATGAAAAAAGGTATACAGTTTGGATTATCCAATATGAAGTATATTGTAAGTAGCTGAAACCCAAAAAGATCATAGTGCTGACATTGCTATCTTTAATGCGCCCTCTTAAGGCAAGCTGATTAGAATAGAAATAGAAATGAATATTTGCCAAACACAGTATTTTTCATATAATATTTTAAATATATTTAGAAATATTTTTAATAAAGTATAAATATTTTTTACCTTTATAATTCCAGGATCATGACAGTGATTAAACAGTAGGTTGTGAAACATCTGTGTAATTTTATATTGTAAAATACTAAAATCTTGAAATACATAAATTTCAAGATATTCGTAAAAATTAAAAGGTAACACATTTTGACTAATGAAAAGCTGCATATAAACAAGACAGAATACAGGACAGAAAAACGGTTTCAAAGGAAAGCCAAAGTAAGATTTTATTAATGTTTTCTCTCTAAAGGACAGAAAAAGCAATCAAATGCTGGAACATCCAATATCCCTTTCAGAAAGTTTATTTCCTATTTTGTCACCAGATCATGGAAATATCCTTACTTGGATAAACAATGAATGAGTAAGCCACCTACTTCCAATTATATGTACAGTTAGGCAAACATCTGGTGTACAAGCTGAAATTTTAACTAAAGCACTTATGCTGGCTAGGAGTATAAAGCTGCTACAATTATATGCCACACAACAATGCTGCCAATGCAGTTATACTGGCAAATTGGAAAAAAAAGTATTTTGCCTGAATTAAAAGTACAATATACTGGCAAGTAGGACTGAGGTTTGGTGTATCTGCACTAGGGCGAGTTTGCCCCAACTCAGTTGCCATGAAAAGTGCTTTTAGAAGTACACGTCTTGAACAGCCAGCCAGAATCTAGAAATGAAATAATGAAATTACTTCAATCTGTTTAGAAGCTCCATTTGATAAGCAATCAAAATAACTTCTTTTTAAGTGTGCTTCATTCACATGGTTTTTGTTGGTATGCTTGCGTGTTAAAATTTTGTCAGTAGCAAAAGTTTTTTTCAGTAGCAGTAGCATGAGGATAAGAGAGAGACAATGCTGTATTTCCAGTAATGAAGAAAATTTGCCCCAAACCTGCAGGTGTTCTTTTAGGTTGAAAAGTCTACAGCTGCCCAAGTGGAATTCTGCACTGGGAACAAATATGGCCCCAGTAATACAGTTTCCTCCCCGTCCAGTGCAGAAGAGCTATTGGCAGAGGGGAAGGGAGACAGAGAAACAGAAGAACTGAGTGATCAGCAAGCAACAGCAGCACTCAAGTACAGGGTGTATCAGCAATTACTGGGCACAGGAGAAAACTGAAAGTTAATGTCCTAGACATCAGATATAATCTTCCTCTCACCTGGGAAGAAATACTAATGTCCTAAGAATCTAATGTTCTGATACTCAAAGAGGAAAGTATTAAAAAAACATTAAATCCTTCCTTAAAACTGTTTCTCTGGCTTCCCTCCCTACTTTCTCCATTCCAGCAAGCTTTTTTATCCCTGAAAAATTAATCATTGAGAATTGTTCAAATGACCATGTTGTGAACTTCATTTTAATTCAACTGCAGAAAGGAAGGAATGCCATTTATTCATGTAGTCCTTCACAATATGCAACAAATAGGCCTCATTCTAAACATTTTTTTAGCCTAACAAGAACAGACAATAAGAAATTTACAAAATTATCATATACAGACTACAGGAAGAAAGCCAGCTGATGACAGTATGGTTCTTGTTTCTGCTTCTACTGGGGCATTCTCTAACCAGTGTAATTTTCCTTAACACTGCTTTTTCTTATAAGAAAAACATCTTAGAAAAGATGACATGCAGGCAAGATCATGACAGAGAAACATTTCAGCACGGTCTAATTATGCTGATGTCATTCACTGGTGGCCTGCTGTCTGCAACCACTGGTCAAACCCTAGAATAGGCTTCCTAGAGAGGGGTCACCCACATAGTCAGGCAGTGGGACTAGACGATCATTAAGATATGTTATAACAAGGCTGCTGAACTCTGTCCCATTATTTTCGAACACAGTTCTTAAAACCAGGAGAAAAATCTGTAAGATGTTGCTCTTTCTTCAGCTCAGAAAAGTTTCTTTTTTCTTCAGAAAAGTATGGGCACCCCACAGCCATACTCAAAAATATGAGATGCTGCAACAGACAGAAGTGAACTCTGAGGAAAAAAACAGTTTCTTCTTAGTGGTCACAATAAGTACAGGTTTAGAGAGGGGAAAAAAAGATATTAAAATTCCAACAGCGAAATAAAACCATTTTACACCTATATGCAAGAGACATTTGCAAAACCAGTCATCTGTGCAGGAACATGAGGCCTGGAAAACTGCCAGGTTTTCCAAGTGTGACCTGCTGTGCAAATGCTGATTATGCAAGTTAAATCTGTCTGGAGTGAATTTACGCTCCCTATTTTCCAGGGCTCCAAAATAGCATTGCTTTACTTACAGAAAGCATGTCAAACTCCAGATCTTCATATGACATGTTTTCAAGATTTTTGAAAAGTTCTGTACAGCACAACTCCTTTCTACTTGCAAAATGAAAATGAGTTTATTCTAAATAAGAAACTGAGGCAATTTTGAGGAGGATTAAGTCCTGGTCACTTTGTTTCAATCTTTTACAGAAACATCAATGGCTTATTTCGAAAAAAAGAAAAATGTGAATGACAACCGTATCTCTTCTCAGTACGAGCAATAAAGGATGCATATCCATCATTAGCTTGAAATTAAAAAAAAAAACCTTCAACATCAGCAGCTGCCTAGAATCATAAAACAGTTTAGACTGGATAAGACCTTATCTTCGTCTTATACAGCAAGTCCAGTTTCAAGATTAGATCACACTACTCAAAGCCTTACCTAAATCAAAACTTCATGTATGTCCAGGAATGGAAATTCTGCCACCTATCTGGGTGACTGCTTCAGTTCTCAGTCACCTTCCCAATGAGGTTCATTTTTTAATAAAACCCAATTTTTTCCTGAGGTAATTTGTATCCGCTATATACTTTCACTGTACACTTGCAAAAATAATTTATCTTCTTTGCAAACACCCATTAAGTAGCTGAACATGTCTTTCTTTACCTTCTCATCTGGAGGCTACACAAACCTTGTTCTTCCTGCTACTCTTCATTCATCGTGTCTGCCAACCTCCAGCTATCCATGCTGGATGTACTCAGCTGGACTTACTTATTTCTCACTAATGTTACTATCACCATTTCATGTAATTTAAAAAAATTATTGTACTAAAGATGACCAAACAGTAAGGCGAAGATACTTAAATACTGAATGATTATTTAATGAGAAATGTTTTACAAGCTAAGAAAAACACAATGGCAACACCACCTTGGTTAAAAAGTATCTGTCTTTATACACTGAAAAAACCTCCTTTTTCATCCATTTTATTTAAGAAAACTAGGTTGCATATACATGTAAGTATTGAAAATCAACACCAAAAAAGTTTTAGAAACACATGACATCCAAGTGCTGTTCAAGTAGCTGAGGGTGGTTTGTGACATGGGTATTTCTGGCAGCAGTGACAATGCAAAGCCCATGTTTCCAAGTCTACTGTTGCCTACAAAGTTCTGGTGTTGACTTACTTTTTGAAAGACTGTGAAAGCCTCAGCTGTCCACCTTGAATATGAATCTGCATGGAGAACTAAATTAGGGTATTTCACCAAAGGGCAACTGTTATAATATGTCAGTAGACACTACCAGCTGATTTAGATCACCATGCATCATCACTGTCTACCATGCACATATGCAGCTATTTTTCCCCTTTCAAGTAGGGACTCTGAAGTGAGATGACTAGGCTGAGTGTAGAGACAGTGTCTTCAGTGAGAGTCACTGCAAATGTTTCAGTTGTAAATTCAACTAGTCTAGAAAAGTAACAGATTTTACTGCCTATAATCTCTGAGTAGTAGAGTTTTTAACTTACAGTTATTAAGGACCAATGTAAAATTAGTTTCTCCTTTTTTAAGCAATGGAGGTTCAACACTGCTGAATAAAGTAAAATTGCTACATGTCATCTAAGCTGAATCTCTTGCAATATATATGCAGTTATAAAATACTGCAAATTAATTGTTAGACATTTTTAGAACTTTTAGCAGCATTAATACACATTAACTTACATTCTATTTACATGTAATAAATGTAAATAATGTAATACATTGAAAGTGTAATTAATATTTCAATGAAAACACCAATCTTGAAACTTTTGTGGTACTTGCCTGGAAGAAAGGACATTTCAAATCCTTGTATTTATTGCTTACTTTCTTACAGTTCTTAGCAGGCTTTAGATGAACTAGCAACTAGTAATTACAGTTCTGACCACAGAAAGACACAATTACTCCCCATGATGTCCACTTTAGTCAACAGAAGTTAATGCCAGACAACAAAAATAGCTAATTTGTACACACAGTTACTATGCACTATTTTCTAAGTTTTAGAAGAGATTATCATTTGTAAATCCACACTGATTCCCTCCTCATTACTTACTGATAAATTTATTTTAAAACAGATTTTAGGAAGTTCTTTGCAGAAGAATATTTGACCGGAAATACAGGATCATGATGACAACAAGATTCATCTGTTTAATGCTAGTAACTGTTGTGGGAGTTACTACGAGTGAAACACAGGAATTTGAAGGCAATGACAAGGAAAAGCCTCAAGAATTCATTTATACGAACAGATACAAGCGTTCCAGTGACACACAGGACAAATGCACTTACACCTTTATTGTACCTCAGCAGAGAGTGACAGGTGCTATTTGTGTTAATTCTAAGGAGCCTGAAGTTCTGCTTGAAAACAGGGTAAATAAACAAGAATTACAGTTACTTAACAATGAACTTCTTAAACAAAAGAGACAAATAGAAACTCTCCAGCAACTGGTAGAGGTGGATGGTGGAATTGTTAATGAAGTTAAACTCCTAAGAAAAGAGAGCAGAAATATGAATTCTCGTGTCACACAACTCTACATGCAGCTATTACATGAAATTATCCGAAAACGTGATAACGCCTTAGAACTTTCTCAACTTGAAAATAAGATTTTGAACCAAACTGCAGACATGTTGCAGCTTGCAAACAAATACAAAGACTTAGAGCACAAGTATCAGCATTTAATGTCAATTGCCAATAATCAGACAATAATAATTGCCCAGCTGGAAGAACATTGTCAAAGAACGCCATCCATAAAGCCACTGCCACAAACTCCACAACCTCCAATTAAAGTGTACCAGCCTCCTACTTACAATCGCATTAATAACCAGATATCTACTAATGAGATTCAAAGTGACCAGAATTTAAAGGTTCTGCCACCTACCTTACCAACTATGCCTGCAGTTACTAGTATTCCAACTTCAACTGATAAACCATCTGGTAAGTAATACTATTGATATATTTACATTAGTTTATGCTAATATGCAGTGGGTAACATTTTAATTGCAATATCAAAAATGATGTCAGAATTTATTTAGCTAGCGAATTTTACATGTGTGCTGTAATAGAAACACAGAAAGAAAGCAAGAAAATTAACTGGGAATGTCTAAGACAGACATACTAGCCCCACAGATTTTTCTCACGTTACTTTGCCAAGACAAATCCATCATTCATATTACATCTATGAGATAAAGGACTTTCAGAAAAATCTTACTAATCAAGTAATCTAAATTTGCTCAAGACCGAGCTGCTACAGTTCACGACATCTGAAGGAGTTTGTGTAAACATGTGTGTTGATCTAGCACCTGATAATGTGCTTGTGTAATTAAAAAAGGAAAAAGTATCTGCTCTGTACCTTATATGGGGCACTTGTGCTTAGGAGCAAATGGAAGCAAGTGGTGGAATAGTAAGGGGATATTTTACAGCCCTCATTAAGAGTCTTAGGAGTTCTGCCACAAGCATGATTTGATGACGTGAAATGACATTAGAGATCAACGCGGTAACAAAATCACAGGTAAAGAATTCAGTTTCATCTATGGTCCCACATTTGAAAGAAAGCCAAACCCAAAACAGTTCAGTATGTGATCCATACAAGAAAGGTTTGCTCTTCACTGTGTGGACAACACATACTTTCAGAAAAATGACGGTCACAGATCTCTGTTTCAGTTAGCTCTGAGTTCAGAGTATTGCAGGGGAACTGCACTCAATATATTTCATAGCTATTTGCAAAATATTCCGAAGGACATCAACAAACTTTTTAGGATTATCAAATAAATGCAACTGCCACATATTAAAAACCAAACCAAAGGACGCCCATCTTGTTTCTCCCTGGAAATATTCACAATGAAAGACACATAAGCATGTAAGCACTGAGTCTCTTAAGTTTTTGAGTCTCTAAAACATTTTCTTACAAAGCAATATTTTCACAGAATTGCCAAAGATAGCGCACCAAAGCCTGCATTGTGGCATGCAAAACTTCTGCCAGAAATATCATGATTCCAATGTACTATGTAAGGAAAAATTCTCAAAAGAAAATCACATCTACTACAAATCCCTTGGAGCAATACACCGTGGCCTCTCTAAAAATTACATTTTGATTTCAATCTCAAAGTAGGTCCACGCTTGGAACAGTATTCCCCTATCTTTCTGGAAGTGAAATACTTTCCCCCTTTATTTCCTTACACTCTTTGAAAACTTGTTAATTGGCGCACATCCTCCTTGTGCTTTGAAGCCCTTAAACTGGAGCTGAGGATTCACTATCAAACAGCAGAACAGAAAAGTTACTTCAGGTGCACAGTAACTTTTGCTGATGTATCCTCATACATCTTCCTGCTTTTGAAAAGTAAAACACTAATTCCAAACCAGCTTACAATCTTGTAGAACTTCCAGAGGAAGTGCTGGTTATCCAGCAATTTTTCACACTGATCTCCAGAGGTCCCTTTGTCAGTCCACAATTCTAAGATTTCACATGTGCTTCTTCTCCCTGGATCATACAGTTTATCAGAAAAAGAAATTTCATGCTTCTTTTGCATAAATTGATTATAATATTCTCTCATTTTCTCACTTGCAGCTTTTTATTTGTTCAAGCAAGTTTCCAACCACTGAAGTTAAGCTAATTAAGCTTTTATTTCCACGTATCCCCCTTCCCCTTTCCTTACATTTCTTTTCAGTCAAGAAGCAGTTAATGAATTATGAAACAGCATAGGACTGAAATAATTTAAAACAGAAATTACTCTTGATAGCAGTATATGCTTCAGTAAGGCTCCTACTCCTTCAGTGGGTGGGGATAATCAATCCAGGGTCTCTAATCTCTAATCCTGAGGATTCATGTTGACTTCACTCTTCTACTCAGGAAGCAAAACAGCTGGGGGAGTCTACCTGCAGATATTAACACAGACTCTAAATAATTTATATCTTAATTTCTCAGACTCATTAAAATAGAATCAGTCTTAATGCTGGAGAAAAATTCTTGAAAAATCAGGAATATAAGATAATTTCAAAAAGCATAAACTCTTTATAGATTCTATTGCACTGAAGGAAAAAAAATGCATTCTCCTTCTGAAAACAAGACTATGTTTACTGCAATTTCTGTGAATTATATATAAAGTATATTAAGACTCCTGTCATTTGTATAATGTTTCTCTCACAAGCACTCCATATTAAAAAAAAAAAAAATCTTAATTTCTATGTTATTTTGTAGTTTATTAAGGTGGTGGCAGTAAGACCTACAGTCTGAATTTATGTTGGTGCTTCCACTGTTAATGTCTGTGCCAGTTACATTTTTGGGGATCTAAAAAGGTGAATTTCTCAATGATAGAATCAAGGTCAAACTTACTGTGTTGTTTTCTAAAGGAAATTCTTATCTATGGAGTCATTCATATTTAGTTTCTTCAAAGATATAATTCATGGCAAAAGTACCAGTACAGCTGCCTAAATTTCTTTTTTTCAAATCTACCTTTTGCAGTAATTCATTGTGAGATATTTCAGAAATAAAGTTACAACAAATGAATGTGCTTGAAAATACCTGGTGGATACTTATCCTTTACTAAAAAGGAAAACAACATACGCTATTCAGTGAAACCAATCTAATATAAAATGCTACCAAGTCAAATACTGCCCTGCATTAAAGAAATGCTCAACAGCAGCTTGATGCAAAGCCTTTCTATTTTGACACAGGGCCCTGGAGAGACTGTCTACAAGCATTAGAAGATGGCCACGACACAAGCTCCATCTATCTTGTAAAACCAGAAAACACGAATCAGCTGATGCAGGTCTGGTGTGACCAACGGCATGACCCCGGTGGCTGGACGGTCATTCAGAGACGGCTGGATGGCTCTGTCAACTTTTTCAGGAACTGGGAGACATACAAGGTTAGGATACAAGAGCAGATTCATGCTTTCCACCCTCTAAAATTTACTGTTGGATTTAATTTAAAGGGTGATCTTAGAGTCTGTCCAAGAGCCGACTTGAAAAAGAACTTGTGTGTTTACCCTTCCAGAAAAAGGAAGTCTCTACAACATAAGTTACTGCAGTTTTCTACTTGAGAATACACTCAGATTTATCAGTAACACAGATGCAGGATATTAACATGCTTCTCTTGCTTCCTTTACAGCAAGGATTTGGTAATATAGATGGAGAATATTGGCTTGGATTAGAAAACATTTATTGGTTAACAAATCAAGGCAACTACAAACTTCTCATAACAATGGAAGATTGGTCAGGTCGAAAAGTATTTGCTGAGTATGCCAGCTTCAGACTGGAGCCTGAGAGTGAGTACTACAAGCTGAGACTGGGACGCTACAACGGCAATGCGGGAGATTCTTTCACTTGGCACAACGGCAAACAGTTCACCACCCTAGACCGGGACCACGACGTATATACAGGTAGGAGGTCCCTCTCAGCTGCCTTGCTATTTTCACCTTTACATCCGTGCCTCCCTCGCTTTTCTATCTCTTTTTGTGTTTTGAAAAAGGAAAAACACTTAGGGTCATATATACAAAAAAAAACCCCAACAAACCAAAAGATATTGCACTTATAAAGGGATTTGTCAATTAGTGCCTTATGAAGTACAAACGGATGTGTCAACCCTTATACATACCAACACCAAAACGAAAAGTTTTTACACTAGTCAAGGGTCTGTAAAATATGCTATGAAGGGTCATTTGAGACAGTAACACATACTGATTTTCAGACAAGAGAAAGTAACACGAAGGATTCTCTCTGTAGAACCCAACTACTTAGCTGGTTCCTGAAGAAGCCTAAGTTCACTTCGTATCACAGGATATCTACATGTTAAACATACAGTTACTTAAAAAAGCCCAGAAAAACCAACCAACCAACAAAAAAACCTGAAGTTTTGTACACAGCCTGCTTGCTTTAAGATTTTTCATTTGCTTCTCAGCCTGAACTGGAGCCTTCTTTTACAGGTAATTGTGCTCATTACCAGAAGGGAGGATGGTGGTACAATGCTTGTGCTCACTCAAACCTCAATGGAGTCTGGTATCGTGGAGGACACTACCGCAGTCGATATCAGGATGGCGTTTACTGGGCTGAATTCCGGGGAGGATCGTATTCACTAAAGAAAGTTGTTATGATGATAAGACCTAACCCTAATACATTTCATTGAAATAACTCTTCTCTTGGTTTGCTTTGTTGTTCTAAAAATCACATAAAGCTACAATGTTATTACCAGAAATTATCTTTTCAGAAATGAGGAATGTAAAATACTGTACATTTATTGAGAAGATATGAGGGCTTGTATATTATATTTTCAAGAATTATCCCAGGAAAAAGAGCTGAAGAAAAGGAACTGTAAAAAAATTCAGAACACCACTTGGTAGTATTAGAACTTGCAGTTTAGATGAAAACTGTAGGTAAGCTTCCTGGTTTTTACTCCCTGTAAATTAAGTTTGGATGATAAAAATATTGCTACCACATTTAACTATTTTTGTATGTTATGTATAAATATTCTCAAATACAGGAAATATTACAAACTGTACAGCAAGAGTTTTATTATTGTTATTGTTATTATAAGCAATCATTTGACACAGGAATCATATCCTTTGAACTATGTAGCTGGTATATGTACATCAATGTGATGATTATGTAATCTTTGTTAACTACCATGAATAAAGTTAGCACTACATAATTCTGTTTTGAGAGCAGAAAAAACCATTATTGTCCTGATAAATCTGGCCTTTTCCCTTTACTATGTCCATTTAGATAATCTGCTCCTATAAAAATTCACCATTAATTCAAGTATTTTCAGATTAGAACCACAAATTATTTTTCTTTCCAAAATGAAGTATGTACTTGCATATGAAAATTATACCACACAACTTTTACAGTATTTTGTACCTGACTTCAGTGATTACCTGCTGTGTAGCCTCTGTAATCAGAAATGGCTGGATATAAATTAAAAGGTCTATCCAAGTTTGCAGGCAAATGATGGATACCAATTTCTAAGCTATTAAATAGCCTTAGCCTTTAGTTTAAAATTATACAGAAAACTTATCAGTAGCAAAAAGAAGCTATTTTTTAACATATTTCACAATTATAACATTACTGTCAAATTATTAAATAGATTTACTTATTTATATTTAGAGGTCAATCACACTTATGAAATATAGACTGGCATAATTCTAATATTCTTCTGAGATAGGTTTCTATAACAGATTGCTAACACACCCATTACAAAACAGCAACTACTACAAAAAACACAAATTATAGAATGCATAAAGAGGCAGAGTAAAAGCCTCTAGAAGTTCAACATTTTTGGTCAGCCTGTACCGAGTGTTTATGTGTGTTTGCATACTTTTCTCTTATAACCTCATCACATCTTTACCACAGTATGTGTGATGTAGCATGTGTTGTATATAAGTGAAAGTAGGGTTTTTAATATATTAGATTACCCCTGTAATATTATAACCCTTAATAAAGTAACAAATGTTATTTTGACATGTTGAGATTTCATTTTGTTGTAGTTCAGATTACTTCACATTAGTTTGCCTCTGAGTCAAACAGACTCTGATATGCTACCACTGTTCACATGTGTGAAGTGTTAAAATATTTCAATATAAAAACAAAAACAATTTTCAGCTGAGAAAAATACAGAATTTTCACACAGCCCAAGGAAGAACAATGTTTTGTAGGTGATATGAAAGGCATAAATTTTTCAAACAGTATTCAAGCTTTATCTTCTATGGGTTTGCCTACTGAATTCTGGAAAAATATTTAGATTTGAGATTAGAAATATTAAAGGTCCTAAAGCCTGGCTGCAGTGCTCTTATAATTAGTAGCATTAAGGTTACTTCATGCTTGGCTTGAGGAAAGAACCGAGAACTTGAGGTATCCACTGTGCACATCTCAGGAATGAGGCATTCCCTCGAAAAGCTATTACAGTTGTTTGTCTGTAGCTGGAGATATGGCTGGAAATACGTCTTCATATCATACACTCATAATAGATTTTAAACCCATGCTCAAGCTGACAATCTTTTGTTAAAAGAATCATATTTCTTAACCTTTCTACCTAAAAGGTGAGTAATTTTCCTAGATACTTATCCATGTAGTAATTAAAAAAGATAATGCGAAGAAGTCTGTTCATGATTACCTGGAAATACCAAATGTGAGAACAGAACTTACTAATTTTTTATATAAAATTTGCATGTTTGTGTGAAATAATTTTAAACACAGAGCCTGGCACATCAAAATAATTAAACATTAGGGATTTGGAATTTATACTGTGAAGTTATTGGTAAGTACATTACCAGAATCACAGATTTCACTGTGCTTATTTTTTTAAAAAATTCACACAACAGGACTCAGTTTGCACTAGGTCCACCTACTGTAGTAATGACATTACTACAAACTGTCAAAGGTCTTCATTTTTCTCATTTCCCTAATTTCCAGAAGTGTCAATTACATTACTTCGTTGCTTCCTGAATGTACATCCTTGGCAACGCTGCAGTCTAAAAATCCCATACCATATACTTTTCTATCATTTGCAAAAGCACATTAGGTGAGTTTATACAAGAGAGAATTGCACAACTACGGAGAAGATTTCTAACAACTTAAATTCTCCTGTAAACTTCCATTTGAAGAAATGCCATAGGAAACTGAGGTTGCTCTTCTGAATTTTTGAAATATCGCTACCTTTTTCAGAAGAGTAAAGAAAATGCTGTCAAACTAACACATTATTTATGTAACAGAAATGAAACAGTGGGGCTTCACTATAGCATTGAGATAAAAGGCTGTGACAAGATTGATGTTACCTCAGAAGACAACTACTCTTTTGTATACACATTTCCAAATAATTCTTTCCTGAAACTGTTCTATTATCACTCAAAGTTTTCAGAATTACCCCCACTGTAATATTCCAAGGAGAAAAAAAAGCAAACAGTGCAATAAATGTATAGATTATAAGATCACACATCATCACATCATCTTTGTTCTGTAACACACAAATACAACCTAAATGATCACCAGCAATGAAGACAAGAAAACACTATGACTAGGAATTACACACATGAATTCTCAAAATAACGTGACTGCTATTTTTTCTGTAATCACCCTGTGGCTAAACACTTTCAACAGTCCACATCACAGCTTTGTCAATATTGTGATTTGTTTTTTTCTTTCTTTATCTCTTTCTTTTTAAAATTGAAAGGCCTGTCCGAAAACAAAACAACCGTTGCATCTTTAAACAGTACTTCTAAACATAGTAAGGAATATATTAGTCTCTCATATTATAGCCTGAAGTTGGAAACATACCAGTAGTTGTCTCCTGTATTCATCTGGTTACACAAAATGTCCAACTACACCTCTTAGAACGCAGGGAGAGCCTTACTTTACAAGAACAGCAACACTGCCTAGTCTTGGCCATCAGCAGGGAGAAGGTCTCTCGAGTATGAAACACAAGATACAACATATGGAGGAGGATTCAAAGTCTCAAGGAGACTGGTTCAAGACCAGCACACTTCACGTGCACCCTCTTCCCCTACAAAAAGGATACAGGACTGAAACGCTGCCCAGGCTGGTTGTCAAGGATGATGCCAAGTGGCATCTGTACAAAGCATGATCAAGTAATCCAAGGACTCTTCCTTTTGGAAGAGAGGTAATTGAAGATTTACTGTGAAGGCAACAGATAATGACTGAAGTCCATAATGCCAGGAGTAGCCTCAAGCTGTATAAGGAATGAGGCACGGTTTATCTAGTGAAGGTAAACATTACCATGCTCAATTCAAGCAAAACAATGTGGAACCGGACAGAGTTGAAGAAATCCTGCCAGCTGGGTGCTGAGTACTGTGCATGCAAGCTTATGGGTGTTTAAAGCGAGAGTGCAAGTGCTCATGGAAGATAAATCTACTGAGGCACTAGCGGTTGGCATAATACAAGGAGAGCAATTCTGGCCCAGGAAGACTAAGCAGAATTCTTGAGTTCCTGTCACCCAGAGTCAGCAATTAAAAAACATTTATTCTTTTTAGCTGTAGTTCAGCATCTGACTAAATCACTAATAAAGCCAGGAAAGAATTCATTATATTGGACTACTTTCATTAACAATAACATTTGTGCAGAAATACCTCTGGGTGAAAAACTGACCAAAAACACAATTCATCAAATGGCTACTTGATGCATGTCACAAAAGAAAAGGAGACAATATCAAGACTAGACATTATTTTAACTGTAGGTCTCCCTTTTAATACATCTGTGCATCGAATTAAACATATTTACTCAGCACTTGAGAGAAAAACTCCTTCCAAAAACAAGTAAACATACATATAGCCTAAAAATCTCAACCTGACCTAATTTTTCCAAATATGAAACGGAATGAACCATTCTTGTACATACAGTGTTCTTCAGGTGCACAACATGGTACATTAGCACTTGTCTGTCGAGCTACAGATAAATAAGGTAATTGCTCACACTCACCTAAATATGGAATTGTAGGAACCATTTTTAAGCTTCTGATGTACTCTCGTGTCCTTTTATAATTATCTTCCTTAGACAGTAAATAGTCTAACTTCTCAAAGGTGGTCTTGTCTTTTCGATTCAAAAGCTACAGAGAAAAATGAAGATCATAAAATTTTCAAAGACAAATCCACACAAAACTAACAACCAATAACTTCTTGAATTGCCCAGTGTGAAAAAAAGGATAGTCTAGTTAAGACTAAATTTATCATCATCATCATCATCCAAAGCAGCATGTTTGAAAACATGCTACCTGTTTTAAAAAAAAGGCAATTCGGTTGAAGTCTTAAGGTATGAAAAACCACGACCATTATGACTGACTAATTTGTCAGTGATTCTCATTTGCTACATCAGTTTTGAATAACCTCAGCGATATTAAATTTTTAGAGAAAAAAATTGTTATAATACAGTCTCCAACATTCTCATAACTTAGCAGAGTTGATAAAAATCCTCTGAACTTAAAAAGTATAAACAGTAATGGAAAATACTCTAAATAAATGCAAACTTTGCCATTTCAACAGTACCTTATTAAAAGTATGACAAAACTTTTCAGAAAAAAGTATATGGAAAGGAAATTATTATGATATTAAATCCATGTTTTCTATTTATTAGACTTACTACAAAAAGCTAGAAAAACATTTAGGAATGCAAAAATCCTAGGCACAGAGGGCTGAAAAGTAAACAAAAAATACACAACTCTAGCTATAAGAACACATTTCCTGTTTCAGCTGGTTTAAGAAACCTCAGCAATATTTTTAAGATGGTTTTAAAAGCCAGTTGAGTTGGAGTGGGTGGAGAATTATAGCAGTGTACACTGGCTTATTGCATGTGTCCTTTCTGACAACAGACAGCTGCTCCATAGTACATTGCTTCATATACCTTTTCCTCTGGAAAATTCGAGTTCTTGTACTACTTGGCTTTTAAGTCTAGCTGTTCATAAAAAAATAACATACAAAGGATAAAAATGAATACTTCAGAATGATTTTGAATAATTTTGCTGCTTTCATTTTCATTTTGGGAGCACTGAGAATTGCTTGAGGCCCTACCACTGAAAAGTATTTTATTTTTGAACTCCTGTGCCTAGAAAGAGCCTGGTACCTCTTTAGGTCAAAGTCAAATTAGTCACATACTTCACTTCATACATGAGCAATTTTCCCTACTTATTTCCAGTTTCATCAAGCAGCTCAAAACATCAGGCACTTACTGTTTAATTAAGACTATAATCTTATTCTGAGCAATTAAATATTAAAATAATTGCAAGCATTTTAAAAGCTTGATAAACTTATCTAAGATTTAAGCCTAGCCATCTTTATTTATAAGCTCTGAACATTCAGTGTGATCCATGGTGTGTGGAATACTTAATTGATGAGAATTACCCAAACCTTAAACATTACAGAGAGTAGAAATAACCTATAATTGCATATTCCTCTTTAAAGAAATACTTAAATTTACTCTAAGTTTTGCTAAGAAATTCTGCTTTCCAGAGACAGAGTTTCTGAAAATAGAATTATCAATGATTTCAACTTCTAAAATACATAAAAATTGAAAGGTATCACACAATAGTCACAAAATTAATGCTTGCATATTTATAACATGCCTTTTCCCTTACTTTTAGCTAATGTATTAAATAATAAACTGTTTTGGATGAGGCGACACTGATATACGTTCTGTACAAGGGTGTTATAAGATTACTTATCAACAAGTCTTCTTGAACATATAATCAGTGGCTTCTAGAACACACAAGAAAACAGAAAATTTACAGGAAAATAGATGCAGCTGAAACTCTACTTTTCACAAAACATGCTGCAGACCACGGCTTCTCCCACCACAGTACCACAAAAACAAGAACATAAAAGCATCTTCCTCCAGAGTTTACAATATCACAAACTACAAAGAACCTCAGAAATCAAGACAGAAGGGACAAGGGTCAAGGCAACACTTACAGCCCAAGTTTTGGTCAGCCTGAAGATAGGTGCGCTTTGTAGTGCTGAGACAACAGACATGAGAGAATGAAGATTATTCAGTTCCAGAAGCTTCTGAAAAAAGGCAATAATAGCTTTTAGCACATTGAAATCAGGTTGATTAATATCAAAGTTGCATTAATAAACCATAAATGTTTTAATTAATAAAATATAAAGTTTTAATCTATGACTGCAGACAAAATATTATCCAATGCTGTCATGTGCAAGATTCTTAAGACCACTCTAAAAGTTGCCAATTTTACAAGTATACCCATCAATATAATAGGCATTTCAGTTTCAAGAATACAAACAGTATTTGATTTCAGTTTGTTATTTTCTATGTCTGCTCCTTCAGGAACAGAAAATAGCAAAAAAGTATTTGATGTGCTGTTCTTGAAAAGTCATGTAATTTTGGAAATTAAAGATTTAATCAAGGAAAAACATTATAGAAAGATGCTGACAACCCTCTTAGAATTAACACTACTCTTGCATTTGTACAGTAATTTCAAGACTATAAGGTGTACCCTTTTGACTAAAATTTTGGCCTGAACCAAGGGAAGTGCGCCTTATAGTCCGGTGCGCCTTGTAGTCGTGAAATTGCTGTAATCTGTTTTATAGGAAATATTTACCTCACTTCGATGTACCTTAAATTTACCCCGTGTGTTGACAATTACTCAAAACACTGATCTCAGGCAGACAATACAAGTCGTCAAGATGATAATGCTTGCTACAACAAGCACAAAAATGTAAAATAGAAAAATGTAAAGCTTAAAAAGAGGTTGGATTCATCCTCAAGTGATCCATTTACTCACTGCTCAGAAGCATTTGAGGAAGATCTGGACTTTATGGAGGGAAAAGCAGGAAAAGTGAAAAAGCAAGAGAAGGCAAGAGAGCAGTGCTCCCCTTTGAACAGGCTAAAAAAACCCCAACCAAACACAACCACTCTTATTTTTAAGAGCAACCGAAGACCTCCAAATTGAACACTCTCCTATTACAAGGACAGTTACCGGCACAAAAAAAAAATCCAGATACATTTTCTTCTAAAATTACAAAACTGCTAAGTAAATTGATTGGAAATATGCACAACTCAAAAATTGTTTAGTACTACATGGAAAATATTATTTTAATTACCTACACGCATACACAATTTGCACATATAAAATCTGCACTTGGGACTTTGATGCAAGTGCTGTATCATTTATGGTCATAAAACAGAAAAAACAGCTCTCATGCCTTTATCTTACTCATGTGGTACAACATAACAGATGTGCTAAAACAGAATTGTTAGCCTCTGCAATCCAACAAGGGCTCACAGGAGTAGTGCAGAAACAAACAAGAAAGAATTAAGGTTTTGAACGATAGTGTAAGAAATTTGCACTTACTTTAGCTATTTTCACAAAATGGCTCAGTATTTCTGCCCTTATTTTTAAGGTCTGTGCTGTTAATATTTCTCGTACAACCCAAAAACTGACCTATGAAGTAAACACATACAAGTTTAATTTATTACAAAAAAATGGACTTTATTAGTCTATTAGATGAAATATTTGCAAATTCTCACAAAGCTCCAGGAAGAAAACAGGGTAAGGAAACTCCTTCTGTCCCCATGAATTCTCATCTGTATCACTGCAATTGCCCTGAAGCACTACCACAAAACAAGGTAGAGAAGTGAGATAACACAAAGAAAACTGAATGAGCAAGTGAAACCCAGAAAAAAAAAAGAACAAAATTGCTAATGTTGCACCATAGCAAAACAAATTAGGAACTAATCATTAGGAACAAATGGACTAGAGGAACAACATGAAAATGTGGACAAATAATGGAAAATGGGCTGTCATTTAAAAATCTTAATCCTTATTTGGAAAAAAAAGGTTTTAATTCACATGAGCAGTTTCATTTAACTTTATACTCCAAGACAACTGTCAAACAGCACCTGTTCACGACAGTAATCAAATTATATACCTGGTTAAACCTTCTAGTAAAGGCAACAATATTTGGAGCGAGGGTGTGTTTTTCTTTCTTATTCCATCCACAGCTGGCTAGTTCCTAGGAAACACATTAAAAATTGCCTTAAAAACAGAAATGAGTTCTTAACACTAGTTCTAAATCACTCTTCTGTTTTCAGAACCACAAGTCTCAGTTTCAGTCAAAATGTTCAACTTTCCAAATGTACACTACTAATTTTAGACACCTTCATATGGAAAGGCAGAATCAGCCAAAGAGAATTCTGCCTCTGAAAAGCACTTTGTAATGCTGATAAATGGAACACACTCTAGAGATCTGTACATGTCTGTGCAAGCAGCAGGGAAAGCACTTCCAGTTCTGAACATAATCTGCATCTAGAAAAGTACAGCCATCTCCTTTGGCAACAGATGACAGATCAAAGTAGCTCATGTTGGATTACAGATTCACAGTGCTAACAGGGAATATGCCTAGGAAAATATTAGTGTGGTGCAAGAAGGTGACCATTTTTGAACAAAAGAACACTATTTGAATCATCACATTTCCTCAGGCACTGAATTCCAAAGATGTAAGCAGATGGTTTAAGAAAACCTACCTCAGGTTGTATAGCTTTAAATACTGGCATATCCATCAACGTTATTTGGCTCTGCAATGAAAACAGAATTATACATCATGTAATATGAAGAGTTAACAATGACATATTTCCATGTGCTCCTCAGTAACTACAAACCACATACATATTCCTCATCGACCAGAACTAAGCTATGCTAGGGTCTCCTAAAAGACTTAAAAAAATACAGATGACTTTATATAGTACCACAAATATGCTGAGTCAGATCAGTTCTAAATGAGCAAATCCCAAGACAGGTTTATTTTATTGAAGTTGATAAAGTGAGAAATTTGTTCTCAAGAACACTGGAAGTTTATTTAAAATACTTCTTTTTTTTCTTTTTAAGGAAAAAGATTTCATGTTTTTTAGTACTCTGCAAACCTTGAATAGTATACAGGCTTAAATGCAAAAATAACATTTCTACTTACAGCAAACTCCTCAGGAGTTACTTTCAACACATCAAATACAACTGCATCGTAGCTTTTATTGGCATAATCTGAACTTCGCCCATCCAGAGAATCTGAGCTGCTACTACCCTACAAAGACAAAATAGTAGGCTTACCTGCAGAATGATGAATTTAATCTCAAAATCAGGAAATAAACGTGTAAGAATACTAAGTAACAACAAGAAAATGTATGAACTTCAAGAAGTTTCAGACACCAAATTATCAAATTTAGTTTTGCATTGTTCACAGAAATTTCCAATTTCCTTCTGCAAAAACTACAGTGACAAAATTTTAGCTCTATGAAATTTTCAGCTTTAGCAAGCCATTTTTAAAATCACAGACTAAATGAAAGAGCTGTCACACAAAAGGAAATGTGTTGAGATTTTGAAGATTCATTCTCCATAGGACTCTTAAAATTAAATGCACAAAGTAAGGACTGGGTAGATCCAAGCCAGCCCGCTCTATTCACAACATTATAACAAAGGGAAAACTGACACATTCTGAAATTTAACCTGCACACTACGGATTTGGAAAGCCTGATATTTGTACTGTCAAGCCTGAGAAGAGAATAAAGGGTTCTATTTCTGACTGACTCCATTTTGGTGGATTATTACATTGCTCTGAACCCTCTAATAATACATGGCTGCTCTAACTTAGAGTAGCTGGTCAAAAATGTTATATAAAACTAAACAAAATGAGTAATCAACAACAACAATAAAAAAAACGTGGCTGTGAACAC
This sequence comes from Catharus ustulatus, assembly GCF_009819885.2. Classification (NCBI taxonomy): domain Eukaryota; kingdom Metazoa; phylum Chordata; class Aves; order Passeriformes; family Turdidae; genus Catharus; species Catharus ustulatus. The sequence goes on along the minus strand of NC_046241.1, from coordinate 11,191,703 downwards.
CAAGAACCATAGAGTGCTCTACAATTTTTCTCTTGCCATGTTAGATTTCTTTCTTACAAATGGTGTGGTATTTGACTAGTAGTGGAAAGGGAGTCTGTGAAAGCCAAAATTTCCATTTTGATACAGGAGCTAATAAAACCCAAGGAACTGTACCTCTGGAGTGGCGGAGGTGACCATCACATTGGCCATGAGGTCATTCCTTTTATACATGCTCCCTACAAGATGCAGGAAGTTTCAGCTCAGCCAGCACTTGCTGAAAACAGAAAACAGAAATTCCTGCAAAGCAAATTATTTGTGGAATAAACAAAATTTAGTAAAAAACCAAAACGCACAGAGAAAATAACCCATCAATACAAAATATTTCATTTTTCTCCCTTGGAGCAAAGGATTAAGAAACAAGATTATCTTAGGAGACAGATGCTCTTTTCTTTTCCAGGTACCAATTGTGAAGGAATAAAATTGAATATTGCTAAAGCCATGCCAAGTCCTTACCGTTACCTCCATTCAACTCAAGAAATTCAGGGGAAGAAAGTGTATTATTTATCATTTATGTTGAACTAGGTGTTATGCAAAGTCCCTCCTAGGCAAGGTAAAGTCTCAGAAACTGCAAGTTACCACAAACTGCTTACAAAGCTAGCAAGTCAGCTCAAGCTCTGACTCTCTTTAACTGAGAAAACGGCATGGTTGTGTCACTGTTCCCCACAGCACACATGGATGAGCCCATGCCAGGCACTGCCACTGATTCCTGCACATGGACTCTTTCAGCAAAATCTGTAGTGGCTCATATGTGCAGCAAGGGATACTGCCACATCTCCCTCTGCGTCCTTGCGTTCCCTCTCACAACACTGATCACACCAACAGAAAAACTCTGAAAAACCAAACAGCTGGGAATAAAAACAACCTCTTAATTTTACTCTCTTTAGAAAGATGAGGTCTCCACTTCTCATTGCTTCAAAAACAACAATTCTCCCCAGGATCTCGCATGAAACAAGTCACTAATTTGGCTTCAAATAATGCCAAAATCTTCTCTGCTCAACAAGGCAAGATTCAATTTTTTATCTTTTCTCCCAGTTAAGTTTACTCATTTTGAGCACTAACAGGCTGCTAAGTATTTCTATGTCTGGAGTTGCCCTTCCTAACAGTCCTTACAATCCTGAAGAGGAAAGTAATTCTGTAGATGCAATTTTTTTAACATGTGGCATTTACATTAAGGCCACAAAAATATTCTTGTGTCTTCCATCCCTGCCTTTCTGAATAGGTTCTCCAGGGCATGAGGAATCACTAACACTATGAAAGGGGAAAGAAAAATCCCATATGTGAACTTGTATCGCACCCAAGTTCAGTTTTACACCAAGTTTTAACGTTCATTATATCAAAGTGAGACAAAAATGCTTTAATATCTAAACCCAAAAGCACTACTATACTTTCACCTTTCAACATTCAGCATGTACATAAATCTGGCAAGGCTAGAAACTTTAATTCTAGACAGGATCAAAATAGAGTCCCCTAGCCTTACCCCATCCTCTCAAAATGTTCCAAATATAACATAAGCATTAAAAATGCCCTGCTACTTCCTATGTGCAAAGATTTCTCCAAGATTATCCCCGAAAAACTACTTCCCTATACACCCACTTGTTTTGCTACCTTCCTGAAAGTCACAGGAAGCAGTTATCCTTTCAAGACAAGTCCATTCAATCATTTGAAGCATTTCCCCACCTGCAGAAAGCATCACTCTGCACACAAAGTAACACAGGAGCTAATACTAAGCCCACAGTATGAAGAGGCTGTCAGACAACATAGAGAAAGATATGAAAAATAATACTCCCCCGTACTTGCCATATTTCACACCAACAAGATTTAAAAGAAATTTTTAAAATTCTAAAAATTATCAAAGACCCAAAATGTCAGCAATAAAAGGTAAAAAGTCACTAAAATGACATGCAACTTCTTTTCACAGTTTTTGATTCTTCCAATTTCTTTCAACTTGCTCAGGTTAATCATTAAAATGATGCATTACACAAACAATGCTAAAAATCAAAACTAAGAAAACACCTTAACTGTTTACACAGAAGGTTCACAGCCACTCTGTAGTAGATCTCCTTCATAGGTTGCAAGAAGTAAAATGGATAAATCAGGATGCAAACATACATACCACCAGAGGTTGTCTGTTCTTCTTTGCCAGTTTGACAAACCCATTTAGATATGTAGTGCTCTCTGAAGCAAAACTGAAGACAGTGCAAAAACAACTGGAAGGAAAAAAAACCAAAAATAGCACCATCAAAACCAAGCACAGAAGTAAACCTCGGAGCCATTATTTTACCGGCATTTGTCAAATCTTGTTATCTATGCCACAGAGGCAACATTCTCTGAAAGTAAAATGCAAATTTGATATTGCTGTTAGTTATGTACATGAAATGCAGTCAAAGTGCCCATAAGTTCAGTCTCAGTATTAGTAGCATTAGACTCAAGAAAGTCACTGAGACCCTTAAGCACAGAAAACCACTTCTGGCCAACAAAGGCCCTATGCTCTAATTTCTGAATGCTAGCACAGCAAACTGAGGAAGTTACTGACTGTTCACATCACTTTCAGCAAATACAAAAATAACCATGTCAGCAACCACTGATGACCGTTGTTCTTATTGATTTTCTCATTGGAGGGAAAAATACTGAGCAATATATGCTTCTTACCAGCCCTAATTCTGCTATTCCAGACTCCACAAGTCAACTGGTTTAGCTGGATTTCAAAAACCATTTACTTACTATTTTCATTAATTGATCATGGTTTTCCTAATACCACTGAATCATGAACTGAGAGTTGCTATACGCCTATAAGAAAATATACTCCAGTGTTCAACCAAAAGATAAATGCTCTTTCTTAAGTTTAAATTATTTGGACCAACTGGTTCAGTGAAAACCATTAAAGTGTACTAGGGCCCTACCTGGGCACTGACAAACTTGGTTAGAACCAAATGAAGTAACCAGAAGGGTTTGGTTTTTTTTAAAATAAATTTAGAACAGATTAATTCCAGTTGGAAGGAGCATACAGTCTAGTCTCACCACCTGACCAGTTCAGGGATGACCAGAAGTTAAAGGCATTGTTCATTAATGGCATTGTTCATTAATGGCATTGTTCAAAGGCACTTAAACACTGACAGGCATGGGGCATCAACCACCTCTGTAGGCAGCCTGTTCCAGTATTTGACTACCCTCTCAACTAAACAAATGCTTGATGTTCAGTCTGAACCTTCCCCGCTGCAGCTTTGAATCATTCCCATATGTCCTGTCCCTGAGTTCCAGGCAGAAGAGATCACCACCTGCCTCTCCACATCCCTCTCAGAAAGCTGCAGAGAGCAACGAGGCTGCTGCTCAGCCTTCTTTTCTCCAAACTAGATAATCACAAAGCCCTCAGCTGCTCCTCAGAGGATATGCCTTCCAGAATTTGGTACCAGACATCAGAATGGTTAACTGGCACTGATCAAGATAAGGGAATGAAGAACACCTAAAAAAATGTTGCTTTTTATCTTCAGCAAGGCCAACTACATACTACTACACTCCATTGCCAACACTCAGCCTAAAGACACATTTACAACACACCATACAGAGCTCATATGCAGTTCTGAATTGTTCATCATTGCATTCATTTTCCTTTTCTTCATTCATAAACTATTCTTTCACATGTTCATCACTAGCACCTTTCTTTCCTTGATGAACCATGAACAAAGTCACACTCAGATGCTATGGGCGTAGGGTACAAATCTACGTATGTTAGCACAGCTAACTACTGGAAGAAAAGGGTTCTCTTAAGAAAACAAAATGAAACAGTAACAGGGTTATATTTTTGCCCCTGTGCTTGCAGTCAGTCACTGATGTGGAACTTGTATCACCATCTACATCATGTCCAGCTACAGCCCTCTTAAGGCTGGGGAGAAGTCTCATCATTTTGTTCTGTTGATAATAAAGACAAAAAAAAAATACCATCACAGTATTTAAATCAATGCACTCACTGTTTGTTTCTCCATACCTACATGTTTACATATCTTTTCCCCCTCGTCTCACTAGGTTTCTTTTAAGTCAGTATCATAACCTTAATTAAAACAAAACAAAAAGTAAATTCAAAAGGATTTAAAAATCCTACAGTAATCATAGAAATTACCCATATGAACCCCACTTTCTTCAGAAAATATCTGTATGCCACTCTGAGCCCTTTTATCACATAGACTTCATGTACAAACATGGATATGAGACTGGACAGTTAAGGAAGTCCTTAATATACTTCACTGTGCTTTAGGCAACAGTACCACCTATAGATAAAATACACTATGAACAATTTAGCAGTTTCATGCTCATCCTTTCCTGAGAAACTTCTTACTGTATAGTTAATGATGAATAATGAAAATATAACAGAAATAAAACGGGGTTGTGGATTAATTTAGCTGACCATAAACTGAAATCACTCAAGTAAATATTCCTCAATAACATGCATTGCTTCTGAGTAAATAGGCTGAAAAAAACTGAATCTTGGATCATGTCCCAATAGCTGCCAATGGATCAAGTCTAATTTAGGAAAAAGCACATTTAAAGCTGACTTATTTTTCTAAAATTCTCTCAATTCTCCTGCTTCCTGCCAGTGCATGTACTCAAGTGAGTTTCAATGTGAGCAGGGAAACAGTTGCTGTGATAAGTTTAAGAAAAAACTTCAGAATCCAAGTCCTAAACTCTTGAGTTTTATGAATACACAACTGATTTGAATTATATCTAACAGTACATTAAAAACAATACCTAATGCATTTATGACATGTTTTACTTGACTAGCCACATGTTACACTAGACTGCCATTGGTCCCTTTGTTGTCACTAAGTTGCCCTACAACAATTAAAATTCCAGCCTTCCAAAGTAACTGTCATAGAGTAACCTGAATACAAAGATAACTGTGGCAGTCACTACACCAAAAAGGCAACCTAACATTCTACAAGCTGAATAAAAATAAGGTTGTCTTATTTTTTTTAAAATTATAATGAATGCAATGTCAAAGTTTTCTAGTTTAAGAGCTGTATGCAAAATTTCATAACAAAATTATTTCAAATCTCACAGGATCCTCAATTGCTAAAACCATTAAAGACTAGGAAGCTGACAATACCTGCTTGAATGTCCAGTGCTCTTCTTCTGATTATGCCCCACTATTTTACTATATCCACTGATTACTGAGTTCACTCTAATGACCATTTATTATATTTACAAATTTACTCTTAAGTATTTGCTTCTCTCCATTCTTCTATCTGCACCATTACTTACTTCATTATGATCAAAATTATTTGTATAAGCCAAAGAAATACAACAAAGTGGCACTCTACTATGTAAAGATAGCAGCAAGATCTCCATCTTAAACAAATTAAGACAAGAAATACAGTATGGGTTTCTAATAATTAGAAACCATTTGAAGGACTTGGCATGGACTGGAATTTTATCAGTCTCTGGAAATCTTTACATCAAGGTTCCATATCAAGACAGAGCTGCAGTACCCAATCCTGCAGAAGTCCTCCTCATGCACGCATTTGCACACTCGCACACACACAGAATAAATATAATAAGTTGTATACTACTTATCCTATAAATAGTAAGTGAATATCACATGCCCCCCATGTAATAAGTCATTACCATTCAAGCAAGTCTGCAAACTTGAATAACTTAGAAGACCAAGATAAATGTTTAGGGAAGTTGTACTTCAAAGGAATCTTCATTAAACAGTTACAGGAAAAGAAACATACAGTAACAGAAGAAAACAAATTATAGTAAAATACTACTACAACTCTACTTCTCTAAATAGAAGAGAACTGACAGACACTTCTGTAATCTATGGTTATCAAATGTAAGTGAAAATAACAAATACGTGTAACTTTAAATACAATTGCATACTTACGGTGGAATAAGGCAGCTGTGCTCTCAACCCATCTTGCTGCACACCTCCATTAGTCCATTGCTGGGTCTAGCTCTGGCTTTTCACCAGTTTGATCTCTTTTATGTTTAAAAGCATAACATTCCTATAAATATCAAGAAACAGGATTACAATGACATTTATTTTACAACTCAATTCTTCTTAAACTGGGCACTCCTCACCTGAAACATGCACTCTAGTATTTTTGTTCTTATCGCTCCCTCACAGCTTTCATTGTTAGTTCCCCATTGTAGTTTCATTGGTATGCGACAAATCCCCAAACTCAAAGAACTACATATACATCACAGAGGGGAGAGCAACACATTATACATTTCGTAGCTAAATACACTCCGAATACGTGCTTGTAACTCTCCCTGACTCTGTCAATCAACACAAGGTCCAAGCCAAGATGCACTGTGTATTAGTTTCACTTCTTTCAAGGCACTTTATGAATTGTAAATGCTACTCCATCCTCACACCATTTTCTTCAAGGCTTAACTAAACAAAGCAAAACAAACACAAACCCAAATACAGTAATTCTATCTCTGTATCAGCAAATAAAGCCATAGTTCTTCCACCAAACATGATTAGCAACCAACCCGAGATAAATACTGCTTAGGTAACTCATTTTGGTACTATTTGTATTAGGTATAGCCCTTCCTTTTTCTCCTCTTTCGTCTTATAACAACTTTTATAAAACCTAATGTTTAATAAAATTATGCATCAAATGAGAAGAAAATAAAGACAGCTTTCCCATAGACTGACATGAAAATCCCATTAAAGCCCATGTTGCTTTGACAAAGGTAAAAATCACTGCAGATCAATTGGTGTTACAACTATGCCTCTACTACCGTCTCTATTTTCCTTCTATCGTTAGGGAACCTCCACCTTGAAAAAGTCTACCTTCTAGACTACAGCTACATGCGATTCCTACTGGCATCAAAACAAGCTATCTTTTGTGGGAAAAGCAGTATTCTTTTGGCACACCCAAAACTTATCCAGTAGGCACTCCTTGCATGAGCAAATGATCCCAGCTCATGGAAGACTCAAAATGACAAGTTAAAAATGAGTTAGCATCCACTCAAGTATTTCAATCAAATTACAGACATGATGCCTGTTGTCTGCCCTGCACCACGTGGCATTTTAGTAGAGGGCAAACTTTGTAATTACTACATGCCTGAACTTCTAGATGTCTTCCCTTCACTAAAATAAAATAAACAAACAGAAAAACAAATAAATTAAGTTGGTTTTAAAGCGTTTTATAGTTATTCTTCTTCAAACTGGTGCTACACCATCCAGGATGGGCAACATACAAAAAACAAACAAGTGTGTGCAGTTCTGCCCTTTACAGCAGCTTCTGGCTCTTCTCAGACATGAAGAACATCTACTAGACATGGCATGAATGGTCAACAACGAAAAAATTATCTGTTAAATCTGGACATAAAAGACAGATTGCAGTATTCATAGATAAGGTTTCTGAGGCAAGGAATATCCTTCTTTCAAAGACACCAATGTATTTCAATTTTTTCAATAATTAATAAGACAAGAATACATATGCTCCATTTTGTTGCGTTCAGAACAAACCACAGACAAAATGCATGATGTACCTCTATAACCAAGAATTTCAACATCCATTCCTTCCTACTACATGCAAAGCCCCAGGCTGAAATAAGCCTGCAGAAGCTAGACCAAAAGCTATCAAGTCACTGAAGTGACTTGAAAACAGACCGCAGGCAAGGTTCTTAACAAGACCCGCACGGTTGCATTCACGCGATATGCAGATAGTTTTCAAATTTATTCCTAAAGACACAGGAGGACGCGGCCAGCCCTAGGTGCTTTCCATCTGCTCCCCTACACCCCGCAGCAGCGCAAGGCTGCTCCCGCCGCGCAGCCCCAGCCTCGCGTACCCGCCCCGCCTCAGCGGCCGGGCCAGCCCCGGGGCGGGCAGGGCCAGGGGGACCGCGGGCAGGGCCAGGGGGACCGCGGGCAGGGCCAGGGGGACCGCGGGCCCGCGCCGGAGCGACACCGCCCGGCGGGGAGGGGCCCGGGGCCCGTTCCGATAGAGGCCGCGGGGCTGGCGGGGCGCTAGCGGAGCGGGGGAGCGCCGCCCGGCCCCGCCAGAGCCCGGCGCCATCCCCGCCTCCCGCGCACCTGCCGCGCCCCGCGCAGGAGGCGCCCGGACCCGCCAGGGCGGGCGGCGATGCGGCAGCGCCCCGCGCCGGCCCTCGGGGGGCTGCGAGCCGCCGGCCTCCGGCAAGCGGCGCCTCCCGCGGGTGGGCGCCCGTCCGGGCCCGTCGCCGCAGAACTCCGCCCGCAACGCACGCCCGGAGCGGAGACGGCAGAAGGAAGAGAGGCTGTAGCGGCCGGTCCCACGTTTTTTTGCCGGGCACGCGGAGCTCGTCCGCGGCTCACCTGTCCGGGGCCCGATGCCCCCCAGCTACGCCCACGAACTCTCCCGGCGAGAGGGAGGCGCCCCCCGCGCCGCCGAGGACGAGGCCCGGCCCGGCTGGGGACCGCGGGGCGGGGCGGGGGCGCGCGGACTGACGCGCGTGCCAGCCAACCGCCTCCCCCCGCGGGAGCGCGCGCCAATGGGCGCGGGCGGGGCGGGAGCGCGCGAGCGCAGGTGCTGCTGCGCCGTCCTTGGCCGCGCCCGCCCCGCGCGCGCCTCCTGGCGGTCGCAGCGCGGCTGCGCGCGCGGCTGCGTGAGGGCGGCGGGAGCGCGGGGTCCAGGCCGGGGCGAACCGCGGCGAACCGGGACGAACCGGGACGAACCGCGGGTCAGGGCAGAGCTTCCCAACAGCCCCAGAGTCCCTCCCGGCCGCGGCCTGGCCCCGAGCAGCGGGTCTGGCCGCTCCCGGAGGAGAGTCAGTGAAGGGCCGTTCATTCGCGTCCCCTCGCTGCAGCATGGGCTGTGCCTCTCCTTCCCGGACGTATCGGAACCTCCAAATTAAAAGTGGAGTCAGATTCGGGTCCGGGTAATGATGCTGCAGGGCAGTGACCGTGTGTGTTCTTCCACGGCAATCAAACAAAGCTTTGTGGGCTTCTCGGTAATCGAGAGTGCTACTTGAGGCACAAGGATGGTGCACCTTTCTCTGCTTGACAGGTGCTCTCAAAAGCCCCGGCCAGGCAGTGTCTGCAGGCACCGCTACAGGGAAACACTGCCTCTGGACTGGTAGCTACATGCAGGATTCCATCCAGCCATCAGGCTGGCCTGCAGGTTTGCATGTTAGAGAACTAAAGTCTGCTGAGGGTATGCAGAGGAAACTTTGAGATTCTGCATGATACCCAGAATACATTTAGGAGGTGTCTTTTCAATCTCCTGGTTACTAAGGGTTTTCAGCGCCTATCAAACTCAGAGCAGTTTAAACATCTTCAGACATCACAACTAACTGTGTATGAGTGTGTTTTTCAAAGCGGAAAAAAAATCAACTTGAGTATAAACTATAAAAATAACTTTAAATATAGATTTGAGATCTGCTTACGAGTCCTGATGCTCACAACACAAAACCAAAGGCACTATACAGAAGGTATTTTCCCTACCCTTCCCTCCCCCTCAGAGGGGCTAAAGAAAATTATTTTCATATGAATCTCCAATTATTTTATAGACTATTCTTATTCGTGTACTGCCAAACAATATACTTTCCTCTAATATTTATAGCATCAGTTCCCACTAGAGCAAAAGTACAGAATTCTCTGGCAAAATGTTTTCTGCTCTGTCCTGTATCACTGTGCCAGGACATTAAAACAGCAGTCCATGGGCTACGGTCTTTGAAAAATATACCGTAGTTACTGGTATTTCTACAGGAATTTGGAAAAAAAACCCCTACCTGAAAACTAGTTAACTTCTTATTTGAATGACTATGAGATTCTTTCAGCTACCAAACTGATGCGTACAGTACTGTAAAATGGTGGTGTTCACTGCCCAGGTAGGTCTCACGCAGCACAGCAGGACAGCCCCTGAAATCCTGGATATAAACACTGCTCTCCTAACAGTGGAAACACCCAGCACCTGCTCCTCCTGAAGGTGTCATAATGAGGACTGGAAACTTCTTTCTTTTTGTTTCTATTTTAGGCTTCTGCTATGACAGTGCCTTAGATGACCCCTACATGACATATTTTTTTTAATCAGCCAGCACCCTCTGGTGGAGAAGAATGCATAGACAAGTAATGCTGTTTTAGACAATGTCATCAGCCGTATAATTTCTCTAAATTTTAATGAAATTTTTCTATCCTATAATTCAACTGACTTTTGACATAATATTCAATTTAATTTTTTCCTAAATCATGCACAATACAAATGTACTACGCTATTTCATATAGTTCATGAAATGTAGCATCCATGGGATTGGGCTTCATTTCTCTGCATGATTATTGCAAGAGTTTAACTTCCGTATGTCAAGTTCATTGGCTATTTTACCTTCCCCTCAACCTGTTCTCAAGAAGCTGGCATTACGAGAAGTTAAACAATGGGGCCTGTGTCTGCATGTACACGGAGATCAAGTGAACAGAACTGCTTTTTAACCTAAGGCAATTTTTTCCCCTTAGCCATCTTAATAAAACCCTTTCACAAAATTTTTGCCTTCTATTTTCTGTTTTGCTGAAAGTGGTATTTATTTCACAGCACTTTTTAAACAGGTATCCAACCTCTGGGTCTGTTTTTCAGAATGTGAAATCTGAATTCAGATGTGCCAGTTAGGATGAAAAATGCAGGTATTTCAGAACGTTCACAGAATGAGAATGATTTGGATTGGAGTAATTTAAAAGCTCATCTCCTTCTACCCTCCCTGCCATGGGCAGAGACACCTTCCACTGTCCCAGGCTGCTCCCAGCCCAGTCCAACCTGGACACTTCAGAGATGGGGCAGCCGCAGCTTCTCTGGGCACCCTGTGTCAGGGCCCCCCCTACCCTCCCAGGTAACAATTCCTTCCCAATATTCCATCTATCCCTGCCCTCTGGCAGTGTTAAGCCATTCCCCCTTGTCATGGCACTCCAGGCCCTTTTCCCCACCAAAATGCAAGCCCCTTAGTAATTAAATACCTAAATGTAGACACTGACACCACAGATTTGCTCTAGAAGCATTTTAATTTACAAACAGCAATTCTGATTGACTTTATACCATAAAAAAAGCAATTTACAAGCAAGAAACAAATTCATCAGAACAAAATAAAGCAGCACAGAAATATTCATGTCACAAATCTAAAAACAAAGTGAATACAAGAGTAAAATATCATTTGAATAAATATTTTAAAGTTCATGCTGTAAAATAATCCTTAATGGCAAGTTACTAATTCTTACAGCATCAGCTTAGCTAGCTTCATTTACTTCACGTGGCGATGAAGTGCGGAGGTGTGAGGTTCCCGGTTTATATTGCAAGATAATGACACCAAGTCAAGTCATTCAAACTGTTCAATTATTTATCTTGAAAAATAACCATACAAATAAAAGTTATTTAAAAATACAAAATTTCAGTCAGAAACTAACACTGTTAAAATCGTGCAAGAGCTCTATCTATAACCAGATGTACAACCAGAGGTTCTCAGGCTGAGTCCAAAGGCTGAATCCCTGGCCTGTGGGAATGGGAGTCGGCAGGTCTGTATCTGCCACAGCAGGAGTGAGCTACAGGAGCAAGAAGCAAACCTGCTCAGTCAGTGGTACATGGCTTCACATCTCCTGAAGAAATACAGGAACACATGTTCCAGGCTTACTTATTTGTTCAGCTTTTATTTCTTTTAATGTAAACTTGCGTAACTTAAGTTAATGCTGCCACAGGGATGTGCAAGTAGTATTAAATCTACAATATTAAATACAAGTATTCTGGCACTTGATAAAATATATGTAAAATGCATGCAGATTATAAAGTTTGAACATTTTGAATGACTTTACTAAACTTCCAATTTGATCACTGAGTATTATGAAATTTACAATTCATGAAATAAAGAGATTCATATAAAGAATTTACATAATTCCCCAAATACTTTCAAATATAAAATTTAATAAATAACCCTGACCAGTCAAAAAGCACCATTCAAGGGTAAAATTCCCTTGGAAAATAGATTAGGTGTTGCATATTTGAGTCCCTTTTGATGGTTTCATGTGAAACCTGTTTAGAAAAATGACAATAAAAGAATCACAGTAAACTAATACAAAAATTCAAATTATATATATATATATATTTAAAGGTAAAGCTTATTCAATATTTTCCCAGCCCTTGATTTTATTCCTGTTGTTCTTCCCATAATTCAGCCCAAACATATTAAGAAGCCTCATTGTTTTGTCTAAAAGTAAACCAAAGGCTACAGCATAAACCATGAATTTATGCTAGGGAAGACTGCATTAGAACTCTCAAATTAGGCCTACAGTCTACCCTGCTGACAGTGAACTGACAGTATCCTTTATGCTACAGAAAGATTTCACACTTAAAAAGCAGAACCAATCTTGTGGCCTTAGTGACCAAACTGAACTTTTAATACATTGTAAGTATTTACAAAGCTATTTTCTAAATGTATTTACAAGTTTAAAAGAAATAATATGGGAGATAACTGATAAAGAAATCTAAAATAATAGTTTTAAACCAGAAACATAGCAAAGGTATAAAATCCTTTATTTTCACAGTTTGTCAGAATAGGTTAAGCATCTAGAGGAAAGGACACTGTCACTGTTTTCACATTTGTCTAGAATTAAAAAGGTAGATTAAGAGACTCAATTATGAACCAGCCTGTATAATTTCATTACTTATTTTGCTGTCAAATATTTCTTCACATATTTTATTGACTTCTGCATTTATTGTAAATGAAATGAGTAACAACTCTGTGCTGAGAACTGCACAGACACGAGACCCTGTACAGTGTTTCCACCATTTGCTCAGGTGAGGGCAAATGCTCGGTGGGCTGGTGGCATAAAGCCCATGAGGTGAGGCCTGTGCCTGTGCCAGTGCTGACCCTGGCACCCCGCTATGTGACAAGGCACAGTGGCACTGCTGCTGCCGGGGTGAGGCTGGTGAGCACTGAGCAGAGCTGGACTATGGCTTGGAGTGAAGAGCTGCCCGCGGGGAGGGCCGGGCGAGCAGCACTCGCACACTGCTGAACCACGGGCTCGACAAAAATGCATCATTTCCTGCCCCTTAACAGTCTCTTACAATGTTTTGAACCTGAACCTGTACAATCAACATGATGTTGTTTTTTTGTTTGCTTTTGTCTGAGACAATTTTGGATAAGTCACTCTTTGGTAAACTCAAACCATTTAATACATTTACAAGTACAACGAACTATATTTAAATAATGCTAAGATTGTGACACAGAGAAATTCAAGAAATATAAATTTTTACCCATATCCTGCTATCCTCAAGTCATCCTGCCAGGGAAAAAAGTCACACCAAAGGCACCACAGCACAGGTTCAAGATAAAGGGTTAAGAATAACTGTACATTTCTTGGATTTTGTATGTCTCAATTTACCAAAACACACTTTTTGCATTTAATTACTTAAAACAAACACTCAAGGAAAAAACTGTATCAGAAACACCATGTTTTTAGGTGGGTAACATACAGACTACCTGCCTTAGACACAGACTATCCCTTGCCTTACTGGAAACAAAATTTCTGTTGCTGCTTCAAGGAGAGAAACATCTCCACACCCCCTGCCTCTTTATATAGGCAGTTTTAGGATAAAGAGGCAAATGATGTAGTCAATTTAACTGAAACTGCTCCAGCGGAGCAGATGGGGGTTATACTGTAAATCCGTTTGAGAGAGTCATTCTTATTGCAGTGTCACAATATAGTGTGATTATAGTGTATTTAATAAAGCTACTGCACAAATATGCCCCAGCTTCACAGGGACCAAAAAGTTTTACAAGATAGCAAACCTACCTTTTTCTTTCCAATAAGTTAGAAATGAACTTTTATTTTCTAATTTTTGGGAGTTAAACAGGACGTTCACAAATGTATTTTCAGTATCAGCTAAACAAACATATGACCCAATAATATAAAACCTGTATTCTAAAGAAGTATGTGATTAATTTAATAATTAATTCTGTTCATCAGGTAGAATGTTAAACAGTAGTGTTTGCCAGTCCATGCTTTTGAGGTCTCTTAAGCCATTGTTTTTTTGTGGTATGGGTTTGTGGTTTTTTTTTTTCCTTTCCTTTCCTTTTTCTTTTTTTTTTTTTTTTTTGTTTGTTTGTTTGTTTATTTGGGGGTTGGGGGGTTGCTTGTGTAGGGGGGATTTTGTTTGTCTGTTGTTGGGGATTTTTTTTTTCTTGACCATTATGACTATGATTCACATTTTCTATATTATACTGACCTAAATTATTAAGTTAGCACCATATTAAAAACACATATTTGGTGAAACAAAAAAGATTTAGAGTATTTTTAAAGTTGTTGGTAGCTCCTTTATAGAGAAAAAAACCACTGAAAAAACAGAGAAGCCATAGCAACTCTGTAATACACATGAAATAACATATTGCTCAAAATTCCCATAGAGTATTTGTTTTTCTATACAAAAAAAGTACAAATTCCAAGTGCTGGCATATCACTTGGAGATTTAAGTAGGAAGTCAACGTGCACCTGAAAATAGCTCTCTGTGAAGAGACCTATTAAAATACTGCTTGGAAATACTGTGGCTTAAACGACATCTCTCCCATGTTTTAAAAATCATGAAGAGTGATGAAGTTAAGTTTAATTACCTGGTATGGTTCTACAGTACGAAATGAAGGTAGATTCTGAGGCCAGTAAAAACACATTTTAGACCACAATGCTACTTTTAGGTTTGCTAATATTTTATATATATATATATATATATGTGTGTGTGTGTGTATCTATATATATATAGATATATCTATCTCTATATATATAAAAAGGTCAGCACCACAGGTTGTCTAGCTTGCATTCTAGACAACTAACAAAATCTTTCAACAATTTAACCATAGTTTAATAGATTTATGGCATTTGGTTTACATATGTCATAAAGCAAAGCTATTAAAACAAGATAATTCACTTTGCTCACTTTTGCACACAAATAGTTTAATAAAATGAAAACCAAACAACATTCATTTAAAACCAAAACCATCCTCCCGAAGTACTACACCCTAAGCAGAGAGGGGTCCTAACAGTTGATAGAGCGGCATATGGTATAAGCCTTGACATACTTCTACATTCACCTCAACCAGAACAGGGAAAGTGAAAGCATTTTATATATATAAAGCCAATTTATATATATAAACAGACTCACTACCAAAACCAGTTAGTAAGAGTGAACAGATTTCACTGTGACAGAAGAGGAATCAAAGCTGTAATATTCCCTCTCCCCACTGCTGTGTAACACATTACCAGCAACAGGATTTAAGAAATAAAAGAAATTACAGCTTCTCTGAGCATTCAGCAGAGCTGCCAATCTTATTCTAATATCCTTCTCCACTGGCATTTGTGTCTCACCAGATCAATCAGCAGGGACACTTCAGAAGACTCTTCCTAGCCTTTCCCAAGTACACTGTCTTTATATTCTGAGCATCTTCAAAAATAAAAAAACAAACTCCAAACAATTCAGCCTCCTTCAAAAACTTCTGAATAAAGAACAGAGAACACTTCTGAAATCTTCTCCAGAAACCATTTCTATCTGATTTCCAGAAGGTCAGGAAAATTAAAAGGCTGTTACACTTGTACTGAAGATTATTAAAATAATAAAATACTTTAAAAATACATTAGTAATGTGCTTGTTTGTGTTTTACTTAGATGCAAGATTTTAATCAGATGTGTTAGACATTGCATGAATTTCCATACTAGAATCCATGGCTTCAGAAGCTGAAGCATCATTATCTACTTTCTGTTCCACAAATGCTTCTGTTCTGTCTGGAGACTCAACCCTGTTTCTCCCTTCTGTAACCCCCGGGTGATTTTTTCGCAAGTGCTGGTTTAGGGTACCCTGGAAAGGAAAACATTTTCCACAGATCTCACAGCGAAAGGGTTTGTCATCTGTGTGACCACGAATATGATACTCAAGCTGGTCCTTACGGGTATATTTCTTTCCACAAAACTTGCACACAAAAGGAGTTATTCCCATGTGCAGTCGCATATGTCGATCAAGGCTCCCTTTCTGGTTGAAAGATTTGCCACAGTAAATACAAATTAGCCTCTCATTGTATGGATACCAATGACCTCTTGCATTTCTTTCCCGTGGACTGTTTTCATATCCTGGATTACTCACCATGGATTCACTGTCAGCCCCTTGCACCAAGCCCTGGACATCACTATGCAAGTGACCCGTAGTGACTCGTTTCTGGCGCGCACGACCCCCTCTGAAACAGCTCAGCATTGACCTTGAAGGACTTGTATTGCTCAGGCTTCCAAAGGTTTCTGACACACCTGTAGCCTGTGATGAGGCATGGGTAAATGAATAAACATGTTGTAAGACAGACCCATAGGAACCAACATTTACTGCCACCACCTGCTCTCCATCCACCATTTCAGTGTGATATCCATCATCACCAAGGGAAGAGCTGTCAGAGCAGCTTGGCCTGTCAGACTTTTCCATCTTAACTTTCACCTCTGCAATCTGACTTTCTCTCACTATCAGGTCTCCTTGCTCATGATCACCTTCAATCTGAATCTCATATTCAGAGATACTTCCGCTGCTCCCTCGGTCTGAATGCCCTTCTTCTTGCAGACGACTACGAAGAGTTTTGCCTGGAGTAGTTTCCATCCGAAGATCGCTGCCTGCTGCTGACTGTCGCACCTGAGAGCAATAGGGAGGAGATATCTCAATAGGGTTGGCAAAGTAGCTGCTGTCTTTAACGCCATTGCGATTCTCTGAATTTTCTTCGGCACCAACTGTGACAGAATCAACATCACCCACAGTGATCTTTGAATGGATACTCTCCAGAATCTGCGTGCACTTGTCAATGACGCACTGCATCTGTAGGAAGCTAGCTGCAGTCAGAAAACTGACAACGTCCTTCAGTTGCAAGGACATCCTTCCAGTGTAACAAAAAGAAAGCAACTGTTCAAAAACATTGGGGTTTTTAATAACTGATATAGATAGGCCACTCATGGTGCTTAATGCTGAATGGTCACGGAAATACGGAGAACTGGCAGCTAAGACAGCTTTATGGGCGCGGAACGGCTGACCCTGGATGTGCACAATTATGTCACAGAGCTTCCCTTGCAAGCGGAGTTCATTTAACTGGCTCAGAACAGTGTTGCTGTACTCCGGCACATCAAACTGAATGAAACTGCTGCTGTCCATTTCTACAGATGTAAAGAGTAATCTGAAAGAAAAATTAGAAGATTTAAAACAGAGAATGAATACGGAGTTTTCCATTTCAAAAGCAAATGCTTGGAAATGTTTAAGTTAAATCACCATATTGATCTGTCAAAGGTGCATTACAACCAAACATTTAGCATAAATACTTGATATAATAAAAAAGTAGAGTCTTAATCTACACATTTATTAAATTTCTGTAATTCAAATTATCCCTCTGCAACATCCACAATGCAATTGGTAGAATACATCACAGTCTCCCTGGGACAGTCTGTCCTGAAAGAAACTTTGCAATTTCATTCCCTGGGAAGAAGTGCAGAACAATCTACCCTCCCAAAAGAATATAAATTTTATAGCCATTAGGCAAGGTAAACACTTCAGAACCCTGAGTAGGTGCTCAAGCTAGGTATTACAGTGCTTCTTGCATTTAACTGCATAGTTAAATTTCCCAAGAATGATTGTTGGAAGGTACTTAGTGAAGTTTGAAAAACCTCCTAAGGAAAAGGCACAGGCATGTGTGCGTGTGCACACTTGGAAAAAGGTGTTTGAGCCACCCATGAACTTCCAATTTAAAAAAAAAAATTATTTTGTGGGTTTTTTTTTAAAAACATGATGTGAACTTTGAAGCTCATCTGACACAGCAGTGACTTCCTATCTAGAATAATTTGACATTTAAATTCTAACTTAACTTAAAAGCCATGAGTACTCAAACACCAGGAAAGGACATTCAAAGAGCCCTTAAAGAAATGTATAGAGTTCCAAACAAAAGATAAAGAAAAGTGTATTTCACAGATTACTATTGAAAAAAGCACACACTATCAGCCTGAGAATGTTAACCTGTAACATTACCTTACATTTCCAAGACTGGGCACTAATCAAGCACCCAGAACTTCCAGACTTTTATTACTATTCTAGTTCTTATTAATGCAGAAGTCTAAAGACATAATATTGCCATCATACCTGCTTTTCCAATTGAACAAACAGATCTCAACATCATCCACTGACTTCAGATGCAGGAAGCATATCCAATGTATCACAATATACTAGTGGATTTTTTTTTCTATTATGTTACATGCTGTAATGGGACATATCAACAATTTAAATCAAATTATGAAAATTCAGGTATTCTAAAAAGAAAATTAATAGGTAGAAATAGGATAAAAACCTAAAAGTAAGCACTGGAGCTCTATCAGCTGACCCTCACTTAAAACTAACATTCACAACCTTCACAAATGGAACTTCTTTTCAGCAGACACAAGAAAGCCAGATTCCTGACTGGACATTACGTTTGACTTAGAAAACTGGCAAAAACTCTCACAGAACATTCAAGTTATCAGACTTGCTAAACATGTTCTCTAACTTACCAGTGTCATTACCCATTAAAACGGGCAAAGGGGGTTTCATTTGAGTTTTTTTTGGCTGAGATGTAAAACTGAGAAGAAAGACATTTCATAGGCTTTTATATCTGACGTTCACTAAGCCTTAGAAGGGCTCTGTGTTGAGCTTCATGCCTATTTCTGTAGGAGATGATACAGTCACATAAATTCTCTTTGTATCTGCACTACATTTATTCATCAGGGTTTTATACAGCAAATGTAGCCCACAAAATGGTTTTATAGTAGTGGATCACTGCCCTATGTCTTCAAACAAAAGTGTTCTTTGAAGAAACCTGTGAACGTGAGAGTGATAGGCACTTAACATTTCTTATTAGATTTCAAAAGAAATTTAGTTTAAAAATTGTGTTCTATGAAAACTCTTATTTAATTTAAAAATCAAGAATAGATGTTTACAAACCACATAAAGTATTTCATTTTACTGACATACAGTAGCAGCAGAGAAGCCTCATATAACTATAACACGAAGCTGTGTGTCTGCCAACATAGTATTAGTTTCTGCTTCTAAGTCTGCACCTGTTTAATTTCCTTCACTCACTGAAGTATGATTCACCATTCCCACAGCCAGGTGAATGACACAAATTACACTCATTTTAACTCACACTAAGGTGTGAGAAAAGATCTCTTGCATTTTCCTAAGTTAGCTCAGTAACAAGGAATCCTTGGGAAAAAACCACATTACAAACCATAACTGTTGTAGCATAACTGAGAACAGAAATACATAGAAAAGCTAGGAGGGTTATAATGAAAATTAAGACAAAAACAAAACAAAGTAATCCATGACACCAAAAATGTCTCTACCAGGCAACAAGTGATAGGACAAGAGGAAATGGCCTCAAACTGCAGCAAGGGAGGTTCAGGTTGGAAAACAGGAAGAATTTCTTCACTGAAAGGGTTGTTAAGCATTGGAAAATGCTGCTCAGGGAGGTGGTAGAGTCTCCATCCCTGCAAGTGTTAAAAAACAACTAAATGTGGCTCAGTGCTCTGATCTAAGTTGACAATGTGATGATTAGTTAAAGATTGGACTCAATGATCTTAGAAGTCTTTTCAACTTCAATGATTCTGTGATATTCCCTCCATACATTACTGCTGAGAATACAGAGAAAGGACAAGAAAATCAACAGAGATTTGTATGAATCAGTGCACTCCTCTCTTGCATTTTGTAGGAGCTAGCAGTATCTTCACCATCTGTGTGAGAATTCAGGACATCATTGCAAAAATTTACCTTCATTCAAGAGAATTTTAACCTAGGAATGTAACCTTCTCAGCTGTGATCATGAAAGTTTTTGGGCAAAAGCCTTCATCACTCTTATTCCTTTCAGACTGCATTTGCATCAATCTTCAGATTTACAGCAGCGTCACTAATGAACACTAGCTGTATCAAAGAAAAACTGCCAAAATGACACAAGTTAGGGGAGGTCTCTAAGACACTAATGAAATAATCTTTGAAAACAGAGAAGTGACTGAATATAGGATATTTTACCAGTTTATAACTCTCATAGCAGTGAAATATTAATTATCCTTTAAAAGTCAGCATATAGGGCTCTTAAATAGACTTATATAACATGCCACACAGTACCACTGCTGCACTGAAACTCCATCCCCAAAGCAGGGAAGGCTAACCCACTGATAAGAACCAGTTTAACTTTGCAGTCATTAAAAAAACCCAAAACTAAAGGAGGGTAAGAAACCCATATAATATCCCAACAACTGAGATAATTTTGAAGTACAACAAACTTCTAATAATACAAGCAGCACTACACAGACACATAGAATTTGTTTTTGCATTAATTCTTCACTTCCTCCGAAGTGCTCATTGGAATCAAAGAAGACAGAGGCAGTTTGCCCAAATTATCTGTAGGAGAGCACACAACAAAAGGTGAATGTGGCATATTATTCATTGGAAAACAGCCTGGAAAATCAGTCTGCTTCACGTCTGGTTTGGACTCCAATACAAAATCCATTAGACAACAACGACACAACAATTTAAAACTTCATTACTTTACCTCATAAAAATGCAGCAAATGCCCACTTCCTCAGAAGCAGAAGCCAGTTAATACAGGCTGAACTGTAGTCACTATAAAACTTAGCTCTTACACTTTGCATCCACAGATACCAGAACAGTCCAGTGAAAATCACCATACCAGACAGGCCACGTTCTACCCAAAGTACTGAACACCTGCAGTGAAACCATAAGCAAAGCTCCTGCCTGGCAGGTGGGAGCTCTGGCAGTGCTGTGGGACACAACCTCACTAACTGCCTGGAGAGCAAAGCAGCAACCCCTGACACTCAGTTCAGTAAAGCTTTTCCAATTCAGACTTCTGTCTAACAAAAATTTAAAAGGATTTATTTTTATCTTACTAAGATTCACAACATGATGAACAGAAAATCACTTCAAAGAGTGGATGATTTCTGCATCAAAATAAAATCAATTTATTTAGATGTACATATATGGACATGCATACATACACACATGCCAATACCAGCAACACTGCAAACTCATTCTCAGTCGTCAGCACAGTGCAGCAGATATAGTGTTGGAGCTGCATATTTAGAATTTTATGGGGAAAAAAAAAAAAGAACCCTCTTATTTGAGCAAATATCCAAAGAAAGCAGGTATGAAACTGAAGTCCAAGTGACACCTCTGTCAATTCTCTTAACTGCCTTCCTCACAACTGCTCGCCTGTGTGAAAGTGATTGAAAAGGCAAAAATGAAAGACTTATCAATGCATAAAAATAGTTCCACCTAAGAACTAGAAACCTCAACAGAAATAATCTCTTAATCTCGTCTCTAGAAATCAAATTACCAGAACAGTAGTTGCAGGTATGTATCTATTTCTGAATGCAAAAAAAGTCACCAGGAGGCAAACTAGAGATAAGCCAAGATCAAAAGGTGCCTTCTGAATCAAACACAGATAAACAAAACAAAGGGACATGTTGGTGACACAGTAAATTCAAACCAGCAATATCTTACAAGTCATGATAAAAAACTTTTATTTTGTGCACAAATTTCACAATATCCCTATTATGTAATGCTAAATAGCCACATTTTCTAACAACTCTGAGATATCACTACTATTATAAAAAAACTCCAGATAGTATTTTGAGCCTGAGGATATATATATAGCCAGAACTTTTACAAGTGGGAAGAGAGCTCCTGAACCTTCTGATACAATTTTATTTACTACCAAGGTAATACTTCATCACTATTGTGCATTTTAATCTCACTTTCTTTTTCGGTTTTGTTGGTTTGGTTTTGCTTTTTTCTAACAGTAGCCATTCTTCATCCAATTGTTGACTTTTTGGCTCCAGCGTCTCTTTTAAGCAATGAAGTGACTATGTTCTCTAGATATCAGCAACATTTTTTGCAGTAGATTTACAATAGCTGCGAAGAGCACATTTTCATGGTATTTTCCCAGCACACTGCTTGGGACAGATGGAATTGTTTGGAGCTGTCCCTGCACAGGCAATGAAGCACATGCAGATCCAGATGTTGAGTATTCAGTAACACGTAACAACTGCAGTGCAGCTAATCCGGTATCACTTTGTTTTCCCTGGAAAACCAGGCTCACCCACATCAGTGTTCCTGAGACTGTTCTGGCTTGCTCCAAATTAACTCCCCACTATGATTTACTCTAAGCCAATTCCAATTCTGCATGCTGTGCACACCTGCCGGGATTCGGAAAGATCTTTGCATTACAGAGATCGGGGTTTCAACAGAACTTCCACTCTCTCTCTGACAGAACAGCCGAAAGGTCCCTCAACTCCAGCAATAAACACCTCCCCGAATGGGTCCAGGTTCACTCCGCCCCAGTCCGCCGTGCCGAGGATTTTACGCCTGGCTCGGGTTAGCAGCAGACCCCGACACAGGCGCGCCCGCCCTCCCTCCCCTCACACCAAAGCTGCACCAGAGCCACCGGCTCGGGCTACGCGACAGCTCCCGCCGAGGCACGGCCGGGCGAGAGCCGCGTCCGCGAAGCCGCTGCCGCCGCTGCAGGCAGCCGAACCGAGGCACGGCCCGCCGGGCCGCGGTCGCCGCCCCCGCGGGGCCTGTCAGGCGCCGGGACCCCTCCTGGGCACGGCCCGGCCCCGCCGCGCCGCCCGGCCCGAGCGCCCTCGGGCGCCGCTCACCTGGGGCTGTCGGGGGCTCTCACATGGCGGGTCCCGGCCGGCCCGGCCCGCTCCCACCGCCGCTTCCCGCCCGCTCCCGCAGCCCCTCGCACCCGGAACTGATTCCGCTGGCGGCCGTTCCGCTTCCTGGTGCCGCCCCGGCGGCGGGCGGTGCCCCCGGGCCGCTCGGAGCCCGCCCCGCTCCCCGCCGCCGGGCTGGGGCGGAGCCGCCTCGCAGCGCGGCTCCTCACCGCGGCTCCTCACCGAGGCTGAAGGAGCTGAGCGTTGGCTGAAGGCGGTGCGTACGCGGGCAGGGCTCTTGGGAGATCGCTCGCGGTGTGCAGCTCCAGAAGAGAACGCGCACTCAGAGCCATACCCCGACTGGCAGTCGCAGATGCATCGAGGGAGCTTTTGGGGGAGGACATCCCCCACTCCAGCTGTGAACTGCCACCTTTACTGAGCGAAGAATTAAAACGTTCATCTGTGTTACACTGGCCTTGTCACTGACAGAAACCACTTCACCAAGCATGCAATTTTTTTTTTTTTTTTTTTTTTTGGTTATCGTGCATATGCTTGTAGGTCAGTTATGAACCAGACAGTTCATGTAGTACTTGGTAAGAGTCAGTGACTGGTGCCAGTAGGTCCTGCTGGGATATCCACCTGGTCTAACTGGACACCGCACATGCTGTCTTCTGGAGGTATGTCTCTCTCTCCCTTTAAGACACAGA
The DNA here is from genome assembly GCF_009819885.2 of Catharus ustulatus. NCBI lineage: Eukaryota > Metazoa > Chordata > Aves > Passeriformes > Turdidae > Catharus > Catharus ustulatus. The sequence goes on along the minus strand of NC_046241.1, from coordinate 11,168,291 downwards.
ACAGAGTCTTCATATATTAGGCATTGAATCCTGATCAGATAAAGCAGCGGCCGGGGAAGCATCCTGGCCAGGATACAAATAACAGGGTTAAAAAACACAGAGACAAACTGTTTACTCAGATAAGAAACACTCAAACAACTAATTCTGAACAGGAAGAAGACTTTGGGCTTATTCTTCCATCTTCAGTAAATGTAACCAAAATAGAAAATTAAATTTCTGTGGTACGTATTCCATTTGAATTTGCTGAAGACTGAGTGTGTTATACAAACATTGACTTCTCCAAGTATTGACTGAACATGCTTTCATGAGAGTGAACTCATATTTTGCTCAGGTAGTAAGCAGCAGCTGGGACAGTTCCACCAGGACTGAGCAGATGGAGGCTGGACAAAATTAAGTTCAGTATGAGTACCTAAATTTAGTCAGGGAGAGAAGGAATTCTCAGAGGACAGTAAGGGAAACTTAATCTTTAATATATTTTGCAGCATTAAATTTCTTTTATACTTAGACAAGAAAAAAAAAATCTATTTTATCTGTACCTACTTCACATGGCCCAAGAAGCCTTTGGGACATGCAGTTGCTGCTACTATGAAGTGAGCATTCTGGAATTTTCCTATCAGCATGTACATTCTCTACTCGAACTTCAGAGATCACCATTTTGCAAAAAACAGTTACAACAAAACCTGTCTGACAAATTTGAACTAGCATGGAAGCCAATTACCTAGAACAGCAAAGAAATGGGTCCAATTCCACAAATTCATCAAACTTACTGTGTCATGAAAATCAGGTTTTAGTTTAATGTTTTCTTAGACTAGGCTGGCATTATCATTATTTCAAGAAGACACATTGCTAGATACACATTTTTATATATTTAATAAAGTTATATATCAACAACTTTTGGATTTGTACTTTTGTTTGAGACTCAATTTGGCAAAGTGAAATATTAAATACTAGGACTAAACATGCATTCCTTTCATTCAGGCTTAAGAAAACATTTACAAAGTTGACAGATAACATTTATTAAAACATGTTATAGAAAAAAAGGGGCATGGGACTCTTCTATAAGAAGAAAATATTGAACAGTAACATTAAATTAAAACCATGCTGTACAATTAGGACAGCAATATTTCTAGACAAAACTATCCAACCTCTGTAATACAGGCATAACATCTCACAAAATATCAAGATATGCAAATTTACTATTATAAATGACTTGTTTAGAATAAAAACTTATAGCTCATTAAGGAAGATTCACTTGACTTGCATAAACAGTTACATTTCTGAAAGAAATATGGAATCCCATGAATAAAAAAAAGAGCAGCAATTGACAGACAAAGGCTTCAAGCAAAAATCAGAACTTGCAATTTAATCACATTAAAAATATACCATTTTCTTTTCCAGCATCTTCCTCTAGGCCACTGACAGTTTACAGCTAATAGCTAAAAAATCCAAGCTATCCAATTTAAAAGACAAAAAAACCATCTTTCCTTTGTTGCTTTGAGAAAGGTCCTAATTCTGTTACACCAAAATTCTCAATGTACTGCTGTAGGCTCTCATAATTCAGAGACAGGTCACCTTGCTGGCACCCAGGCAAAAGTATTGAGATTACAAACCCTGATGTGCCTCCATTCTTTTAGGATCAATAATACTGGAACATTCAATACATCAGCCTTTGATCATCTGCCTTGCTTATGATACAGGATGGTTTCTCAACCTCAGACACACCTCAGATGAAAAAAGCTGTGACCAAAAACTGTACAGACAATACCTTCTAGGGTCTATCTGCTCACCCATAAAACTAATAAGGAAAGTTTAAAAAAATCAAACAACAAAAAAGCACCCCGCAAACCAACAGTGGTGTGTGAAATAGGAACCTTCTCCCTCAAAAGAGTCTGATATACACCTAAGCAGATTTTAACCCTGCTAACAGTTGAGTTTTTCAGAATGTTGGCTACACAGATTCTGTGGTAATTAACAACACAGTTACAAAATGGAATGAAAAGAAACTTAGCTGTAGTATCAATTAAGTCTTCTTACCACTGCTAGGACAATGAATGGCTTCAAAACAGCAGGGAAGTCGGAAAGCCACCTGGGTGTACAATATTGCTGGTTTTCAGAAGACACTCACTTTACTACAGCCAACAGCCACATCATCAAAGGTAATGAAACACATGGGAAGATTAATGAAATTCATCATATACATATGCATTCATATTATATATATACATATATATATATATATATGGATTGCTTCCCTCCTCCCCACAAATAAGAAATAATTTTTCATACCTTGAACAAGACCACTCCATTAGCAAAGATCAGAAGCTTGGCAGAAGCTGTGTCTGTATATCTTGGCTTGCTACGTTCAACTGCACTGGCCACCAGTGGCAGGGACTGCAAGGGTGATGTGTGGCTAGAGGTTGTGAGCTACCCTGTGCTAGTCAAAAGAAGTTCAGCCTGCACAAAAAATTGATGTGAACAATCCACTGCAAGCCAAAATCTCAACCAGAAGTGCATATAATGCTTCTGCTTAAACATACTTAAGGAAGAGTGGCAGCTCTAGCAAGAGGTGCAGGGAGATATATGGAGAAGATATTCCTGGGTAAATGTGGAGAAACTGAAGAGCTGCTCTTGGGAGAACACCTGAAGAAGTCACTAAGAACATGTACAGACTTACTCACAGAAGGACACACTCCTTGCCTGAGGAGATTCACTTCTAAGAGGACTCTGGCCTACAGCTAAGCCCAGCCAGAGCAGGTACACCTCTGAAATAACTGAGTTCCACAGAAGAACCAAGCTGGAACAGACACATCCCTGAAGGGATGTAGCCCAGTGTCACCATGAATAGTGACACTGACCAGCCCAGAGCACCAGAGGACACCCACTAAGAAATGAAAAGCATCAGACAAGGAAGTGTGCATATGACCCCAGCCTCCTGTGTGACCTGTCACCTTACTAAAGGTGAAAGCAAGAGAAACTGAGACTACAAAGGCAGGGAGGTGTTAGACTTAAGCTGAACATAAGGAAGATTGTTTAAGTAGTTTTTCATCTTTCCCCCCCATTACCTGAAATGGTAATTAGAAATTTGACAGAGGGCAATAAACTGAGTTCACGAAAAACACCACAAGACAACTGTTTCACCTGTGACATGCAAAAGTAAGAATTTTAGACATGGATCTCAAGCTGTCCTTAAATCATCAATCCTCTCAATTTGATCTCATGACAATCAGATCAGTATTTTTCTGCAATCAATTGGTTTCATGTAAATTAAAAGCAGAAAGCCAAGTGTTACAAAATCAGTGGAACAACATTTGTTGGACTTTCAAGACAATGCCATAATATTGGGTAAAACAGCAAGAGGCAAATACTAAAAAGTTACTATTCATGCTAAGTCATTACAAAAAGGACATGGTTCTATAATATGATCTACTGAACCTGCTATAAAATCTTTAAAGTGTCTCTCGCAGTACATTTGATTTTAAAGCTTTATTTCAAAGTAATCTAACTGCAAATATAAGTAATGTTAAATCTTGAAATATCCCATATAAAAGTCATTCCAAGCTGGTAAAAGAAACAGTTTTGCTGGCAGCTCTGTAGGATGGTCTGAGTTCGACTTTTTTTTTTTTTTTTTTTACCACAGTTTTCAGACTGGTGTTTCTTCCAGCCTTTTTTAAGGTTAAATGGGAAGAGGCACCATTATCCTTTTTATGCAAAACTAAAATGACAATTGGAAAGGGGCTGAGAATCAATGTAATACACAAGATCATTCTTGAAATGAATATGAGAATAAACACCTTGGACATGTTCAAGGTCAGGCTGAATGGGGCTCTGAGCAACCTGGCCTAGTTGAAGGCGTCCATGCCTATGGCAAGGGGGTTGGAAGCAGATGACCTTCAAAGTCTCCTTCCAACCCAAACCATTCTATGATTCTAATGCCTTCTTTCAAATGTGATGATGGTACTTGCAGAAACGACACCATGTATGTGGTAAGGCCTTGGAGAATGGAAAAATAGGGCCACCGAGTGCAAGAACCCTTTCCTCTACTCTTATGTAAACAGGCAAGCATTATAGTATTTTTTAGTATTAAAAAGGGGAGTGTTAGCAGTGTGTAAACAAACCATAGAGGGAATATAATTTCTCAGTGTAAAAAACATACTTATAAAGTTTTATGGTTTGCTTTTTATTGTTGGGGGGAGTTTTTGTTTGTTTTGGTTTTTGTGTTTTTTTGGTTTTTTTTAAAATTTTGTTTTGTTTAAATACAAAGTGCTTCTATACATTAAGCAGGTTACAGTGTCAGTGAGCAAAATCCCTGTTTCAGTACCTTGATCACAAAGATTAACCATGGCCACCATGGTATTTGTAGAGTTTAATTAGTGCTAAGGACAGTAACTCTGTGGTGCTGATCATCTGTGCCCATTGCCAGCAATGGGTTCACTGTACTTGGGAACATCTGTTTTAACAAAATTTCTTATGAAAAAATATTTGAAGTATTAGAAGATTAATAATTAAGAGCCTCCTAAAAAAAAAAAAAGATTTGTAAGTAGAATGCCAGTAAAGAAATTACAGTGATTACAGTGCACTGAGTAGAAAACCCTCAGCTTGCAGTAGACATTCATTTTCAGGACACAGTTCCGTTGTATCTTAAGACAATTTGTAACTGGGAGTTCAAAAAAGAATCTGAAGTGTAATAATCTTTGTGTGATTTTGCTTCACTATACAGGATCATCCTGCACACAGCAGTGCCTAATACAGAAATTAGGGCCAGACAGACTTAGGTCTTTAATGCGGGTTAACTTTTCCCCCATGTGAACAGCACTGTACTTGGATATCACCTCTTTCTATTATACTCCATGTGTGTTCTAAAGGCTCTTTCCTTTTCATATTTAAGTAAGCTACTAAGAAGCTTTTGCTTACTAAGAAGCAATTGCTTTCACATTGGATTGCATTAAGCTTTCAACCCCAAAATTCCGTTTTCACCTCTATAACTGATGCCTTTACTCAATCTGCAGAGCTGATGGCATCTCTTACTACTACACACTCTATCTCTGTGAATGAGAGCCCCCCACAGTTCCTCATCCGAACAAAGGACAAGTGTCTCTTTCCCAGCAAAAATCCCAACTTCAGACATAAACGTGATACCATGTCCTGCAGTACCATTGGAAGATCCAAATCACATACTTCCTACTTTTTTCCACAAGCAACTTCATTTGAGGAAGTAAACAACTCTGCTTGTAATCACCAGTCACAGTAGTTCAGTACCGAGAATCTGTATTATAGGTCTTATTATTCAAATAGTAAAGAATTAAAAGTATAAATACCTACCAATGACTAAGTCATTTTCCTAAAACAGGTGTCTAAAACTAGATAGAAGTTCTCAAAGAAGTTTTTGTACCAATAACAAGTCAGTTCATGAATCCAGAGTTTGGTACTTGCTACTGTAGTAAGCCACAAAAATTTGAACAGAAATTTATACTTTAAATATTGATTATTTTGACTAAGTTCCAAATGTTACATCTTACTTTTTGTTGGTGTCTTTTTTTTAATAAGACATACTTATTACACACACTTCTAGAAGCTCTCACAAAGTAGTAATTAAAATCTAATGAAGTCAAGAATCATACAACATTAGAACCTAGAAGAGCAAGGACAAAGTATACTTAATATATACCGAAGTTTATATAGTGATAAACTAAGTGCATTACAGACTAAATAGAAATCAGCACAAAATTAAACATTTGTTTTACTGAAGATAAATTTAAACAACAGAAGATGGATAAAGGAAAGCCAAACCACCTTTACCACTGCCTTTCATTAAGCAATACAACAAAGGCTACTGAATGATGCACACTACCTAATGATGCATGTTAAGTACGTTGGCAGTCTTCACCTTGAGGTGCAATTCTCTCTTTTTTTTTTTTTTCTTCATTTAAATATGAATTATATAACCAAATACACTGGTCATCTTAGTTTTCTTTTCCAATAAGGAGTGCTACCTGAATTCCTGGCTCATCTAAGTATTTTCAGGATTTTTGTGAATTTAGAGCTGAGTTTTACTGTGAATTTAAATGACTTAGAAATGACAAGACGGCTTCTAAATACTCCTGTGATTACAGTCAATCTCAGACCTAATTTTGCAGGCACCTTTCAGATTAACCACAAGCACTTCACACACTGAACACCTGAAGAAATATTGCAGGAAGCAAAATACATATGATTTGTTTATACTAGCATACTCATGAAAACTTTTTTTTTGTACAATAGCAAGTACCAGACATAATTTGCATAATTAGTTTATTTTTCTTACTCTACTAAACAAATGTAAGCACTAATGTCTTAGTTCATCTCAGTAGTACTCTGCTCAGCTTTAGTAGCCTGATAGGACTTAGTACAAGAGGTCACATGCCGATGAAAACTGTCCCGCCACATAAATCTTTTCCCACAGATGTTACACTCATATGGTTTTATGCCTGTATGAATTTTCATATGGCCTACAAGATGGTGTTTCATTTTGAATTTCTTACCACAGACACCACAGCCATAAGGTCGAAGACCAAGGTGCATACTCATATGCCGATCTCTCTGACTTTTGTGTGTAAAGCTTTTTCCACACTGACAAGGATAGAGCTTATCGGCGTGGGAGAATCCAGTGAGAGACGTTTCTTCTTTAATCGCCGCAACCATATCAATGCTTTCACCATAGCCTGCTGCCACCATAAGATCCTGTCTGTGAGCACTTAAATTTCCATCTGCCCTTTCACCAGAAAATTCTTCCATAGATGAGCCATAGAAGTCAACTTGTTCATCATAATTACTTTCATCTGCCTGTTCATCAAATTCTGGTTCCATCTTTTTGTCACCTATGTGAAAATCTTCGACGCCTGAAGGCTGGATTGAGTGATCTGCCTGGATGGCATTCATGGATTCAGAAACTTGGTGTTCATCATAAGGATTATCAACGCCTTCACAGTCTTGTTCAAACCTTTCTGGTTTCACATGGATCCACCGCTTGTGAGACATGATGCTGGGTTTGCTATACATTGGTCTGGTATACTGGTAGTCTGCACTATCACTGGTTCCCTCTTCCCCATCCTGACTGGTCATTCCAGTGCTAAGTCTGTCATGTTCTGTTGAAGAATTACTGGGAAGGTACTCGTGTTCTGTCAGCTGACACGACAGTTCATCTTTAGAGCTCTCTTCTTCATTTTCGCCATCCCTTAGCTCCTGCACTTTGTGGAATTCTGTCTGTCCTCCAGAGCCAAGTTCAAAGGTTTCAACAAGGCCGTTGTAGCTACTACTGCTTGGGGACTGATGGTCACTGCCATGATTCATCTTCTGACACAGAACTGTTGGGTTTCCCTCAAGCACTTCAGTGCACTTATCTACTACATGCCACATCTGAAGGAAACTTGCTGCTGTCAGGTAACTAACAATTTCTGGCGCAGGCATTACCAGCCGGCCTGTATAGGTAGACAGAAGAATGTTTTCAAATACTCTGGGATTCATCACATCAGGCAGCACTATTCGCCTGCTGTTTTTCAGGAGAACCTGATCACAGAAGTAAGGTGAACTAGCTGCAAGAACAGCTTTATGGGCTCTGAAGAGATGGCCCTGAACCACAATGGACACATCACATAATTGTCCTTGCTGGCGCTGTTGGTTTAACTTCTGCAAAATGGTGCTAGAAAAATCTGGAAATTCCACTCGAAAGGAGCTTGAGCCAGACTCCATTTCATTACAAATTTAGTGTTGTGCTGCAAGGAAAAAAAAAAAAAAAATTAGAAATTCTGCTTGGTAAAGTATTGACCTTCCAGTTTTCTTCTATTATTTTTCTTTTTTCTTAACAGACTCACATGGAACTCAACATTTTCTGGAACCTTTTGCCACTGTTGTATTTCTCTCAAGCCACTTCATTTCTCTCTTCTGAAAGCTGTATTAAGGCCATAAACTGCTATGCCAGCAAATTTTGTTGTGTTTCTTCTCTCCAAGAGGACTCATCAACTACAGCAGGATCTACGAACAGCAAGTTATCCAGCTGGGATAGACTAAGCATTTCAAACATGAGTTTAGGCTAATGAAACCGTTATTTCATGGAATTATATTTCATGGAGTTCTAACTCCAGGATATTCCACAGTTTGTACCAGCATATCAAAGATTCTGTATTTCAAATGCCAATAAAAATCATCTCACTGATCCTCCAACAAACACTGATTTTACTCATTAAATATTTCATTTAAAATCAATTTTCAAAAACAACAGTATCAACTTACAGGATGACACTGGAAGCACAGGCAGAATCCCACTAAAAATGAGGCTTATGACCCTTCTCATGCATTTCCCTAATGTTTTATTAACTGAAAGGTGGAACAGCAACAGCTTGTACAGTTTTTAATTCCAAGCTTATTCAGATATTTGGGTTAGCATTAAGGTTATAATGTTCCTTTCAGGGAAATAATACAGAATTTAAAATGTCAACCAAGAAATTGATACCTTTGCTGCATAGAACTTTTCCTGCCTGTTCCTCGTGTATTTGTAACAACATAAAAATTACAAGCCAGAATCTCAGGTAAGAGCTCCCAGATTTTCACATCTGTATTCTCACATAATTCAGATGTCTGACTCCAAAGTTAACAGTCCTTTAAGCAGTAATATGACTTTTTCAAATGCATTTTGAAAAAATGCACTGAAATTTTAAATTGAATCTGAGATAAATTTGCATGCTATTGCAATTAGAAATTACAGAAATTTAAATGCCACTATGAATGAACAACATTAACGGCTTCAGTAAGTTAAACCTGTGCGATTTTTCTATTTGATAATGTGTAAATTGAGTGCTATGGGATTCTTGCAGAGCATGGAGCAGCAAGTGGTTTTCTTTGTGAAGTTCCATGAAGTTGTCACCCACATAATCGCAGAAGACCACCTTTAAATCTACTGTCTCCAGAACTCCTCATGTTATTTTCCTCAAAGCACCAACTCTCTTCAAAACAGAATTAGCTACCCGTACTTTTACAGTGAGCAATGGGAATACTGCACCTGCCAGTTCAATTTTTAATTGTTTTACCACTTTGCTTAAAACAACTTGACATAATTATTTCAGTATTTCAAGTTATCTTATACTTTGCGTATATTACATCTAATTTTTAAACAATCAGATTTTCTTACACAGATACAGTACCTTACCTCCCTTCAGAATATTCTCAGATTTAAGATTCTATTCTTCAATACTTGCCGACAAAAAAAATAAGCCTTCAGGAGATGTTCAACTGAAATTTAAAGACAGATGCCTGTACAACTTATACACAATTACTGCTAATCTAAACTGTCATCTTTCAGCATGTCACCACAAAAACATTTCCAGATGATAGCAGAGTTTTTCTGCATTTTAAGTTTTCATGCAGACGAAATGTAAGCAAAATATTTTCAATTAGCAAAGCCATAAAAGTGAAGCAAACCGGTTTTTGAGGTTTCACTCCCTCCTTCTACAATCCGTTTTGTTTTGCATTTTTACTCCAAACTCATAAAAAACAAAGTCTTTCTACTCCAATTAATAACCAAAAAAAAAAAAAAAAATTGCCATGCTGGAGCATTGAGTAGAACACACAAGTCACCGAGTCACACTTCAATTGTTTCAAAATAACATTATTTGTAATAAGAGCTAGCAGAGAGTTCCTTCTCCTCTCCCCGCGCAGGCCTGCAGATACGGATCTCTCCTCCTCGCAGCGCCCCCGCTGTGCTGCCGCGGCCACACCGTCGGGGCCCGGCCAGGAATCGCTCCAGCCCGCAGGACCGGACAGGCCCAGCGCCTCTCGCGGCCGCGCGGACCCGCCAGGAGCGGCCCTCGGCCCCGGTCCCGACGGGGACACCGGCCCGGCCCGACAAGAGCGCGGGACCTGCGGACGCAGAGCGTGGGAAGGCCTCGCCCACCGCCCCGCCACGCCCCCGCGCGGACCCCTGCGCACCGGGCCCGGGGCAGCGCGACCTCTCGGGGGCCACGAGCGGCAGCGTCTCACCTGCGGGTCGCGGCGTCTCTCTCATAGCGGGACGCTGTCGGTGCGGCCCCGGTTCCGGCCCTGCCCGCACCCACCCGGCCGCACCGGAAGTAGGTGCCCCCCCTTCCTGCGGGCACTTCCGCGTCCCGGTCACGTGACTATCTGCGCCCAGCCCGCAGTGGGGCTCTCCCCCGGGGCGGTGGCGGCGCCCCCTGGTGGCTCATTTTGGGAGCGGATGTATTGGAGCGGAGCGCTGCGTACGAGCCCGCTGGGCCAGGCTCTCCTCTCCTCTCCCTCTCCCTCTCTCCTCTCCCTCTCCCTCTCCCTCTCCCTCTCCCTCCCCTCCCGCACAGATGCCCGATGTGCCGGGGGCCGGGCATTGTCCTGCAGCCGAACGGTTCCCGTGGGTACGCAGCCGACGCACCTGTGCTGGGGCCTTTGCCCGGCTCGCCCCGCAGGGGGCGCCGCTCCCCGCCGGGGCCGGACCCGAAATCCGCCCCTTGTGCTGGAAAATGCCCCAAATAAACGCATAAAAAGTTAGTATTGTCATGCTTAATCTGTAATATTTTTAAAGAAAACGGAAGACAATATCTCCTTCTTTTAATTAATCACAAAGTGAGCCGGAGCACGAGGCTCCGCGGGCAGAGCTGTCCCGGCTCTCCGCGGGCAGGGCTGTCCCGGCTCTCCGCGGGCAGGGCTGTCCCGGCTCTCCGCGGGCAGGGCTGTCCCGGCTCTGCGGGCAGGGCTGTCCCGGCTCCGCGGGCAGGGCTGTCCCGGCTCTCCGCTGTGCCCTTGAAAACCTCACTGAGCCAAAGCCAGACAGCTTTCCTGCGGGTGAGCTGGAGCAAGAGAACGTGCCAAAACCCTGGGGGAGGAGGGAGACCAAGTTGTTCTATGGGAGCTGAAGTAGTTCTAGACAGAAGCCATCCCCCTTTTAGCAAGAACTGTATCTGAACAGAATTTGGTCTATTGCCTATGTCTTCAAGTTTGATATTGCCCATGCACATATTACAGTAATTTCACGACCATAAGGTGCACCGGACTATAAGGCGCACCCCCCGGGAGTCGGCAAAATTTGCAACTTTGTAGATCAGATAAGGCGCACCGGACTATAAGGCGCACTTCCGGGTTCAGGGAAAAAATTTAGTCAAAAAGGTGCGCCTTATAGTCGTGAAATTACTGTAAGTCTATTCCTTCCTACATTAATAGGAACCCTAAGATAAACTTGGCCTGTGTGGATAACAGTGTCATCCCACTGAAGTGCAAAAAGTGAATAATTCATTATATAATAAATTATATTATATAATTTATTATTCACTTTTAATAATTATTTAAGAATTATTTATAAGGTAGATGTGAAATCAACTCATAGCAGAAGAGAACGCAGCCCAGCCTCCAGTGGCATAAATAGAAGCAGGGCAGAGAAGAAGAGTAAGGGTGAGTTGCTCCAGGTACAGGGAATTGAGCACTCCCTTCAGGCAGGGAAGTTGTTCAGGTGTAGCCTCATCTGACTTGCACCACAACTGATTGCACAAACCGCTTTCACAGGGAGGTATTGTGGATTTTCTCTCTAGACTACTGTGTGATTAACTCTGCACCTTGTTTGGTCTGCTAGGCAGCTTTTAATAAGCATTTGGATAGGAAAGAAACCACATACTACACTTTTTAAATGAGAGATTTCTGTAAAGAGTCGAAACACACACACACAATTGATACCTGGCTCAACAGGCTTCATCCTCTGGGTGTGACAGCACAGTTCCCCAGCAGGAAGCCCACAGCAGCTTATCTCAGTTTTGAAGAGATCCCAACTAACGCCAAGCTGATACTGTAAACTGGGATGTCAGTGAGTCTTGAAAGCTCCTGCTACCTTCTCTGCTAAAATGGTGCTGATGATTTTTCACCTGCTAGGCTCCCCCCTTGCTTTGCAATGGCCTCTGTCTCTGCTACATCTAATGAAAGCCAACTGGGAATCATCCGGTACAGCTCTGAACTACGGAGTCAGATTCTGAGATCATGGTGGAGAACTACAAACCAAACCATCAATTTCTCTCTCATGATTTTGGAAGCCACTAAATTCTTTGCTAAGATGGATTCCTACATTTATGTGATGCAGCATCCCACACGGGATTAATAATAAAGCATTGTCCTCTATCCCACCCGATCCTTTGCCAGTCATGAAGTCCTGAATTTTCTTCAAGTTTACAGAATATATACAACCTTGCTTTTTTTCATAACACTGTCAATGAAAGATTTGGAATATTATGTTGCCTCAGCATTTATATTGAATTAGGGCTGGCGGTCCTCGTTAAGAGTCAGGATCCCACAGGACTGAGTAATGAATGAACAAAGGATGTTCCTGCACAAATACTTGTGGAAAAAGGGATGCGAGACATGGCAGCTGGCTGCAGCACACGTAGTGGATGGAGTAAGTGGGATAAGGGTGTTGAGGTGTGAATCAGATACGATTATTTTTTGAAATACAGAAAAAAATCATTCTATATGGATAAGAGACAGAGAGCATGTCTCAAATTAGCATTAAAACTCTTGTGCTGTGAGCTCCTGTAAAGGTTTACTTTCCAGGATTTGGGGAATTAACAGCTACTTTTGCTACATTTTTCTGCTACTTTTGCTGTCTTTTTCTGCTTTCTAGCATTTTCTTCAGGAAAAAAAAACCAAACACATTTTTAAAGGGAAAATCTGCCACAGTGCCAGTTATGATTAAACATAAGTGTGGCATGAAAAGCATTTTGGATTTCCTTCATGTGATCAGTTCTGCAGTCTTCATGTGATAAGACTGACTGCAGAAGCAGGGCTGTAGGGTCAAGGCTAGTTTATTAAATCAAAATTCATGTTTTACAAAGGAAGCAAATGGAAACAGCATTAACTAATGTTTGTATGTTTTACTTTTTCCTGAGGTTATGGAAGTTGGGTCAAATTCATGAATGATCATTCATCTAAGCTTAGAGACCGTAATTTTTCTCCCTTGAATGCTTTATTATTATAGTATGTTTTTTTAACTCCTCTGTACTCCCTACTGTGATTCATTCAATTTATTTTTAAGGCAGTGAGTTTCATACCTTTTCTGTTATAACAAGAAATACAATGTTCTAATTAATGAGCTGAAAGGGAATTTTTCTTGACATTTGATAGGCTGACACAGGTGTCTTTCCAAAGCATAATTGTTTGGATTTTGAGATGGAGATAGTCTGCATCACCTTGTGTTGGCAAACTAAAAGTCTCTATAATTCTTGCATGACAAGATTCTACAATTCTGTGAGGACAGCAGTGCTTAAGCTTCACTCTGATGGTGAAAAATATGTCTTTAGGTGTCTCCCATAGTGTTCATATATTATTAATATTTATATTCTTGGTGCATCTAGTAAGATGACACTGGTTCTACATTGCTGTATGAGTCAGACTTTAACTCCCAAACTGCTCAGACAGGCAAACTGGTACTTCTGGATCCTGCCTAGTTACATATAGAAAAGATTCCTTCTCCAGAAAATTCGAGGTTCAATGCCACAGACCCTGCTCAGATAAACCTCTTGCTAATTTTCAGTGCTGGACAACTTGTCTCAGAGACAAATAGGGGAGGGTATTTTTTTCTTTAATCAGTTTCTACATGGTTTTAAAATTTCTTTCTCTAAGTGAGAAGAAAAAATTGATACATCTGTAATTATGTAGGGTGGGTAATTTGTATGTTGTCATTTTCGGTTTTATATTTGTATAAAATTTTATTTCAGCAGACAGACACTGTCACTAAATGCATTGTAGCACTATTGCTCAGAAACACAACAATCTATTAATCTCCCCATTATATTATTGAAGAATTAAAAAAACAATGAGCATTGATGGAAGTCTAAGAAATAATGATGTGTGTATCAAATATTTATTGTTTGCTCATAAAAAAGGGAATGCCACAATGATAAGACAGATACATTTTACAATGTAACAAAAAATTGTAAAATTTTATAGCATTCATCAAGAACAGAAAAGTAGTCAGTTCCACAACACCTTTAAATTTTAAACAGACACACATTGCAAAATCCCTTGAGCAAAGCTTAAATAATACATTATAAAAATATAAATTTCATTCTGCTTCTCCCCAAAAAGGGGAGGCCGAGTGCTGAGACCATCCTGTTTTGAAAATAGACTCCAACATTGATGCATGCAGAAAACAAACCAACCAAACAAACCCCCATTTATGATCCATCTATAGACTTGTCTTTATTGTACTTATAAAATATACATAGGCTTTTATTGAATTGCCTGCTGTCGAAATCTGCAAGAATTTTATTGCTTTTTACTGTCCTGGAGAGGAATAAAGCAGCAGCCTCGGTGTAATTTCATAAGAAGCAAGGACACTAAATCTAATTTTGCTGGATATTGGCTCAATCATAAAAAACCACGCAATGACCAAAATTTAGGATTTTGGAATACGGAGTATTCCATATTATTATATATGTTTTTCCTCATTTGTATTTTCCAAAAAAAAATCTATTGTATCTATATCTGGACATATACCACATTACAGTGCACTGTGTGCACTACTGTAAGCTTTGCATTTATATGTTTCTCATGGTAGGTGCATGAGTCTGTTTCAGTATTAAATCAGGGTTTGAGTCTGTGCGCTTTACAGCAGTATCTCCTTTCTTTCACTTTGAAATGGGGTGGAGTGGACTCTGCAGTACAATGGGAATTAGGTGGGCTTGGCTATTGAACAAAATGCTTCCCTTGCCTTTTATTGCCTTTCCTCTAAACCTAATGAGGGATCAAAGCATGACTTGCCCAGACTGTCTCCAGAGAAGCCACTATCCTTGAACCTGAAAATTGGCATATTTAAATTATTTTATACTTTTAAAGTAAAATGTGTAGCGTAGGAACTTCTCCACAAGATTCACAGTGTGCTTCTGTTGGCTGTTTCCAGTCTTGGGATCCACCACGTCTTTCCCAAATTTCCCAGATATCCAAGAGAATACTGGACCAATATATGCCTCATTCAGGGGTGAAAAAAATTATTTGACCTCCTATTTGGCAAATACTGATGTTGAGAAGCAAGGTCAGTTTAAGAGTTACAGGAAAGAGCAGGAAGAAAAAGTGCTTCTCTATTATAAGTTTTGTAATTTTGCATGAGGAGAGGACATGCAGGAGCTGATATTACCAGGTCCATCTGCTCTTATTCTGGACAGGACATATGAGTGTGGACTGTTTCTGTTGCTACCAGAAGACTACAGCATCTCAGTCACAATAAAGTATGGAATGGCCTGGAAGCAGGATTTTCATTTACCACAAGCTGAAAAGCCCCTCAAACATAATAAGACCTGCCTGTGAGTCATAAACTTGTTCCTATCTAGAGTGTTGAAAATCTTTACTCATCTTTTAATCCAAATTTTGTTTTTAAAGGCCATTAAAGTTTAAATTAACTACGTTTTCATGTTAAAATAGTGAATTTCATCCAGGGAGAAACCTGCAAAATGTTCCCGGAGGAAACAGTTGGGCTTCATTTGAGTAAACAGAATAAACACTACTTAGGATGAATTTGAGTATTGTCACAAAATCCTGTAAAAAGAAATTAGTGCCTGCATGGGAAAATTAATTAAGAAAAATCTATGAAGCAGAAAAATATTTTAGCTCAGCTCTAATACAGCAGCTAGGGGGAGGATGCATCTCTGCTGTCGAGGCGGTGGCTTTGGCCAGCACAGGGCTGCCCTGCCCATCCCGGGTGATGGATGGAGCCCGTTTGAGGCAGGCAGCACAGGCACTGCAGGACCCTGTGGGATGGCAGTGGGAACGCTCAGGTGGCAGGTGGGTTATCCTGTCCCACCCCGTTCGAGGCACTGCATGCAAAGTCCAGATGTGGCTGCAAGCACTTCAAAAATTTACTTCTAGATTGTAGTGGTTGTTATAGGGGTTTTGTGAGGAAGAAAAAGAAGATTCTGTGTCATGTGTCACAGAAAAAAATGTGCCTTTTTCTCAGACATTTCTTTATCCAAAGTGTTTGTATTCCATCTGAATTTCTTTTGGATTTTTTTTTTGAACTGCACAGGCACTTATGAGGAGATTTCTCTCTGGAAGCACCATGGACAAAAAAAAAGGTAAAAAATTATTTGGCATTACATGCTATATCCTGGTATTTTCAGGAAGCAGCTTGATGCCAGTGACTTCAAGTAGACACATATTTTGGAATAAACTGACACCAGGCTCCTGCAGGAATAATTTGTTATCAGATGCTGACTCTTTAAAGCTCTTAGATATTGAATACCTGCAAAAATTCAATTAATTCTTTCTTGTGAAACAATCTGATTCTTAGTGTTTTACTGTCTAAATTCTGTCACAAGGCCAGGAACAAAACATAGAGCACTGTGTATTTACTGGTGCTGTCTATTCTTTCAGCAACCTCAATGAAAAAGGAACTCAAAAGGAGCTTGAAAGTGTAGTTACTGAGGAAAAAAAGCCATGTTAATCTTTTGTCAGAAGTACAGGCATGAGAGTTACCCAAAAATGAAGGGCTACAATTTTGAGCATGTCACTGGTAGAGGGTCAAAAAGGATCAGAAAGGGTCAGCCCTGCAAAAATTGACTCTGTGAGTGGATTCTCTGAAACTTCTGCTCTATTCCTGGATGCACATTTCTGGAGAACTGCTCAGACTGGGAGTGTGCTGGGATCTGCACATGCAGGGCTGGTTCTGTGTGGCTGTGTAAATGAGCTCATGGGCAGGCCACGCTGTTTGGGTCCAAAACCTGCAACAACCCCAAACCTGGTGTTGGGGAAAGCAGGTCATCCCCCAGGGCTAAAGAGTTGCAGAGGCCAAAGTGAGTGTTGCCAACCAGTTTGGCACTGGAATTGCAAATTTTAAAATTATTATTATTTTTTCTGGAATGTGAACTACTGCCTTTAAAATCAGTCTGTTTGGGGATTGGTGGTGGTGTCAGTCTTGCTTTTGTGAGGCTACAACTCTACAGAGTCTCAGGCAGGGCAGCACACAGCCAGGGCTGTCTGCAGTGACTCAGCTGATTAACTCCATAGATCACCCTTGCTGTGATGGAATCAATGGCTGTGGTTAAAGGTCTGTTAAAAGGTTTTTCCAGTAATGAGTTTATAACAAAGCTGCCACCAAATAGTTTAGTGCCATGTGTTTTCTCCTTTATTGATTTCAATAAAGAGGCTAATTTGGAGATATGCTGGATTGTCATTTCTGGGTGGAGGGTGGTTAATATAACTAATAGCATTGCTGCAGCACAATGGAGACATCAACCTGACACACTTGCAGAGAACAGACAGTGTTTAGCAGGCAAAGAAAGATGTTCCAAGTGCACATCCTGGACTTGACAAGACATGGCAGCTACCCAGATGCATGCTGGTGGAAGTGCAGGTAAAAAGCACAGACAGATCATCCAGGCTCTCGCTTGCTCTAGAAATCCAGCACCTATTTCCAGGCCTTGTTTGTGTTCTTCCAGCCCATGACCATGGGCTGTCAGCCCGCTGAGGTTCTCAAGGGACAAGGACATGCAGGCTGAGCAGTGCTGCTGCAGGCAGAGGGACAGAGCCAGTCTGGGGTGCTGGGATCGCAGCCAGCGTGGATGGAGCAGTGACCACTGCCCAGCCCTGCTCCTGGGGTCCCAGCCCAGCATGGATGGAGCAGTGACCACTGCCCAGCCCTGCTCCTGGGGTCCCAGCCCAGCGTGGATGGAGCAGTGACCACTGCCCAGCCCTGCTCCTGGCAAGCAGCCCCATGGTGGGAGCTGGCTCTGCTAAAACTGGTCTGCCCCAGGCCCTGGCTGTGACCAGGCTGAACCTGCAGAACCACAGTGACATTCAGACCAAAGCTCTCCCCTTTGTGCTCCCAGACCAAGTGAGCATTTGCAGGGTGAAGCAATCTCTGTGTAAGAAGCTGACTAATCCTCTGAGCCAGGAGATCATGGAGGGCCCCTGAGCACAGCCAGGGAGGTTCCTTCACCTTTGCATGCTGCTAGAATTCAGAGAGATTATTTCTTCTGGGCTCATGTTTCCTTAGGTTTAGATCCCAATCTGTTCACTGCATCCTCTCATAAGTATTAGGATTATAAATTCTAATGCTTTTCAGAGTGCCAGGGCTATGCTCAGAAGAAGTCTGCTGTCAGAGAAGTTGATGCAAGATTTGCCACAATAGTTTAAGAACATAATACTTGCCTAGAAAATACTTCAGTGTCAGACTCTGAGGTACATGGCTCTGAGCCATTTGAGATTGTGCCCGTAGCTTTTTTAAGAATTCTGGCCTTGGAAATATTAGCTTAAGTAGTTCTGAGCAATACTTCAGGAAAGTATTATATTGGCTTTAGCTACTGTAAGTCCAGCATTAGTAACAAAACTCCAGTTAAATACTTGATGAAAAAAAATTCTCAAAAAATTCGATATGTTTAAAAGTAGTATCCACTTTGGCTATATTAAAAGTTCCCTTATTTCAAAAGAAAAGGATTAAACAGATTAAAAAAATCCCCCACCAAACTAAACATAGTTTGACAATGAAGAAAGCCTGCTTAACTGTGATCTCTTCTAAATATTAACCTCCACTCAGTGCAACATAATGGGAGCCTGCAGCTGCCTGCTGAGGACTCTGTGGTTTGCATCTTTTCTGTGTCATGAAGGAAGGTGACAGTCCCAGTACTAGCCCTTGAGCACAGCAGCTCACAGCCCAGACCCCGCACACAGCAGCCAGGGGAAGGACAGAGCTGGAGCGGAGCCTCTGGTGATGAGGGCTGTTCTCATTCCCCTTCCAGACCGGAGGCAGAGAACGCAACCAGGGGAGAGGTCAGTGAAACATCATACCAACTTTCTGCCCTGTCTCCGTTGTCCTCTCATCAGCTCTGAATCTTCACCTTCCTTCTCCCATAGCTCCCAGTCCTTCCTCTTTTAGGGAAGTGCTGCTAACTGCTGAAATTATGTGGTACTAAAAGAAACTTGGTAGTCTTGTTTCCAAGCAAGAGTGTGTCCAGTTGCTCTAGGTAGTTTCTGCTTGTGTTTTAGCTTGTTGTGACCATAAAATGATGTTATGATATATCTGCTGCATGTCCAGCTCTTGCATGTTCACTCAAGGAAAAGTTAACTGCTTGGAAATCATGTGCATGATGTATGCATGTGCAAATCTGTGCACCACATGTATGTAAAGACAAGTAGCACATGCAGACCTGCTTTTTCATTTCACCTCCTTTTACTTTCACGTGAGTGGACACATCACGCATACCTCTACCTTCTATGATAGGGGAGTTCTTCAGTTTTCATCTCTGCTTATAAACTAAATTGGTCAAATCACTGTGGTTTAAGATAGAAAAACACAACAGAAGCTGCTCAGCTGAATGATTTTTGGCACAATATGAAGAAAAAAAAAATAGGTGCTGGCTTCTCTTTCAAATAAATGCTGTGCTCTGCAGAGCAAAGATCAAGCCAAAGTTCACCTTATCAGCTGCTGTACCTCACCTGGGGCTCTGTTATTGATAGGTCTGTCATCCTCCCTAATATTGGAGGGTAATAGCAGCCGATGATTAGGCCACTCTCAAGCTATTAACTACATTTCTTATCCCTTTTATAAGAGCTTCTTAGTCAGCTGGGAAACAAAGGCTGCCTTCAATGAACAAGAGCCCGAATTGTGGGTCTGCATCCTGCAACCTGAAAGACACAACTGTTGCACTTAGAGGAGCCTCCGACAGCAGCCAGGGGGTGGATGTCAAAGGTTACCCTGTGGTGTTATCTGAAATGAGCGGGCTCTGGCTGCCTCTTGTGCTGACAGAAGCTTGCCGAGAAATTACAGAAAATTGCCTGTTTTGTCAACATTTTCTCGTGAGGTTTAGTAAAAAAAAAGGACTCTAGTTTCAGCAAGTCAAAGGGGCTCAGTCAGCCTAGAAGTGACTGACAAACACTCTATTATTCATCTATGTAAAAAAGTGATATTTTATATCATCTCTTTGAGTGACTGTTAAGTGACTGGATAGTGACACTGACATGCAAGCTAATCCCAGTAATATTTCCAGTTATTGTTTGGAGACAGACTTACACATTTGTCAGCACTGACAGTAGGTATATTCAAAAAGAAGTGGTGATGAGGAACCAGCACCCAGCACAATCCCAAAGCACTGGGAGCACCTGTACCCTCAGATCTCAGTGCAGAGGGCAATGGACAGGACTGGTAGGAAAGGCAGTCATGTAGTCCCCTTAACAAGACATTCACCTGAGGTAAAACTACAGAGATGACCAGTAAGACTTCTGCCACTTCTGCCACACTGTAGCTGGAAAAATCTTTAACTCTCTGGCTCTCATTTTAGCTATACAGCAGATTTTTTTTTTCTCTTTATAGACTGTTACTAAATTGGAAATGTTTTTACAAGAATGAAACATCCAGTGAGCTCGGAAAAAAGTGTCTTTATTAAATCTTGGTTATGAATGGTGGAGGCAGGCAATGCAGGAATCGGATCTGTAACTCTCCTTGCTTTCTCACAGAGCATGGAGTCTGGTCACTGCTGCCTGTTGTGAGGAGACTGCCCTCTGCTCTGTGGTTTACCTTTGGAGGCTCATTGCTGGTGTCACAGGGAAGAAAGGCATGTTTAGCAGAATACAATTAGAGCTAGCCTGCCTTATCATAAGCCTGAAGAGTGGTCATGTTACAATTTATAGCTGATCCCTGGCATTCTGCTAAGATGGCCCTGTTGTGTCCTCCAGCATTTGTTCAACACTCAGGGTAGTCATTGTCATAGGTAGTTAGCTGTCACATTGCAGTACAGCTGGTACCCCAGCCTGTGCTGGCACAGTGGCTCAAAACTGTGATGTTTCCCCCAGCTGTTTGCACTGGGCAGAGCAGATGCTGGAGGTGACTTTATGAGGCTGGTAAAGGCTACTTAGATCCTAGGTGAATTGATGGTTCTTAACTACAATTCATAAAACCATGAACGACTTGTTAGATTTGCTGGGTCACTGGTGGTCAGTGGATACTGTCAGATTGCTGGAGAAAACATGACAGCAAAACTGATCTAAAAAGCCAATTTGGAACAAACACAAGTGAATATACTAAGAGACATTATCTAGGATCCAGTATGAATTTTAAAATAAATGTAGCTTTAAAGTGTATCTGGGATCAAGTATGACATTTACAGTAAGGGTAGCTTTGGTGTACTGTACTGACATGTTTTGAGAAAAGATTACGTACTCTGGTGATAAGGTGCCTTTGACATTGCTGCTGCTGGTGACAGAAGGCTTGCAGTGAAGGAAAGAGATGCAAAGTGGTGTTCAGACTGGGATTGCACTCTTGGAATGCTCACCAGGAGCTGCTGGCTTTCACATGTGGAGTCAGTGCAAAGTAAAATCTATGGAAGTGCAGACATTGTGGATGTAGGATGTCTGGGTACCCTGAGTCTCAGAGAGGAGTGAGAACATATTTTTGCAAGGAGAACAGATGGTTTGGGAGAGCAAATTCTGCAAAGTGCAGCCTTTAGTCAAAGAAAAGTAGTTCATAAAAACTGGACAAACTTACTACAAACTGTTAGAATTACATTACTGAAATCTAAGCTCTGGGGCTACTCTCTCATTCCTAAAATGATACAATGCAAATATCGGTGAATCCATAGGCAGGCAACAAAAAGTGTCCAATTTTACTGTAAATAACTTGGTTTTGTTGAGAGAAGAGATGAAAAAGAAAGAATGTAATAATGAGAAATCAAAAAAGTCCACAGAAAAGCACACTCTCACATTCATCCTTGCTCATAATGTAAGAGCAAAAGCAGCTGAGGACGGGAGCTCTTCTACCTGGTCATCCTGTGGAATGCACAGGATGCTCTAGAAGGTGCTTACCAGATTTTAAACCACAAAAGAAATAACATTCATGGTTCCTTTCAGCCTTACAGAGATTAAAACCTGCTTCTGATGAGACAAGCATTAATTGTGTGTTGAGGAAGAAATTTGCCCTGCAAAGGGAAGTTAGACAAGATACATGGAGTGTCCAACTACCAGAATCTTATGGAGAAGATTTGGCCTCACTTTGCCTCTCCTCTTCAATTTGAATTGCTCTCCTCAGTTCTCTCTCATATGCTGCTAGTTCAGATGTGAGGAATGCCTGTATACCTGGAAGCTTGTCTGATGCTCCTGTATTAGCTGATATAATAAAAGATGTATGTTACTCTGTAAGTCTCGGGTTTGCTTCCACTCTTCTGTCCAGAGAAGTGTGTTCTCACCCTTCTTACCACTCAATAAACATTTTTTTTCAGCCGTGTCATTGGCAGTGTAGAAAAGTGTTTTCCATTGGCATTTCCTCATGTATTACATCGTGACAGCACAGCAGTGTGGCACAGAAGGAAAGGTGAAATTAGGTGGTATTTGAGGACTGTCTCCAGAAATCAGACTGTAAACAGAGCAGTGTTTATATACTCAGATTAAATAAGACAAAATACTCAGGCAGTTTATCACAGTTTATGTAGTTACCGTGTATCAGCAGAACCAGCGCCTCTCCCTCTCTGCACTCAGTGCACTGCATATAAAACCCAAATAGTTTGCTTCACATATTCCCCATGAGAAACACTCACGTGTTTTACCACCTCTTTGTGCCTAGTTTGCTTTCAGTATCGGGGTACCAAAGGGAGTGTGGCTGCTGCTGTCAGCCAGACTGGGACAGCCAGAGACCGTGGAAGGGCAGAGCAGGGAGCGGCCACCACTGCCAGCCACACGTTTGAGCTGAGGGTGTCACATTAAACCACTAAGCTCAAAGAACATTTTACATCCTCGTAATTTCAAAAACAATTTCTGTAGATAATGCTTCTCTCACTGCAGTCTTGCCAGGTAATGTGTATATAAGTAGAAGAACTAAATAAAAGGTGGCAGAAATTGTGTAAAATCTTTGTCTCCGTTGGTTAGTCATTGTCTACACCTTGCAGGGACTGGTTATTCATTCATATTGAACATATTGTTTTTAAAATGTTAGCTTTCAGTTCTCTTCAAAAGTAGGGAATTTGTTGGAAGAATATCAGCTGTTTAAGCACCACATTCAAAGGGAACTGCTATTATGTCCCATTTGGTACAGTGGTGATGTGTATATGACAAGATGTCAAGAATATGCTCAGAAATGTGATACTCTACATGAAATCTCTGAGTTAATTTTATATGGGGACTGTGCTGCTCACCTTGCGACCTCTGTAGTAACATTCTTGGCTCTCTCAGAGTACCAGATGTCAGTTTACTATTAACCATTTGGCTTCTAGGTGTAGTGAGGCAGCTCTCAGCCACATGCAGTGTTCGGAGAGAGGGCGAGCAGGAGAAAGTTTCAACAAGGCATAATCATTTAATCTTTTAGTTGTGTGGGGCCAGAGTTTTGGTCTGAGCCCAGAGCAGCTGTCAGAGTCTTGGATGCCACTGCTGCAGTACTGTATAAACATTGCCAGCAATGCTTGGTTATAAAAATAAAAACTGAGATTTTTACTACCTCATGCACAATTAGTATTTAGTAAGCACCTCTGTCTGCTGTCATGAAGTTCTAATCATTCAGAATTTCTTATGTTAGTATGGCAAATCTTAAATCTTCTCCCTCAGGTAACCAGTATTTTAATATTTTCTTTCACATTTGTTTGCTTCATAAATAATAAATTGGCAAATCTAATGGCGGTGTAGTATGCTACAGTCCATTAAGCTTTGTTCATCTTTGCAGAGGATGTTTTAGTTTTTAAAATATACCCCTCACCAAAGTCTGCAGTTTAAAAGTCTGCAGAGTAAGAGTCCTCACATTCTGGGCTTTTACAACTTGTCTTCAGAGTTGTTTCCATCACACCAAGGAGTTCACATGTGCTTTTACATGACTGTTGATACAGTTCACTGGCAATGGTATTTTGTATGATTTTATCAAGAGAACAAAATTCTTTAGTGCTGCTTTGGAGAACCTAGTAGTATTCCTAGCAGCCATAAAGTCAAGTCTCTTGAAAACTTGGTGTCACTTCTACTTCTCAGCAGTGACAGTTTACATCTACCTGCTACAGAGAACTGGGGTGCTTCTCTGCAAGTATTTTTTCTCAAATAGACTCTTTAATGTGCTCTAAAAATGCCTTTCCAACCTGAATTTTCTCTCAGTGTTATTAATTTTTTTATTACAGATCTTGTTATTTTCAAGGTTCCCAAAGGAACTATTTACAGCAGACATTTATGGAAAAGAAGCATGGTTAAACTGGTGAAAATAACTGCAGAAGTCATAAGTAAGTAATATAAGATGCAGCAAGGACACCGTGTGTTGTTTTAATTTCTAAAATAGCAACAGTTCAGACATTTAATTGCATTTTTATGACTTTTTTTTCATAGCTGTCTGGTGTAAAATATGTTGCCAGTAATATATAACTGCTAATAACTTTAAGTTTCCTAAGCTGGCATTAGATTTCTTATCCTATTGAAGAGAGAGGTCACTTAATATACTCTTCATCCATATGAGGAGAAAAATGTGGATGGTGGATGTATATCTATGTTTTTACACTTGCATTACCTGAAATCTTTTCTGCAGTAAGAAAGATACAGGACAATGAATTATTTATGTCTTCTTATAGTCTTAGGTGTGTAAAGGGAGCTTTTCTACCCAAGGGATTTTTGGAGCAGCTAGCTTAGCTTAATTTTGCAATAACTGACTCCTAGTGCAGTATCTCTGTCCTACTGTGCCTACCAGTTCTTATTGTGTAGGGACAAAGGCTGTAGCAGTGCTCAGCTTGGGCCTTAATATTGACCTAAACAAATATTAATACCAACAGTAACTTAGGAGAATGGGAAAATGAGGCAGACAGAGACACAGTCCTGCTCTGTTCATAGGTCATGTCTGTGCTGTTCATGGTTAGCATCCTTTGGAAAAAACCATGTCTATCCATACCAGCAGAAGCTCCTTTTCCTTGCATGCCATGTGCTCCCAAAACACCTAGTTGTAATTTCTGTAGTAATGAAAGGTGCAGGGGTGCTAGATGATTTTTAAAACATTGCATAGAGGATGAATGTTCTGTGTCTTGTAGCATGGCACAAAGGTGGATTGGAGGCTTTTGAGGTAGTGTTCAGTGCTGTCCTGGACAGAGGCAGAGTTATTTGCCTCTTCTCATGCATAACTTCTTCCTGGAGTATCCCTTGTGTGAATTAGTCAGCTAGGTCTGCTTAGGTTACTTTAAGAATGGAATTAACTACAACTAGAAAGGAACCTAAATATCTTAAATGAACTATAGGTTTTGCAGATACCAGAGCCTACATTAAATAAGGACAAGTTAGACCTGTAGGTTAGCCACAGGGAGGACAAAATTGCATATCAAGAACCAATATGACCATTTAAGTAACTTACTTCCTTCTCTGCTTCATAACTTTAATCTTGATGCCAAAAAAGAGATACACAAAATTCTCTAAACTCATAACAAGGTATTACTCACATCATGCCTCTCTCTTGACCTCTTCCATCCACTGATTTCTTTCTAAATCCCTGACAGTATGCTGAGGAGCCATTGCATTTGTTAGGATCCAGTAATGCATTACATACCATGCATTCTTCCAAGTGATGCACTTCTAATTTTTCCCTTGGGGATTATTCAAACAATACTGATGTTGGGAATATACATTATGACTGTTCAGGTTAATGGCCCAGTGATTCATTAGACATTCTTGGAAAGTAATTGATTGTATTAATTGTTCACTCAATAGTGGCAATCACAGCTGCTGCACGGCCCTCCCAGCACTGGCCCAGAGCAGCATCAAGGGGGGAATTGCTGCCAGCTTTGTGCTACAGCTGCTGGATCTCCTTGTTTTACTTTGCCCAGGGCTGGGATCTGCTGCCTTTTTGTCATTGTGACTAATTCCTTTAGGAGATCTGTGATAGCATCTCAGAGTGGAGCTGGTGCTGAGGCGTGGGGAGTGATGTTGAGCTGGCAGTGAGGAAGGTTACCTGCTCTTTGGCACTGGCCAATATTAGGTTACTCAATAGTCTCATTCAGTGCAGTTGAAAATAGGGCATTTTGCAAAACTCTATTACGCTCAGAACAGCAAATGCCTTGGTGAAAGTCATATTGCTCAGAGAGAACACAGCTCTGATTCAAAGACTCTCACAACTGCTGAAGGGGAAGACTAAATGGCCTGCAATAGTGAGAGATAAAGCAGAATGACAGGGTCTAATATGTTAGCTCTTATGTACCCCATTTTTCATATGGCAGTGCTCCCCTTGCCTTTGCTGCAATGACCCAAGGAAGACAAACAGTAACAAGGCAGCTCCTGTTCCATCTGAGCTTTAAAGCAGCCTGTTAGCCTGTGCAAGCTGTTGGTGTTCTGTCCTTCCCTGCATCCACTCTGCTCTGCAGCCTCAGGCAAGACACTTGTCCTCTAGGTTTGGCTTTGGGTTTGACAATGCTAAAGGCAGTGGGCCAGAAACCTCAAACCTGTGGGTGCCTGCAGGATCTTCCAGTCTGAGGTTCTAGTTTTTTCTGGTCAGTGATTTGTAGCTATCCTCTCCCTACTCTGGCAGCAAAAAAGCTGACATTTACAGAGTGGTGGAGACTCTCATTTCCTTCTGGGGTGACTCATCCCAGCATCTTTATAGATTGCTGGGTCCTCCTGTCCTGTGTAGCTCTGAGAGCTCATTCTTGCAGGTCAGAGAGATTTTCTAGAGTGGAACTGACACTGAAATATGTGCCTGACACTGTATGGAAAGATCTGCTTTAGATCTGCAGGAATTGCTGCACAGTGGTGACAGAAGGAAGGCTTCCTTGTGGATTAGCTCACCATAGAATGCTTTATCCCAGAATGAAAAGTGAAAATTCCCCTACATAGGGAGCAAAATTTGGTTCTTTATTCTGTGTTGATCCGAGCTGGTGGAGGGCATTGCCTGGGCAGGAGTGGCTGTGCTTAAAAGTAACCTTTCCAGGATGGAATCACATGGCATGGCACACCTGAGATATAAATGTCACCTGCCACCAAAAAGAGGCTGTCACAGAGGGGCACAGAGATAATACTCTGACCAGTACAGTCAGCACCAGGCTCAATTTGCAGGAGGAAAATGTATGCCAACAAAATAAATATGTACTGAAGTAAAAGCAATGCAAGACACTGGAGCAAACCCCTATGACAATGATGCATCCTAATGTGTCTGTTGTGATTATGACCCTTACAGTAATTGACCTTGAAAAACATAGAGCCTATATCAGGCAATCTTATTTATGATCCTTTTAGAGATCAGACCAGAGAAATCTGGCAACTTGTAATTGAGGTAACAAGGCTTGGTCATAAGGAGTTGAAAGTGTCATGGAAGGTAAACTTTTGTAATAGTTTGCTTAAATACTCCCTTAGAGATTTCATCACTGTAATTTACTCTTGTTCAGAATGTTATCTTTGTGAGGAGTCGTGGTGATTGATTACTTGGTATCTGAGCAGTCTAATGGGGAACAGTTGTGTAACATCTCACAGAGAATCCCTAAATTTCTCAGGTTCCTGACAGGACAGTCCTCCAAATATTCTGTACCTGCTCCAACCCTTACATATGTAGCTCTCTGTGTGTGTATTGTTATATCTACTTATGAAACCTGCACACCTTATACAGAACATTGCCCAAGTATTTAAACACTGCTTTGCTACACACATAAGGAAAGCAATCTATTAAGAAAATACAAAAGCAAATGCAAATCAGAGTCCCTGTAGGGAACTGTTTGGGGTGTGGAGTGGACACACACATCTGCGTACATGTTTCAGTCTGTGGCATATGCAGAGTAATGCAGTATTTCAGAGAGATAAGCTAAGATTGGCTTCAGAGAGACATTAGGTAATAACATCATTTAGTCTGAATTTGGAAAATAGAATATATGTATGCCATATGAAAATGCAACATCACTACCAAGAAACAAATACCACAAAGAGCATGCCTTTATTTTTGATGACTGAAGAAAATTATTTGGTACTTTAGAATCAATAAATTTGGCTTAAAGAATGCAGCTCAAGGCAATCTTAACTAATCACTGTTTCAAAAAAGCATATAAAATTCAACAAAAAGCTTTAAAAAGAGATATCTCAGACACGATATCAGTGTCAGGGAGAGTAAAACCTTCTTTGAACATCCAGCCAACTGCTAGTCACTTACTGAAGTTTTATAACATTAGCTTAGTAGTGGCAGCCTTCTGTATCTGTCACATCTTGTTTTATTTGCATCAGAGGCTATAATTATATTCATACAAACTTGACGTCATTTTAAAAGCTGAAAGCAGCCCTTGATTTATGCTCCCTACAAGGCAATATTTTCTCTTCTGGATGTAATATGTCAAGGAAAAGAGTGAAGCTGCAATTGCTGCCATGCTTTAGCCTCCTCCAGGCAGCTCCAGGACTCTGCACCACAGGAACCAGGAGCAGCGAGCCTGGCTCCTCTTGCCTCCCTTGCGCTGGGGCAGCTCTGTGACCTCTGAGAGAGCTTGCATTTGAAAGTAAGAGGAACAGAGAGGACATGGGGGCATTGCAAACCACTCTGTCCAGACCTTGTCTGCTTTTGGCTAGAACAATGATGTCCTTGCTTAAGCTTCATCTTCACTCATAAAATATCCAAAATAAATTTTGAACAATAAAACTTTTCTGAAAGAGCAGACATACACCATCAGTGCTCCCATTTCAAAAGCACTGGTGTGAAAAATATTGCCACTAAACTACTGAATTTTCCTGCAGACTCCCCAACTTCACTTCTAAAGAAATTCAGGTGCACGCCCTGTCAAAATGCCATTAGCTGACTAGAAAGATAGGCCTTTTGGCTAAAAGGCTAAAATGCAGATTTATGGCTTGTGATGGTTCTCCCTAGGGTCATTTCCCAAATTGTCATGCAAAGGCTGACACTGTCCCCTTACTATACACATGATTTGACAACTTTCTTCAAGCTGGCTTCTTATTGTCTCTTAAAACTCATTTTAAAAGAATTTTCTGAAAACCCGTGGTAATGTCAGTTAACATGAAACCAGCTTTCAATTGCCTAGCTAGGGTTTGTCCAAGTTTGGCTGGTATGTAAACAGAAAAAACCAGGAAGTCTTTAGAAAAAAATTGAACTGAATACTCACAGAAGCATTTCTTATGCACAAATATTGATTGCATGGGTCTATGTTTCTAAATGAATTGAGTTTAATAATTTCTGGAGAAACAGCTGGGAAAGAAAAATCTGACCTCGGAACCATTTCAGTCTCTACCCTGCTCACATCATCTCTGCCCTGCTCACATCATCTCTGCCCTGCTCACATCATCTCTGCCCTGCCCACATCATCTCTGCCCTGCTCACATCTCTGCCCTGCTCACATCTCTGCCCTGCTCACATCTCTGCCCTGCCCACATCATCTCTGCCCTGCTCACATCATCTCTGCCCTGCCCACATCATCTCTGCCCTGCCCACATCATCTCTGCCCTGCTCACATCTCTGCCCTGCTCACATCCTCTCTGCCCTGCCCACATCATCTCTGCCCTGCTCACATCATCTCTGCCCTGCTCACATCCTCTCTGCCCTGCTCACATCTCTGCCCTTCTCACATCATCTCTGCCCTGCTCACATCCTCTCTGCCCTGCTCACATCATCTCTGCCCTTCTCACATCATCTCTGCCCTGCTCACATCATCTCTGCCCTGCTCACATCATCTCTGCCCTGCTCACATCCTCTCTGCCCTGCTCACATCTCTGCCCTTCTCACATCATCTCTGCCCTGCTCACATCTCTGCCCTGCTCACATCATCTCTGCCCTGCCCACATCATCTCTGCCCTGCTCACATCTCTGCCCTGCCCACATCTCTGCCCTGCTCACATCATCTCTGCCCTGCTCACATCCTCTCTGCCCTGCTCACATCATCTCTGCCCTGCTCACATCATCTCTGCCCTGCTCACATCCTCTCTGCCCTGCTCATATCCTCTCTACCCTGCTCACATCATCTCTGCCCTGCTCACATCATCTCTGCCCTGCCCACATCATCTCTGCCCTGCTCACATCTCTGCCCTGCTCACATCTCTGCCCTGCTCACATCATCTCTGCCCTGCCCACATCATCTCTGCCCTGCTCACATCTCTGCCCTGCTCACATCTCTGCCCTGCTCACATCATCTCTGCCCTGCTCACATCCTGCCTGCCCTGCTCACATCTCTGCACTGCTCACATCATCTCTGCCCTGCTCACATCCTGCCTGCCCTGCTCACATCTCTGCCCTGCTCACATCATCTCTGCCCTGCTCACATCATCTCTGCCCTGCTCACATCCTCTCTGCCCTGCTCACATCTCTGCCCTGCTCACATCTCTGCCCTGCTCACATCCTCTCTGCCCTGCTCACATCATATCTGCCCTGCTCACATCCTCTCTGCCCTGCTCACATCTTCTCTGCCCTGCTCACATCATCTCTGCCCTGCTCACATCATCTCTGCCCTCCTCACATCCTCTCTGCCCTGCTCACATCCTCTCTGCCCTGCCCACATCATCTCTGCCCTGCTCACGCCTCTGCCCTTCTCACATCATCTCTGCCCTGCTCACATCTCTGCCCTGGTCACATCTCTGCCCTGCTCACATCATCTCTGCCCTGCTCACATCTCTGCCCTTCTCACATCATCTCTGCCTTGCTCACATCCTCTCTGCCCTGCTCACATCCTCTCTGCCCTGCTCACATCTCTGCCCTTCTCACATCATCTCTGCCCTGCCCACATCTTCTCTGCCCTGCTCACATCTCTGCCCTGCTCACATCTCTGCCCTTCTCACATCATCTCTGCCTTGCTCACATCCTCTCTGCCCTGCTCACATCATCTCTGCCCTGCTCACATCCTGTCTGCCCTGCTCACATCATCTCTGCCCTGCTCACATCCTGTCTGCCCTGCTCACATCATCTCTGCCCTTCTCACATCATCTCTGCCCTGCTCACATCCTCTCTGCCCTGCTCACATCTCTGCCCTGCTCACATCCTCTCTGCCCTGCTCACATCCTCTCTGCCCTGCTCACATCTCACCCGTGGTCTTTGCTGTAGTCGCTGTGGGTTCATGCACAGCCATGTGAGAGGAATGGCCAGAAAAGTCACCTCAGATCTGCCCCTCAGGTCTCTCCTGAGGTCATGAGAGCAGCACTGCGAGGGCATCAACCCCTTGGTGTTTCCCAGCCACCACTGGATCTGAATTTTCCAACATCTTCCCAGCCAAAAAAAGTTTCCCTCTAAAATTCCATCCTTGCCTACATCATGTCATTTTCCCAGCAGCTTCTGAGACCCTCCACGAATGCGTTGGGATTTCTGAGGAAACGAGGGTCACAGAAAGCTGCAGGAGGAGCAGGCCCCTGTGCCCAGCAAGTGGGGCTGAGGAATTTACAGCCCTCCTAGTGCTCACACTTTATTTCTCCCCACAGCCATGTGAGTCCTCTGTGTTGTGTCAGCAGAGATCTCGAACAGGAGAGCGGAGCGTGTTCCCCTGCCCTGCCCGCGCTGTTTTTCCAAGTTTCCCATCTCTGAACTCGGGCACGTTTCCCTGCTGCTCAGGGAGTGTGGATGTCAAGAGTGGGGAGCAGGGGAGCAGAGCTGCCATCATCCTGGAGGGAAGCACAAACCAGCCCCCATCCCAGTGCCACTGGCCCCGGGACAGGGGACGATGGCCCCCAGACAATATGCACTTCTGCATTGCTCATAAACAAATGTATCTAAACCACCACACTTTATATCCACTTAAAATTCTGAATACCTTTTCATTTATCTAAAGCTTGCTGAGGTGAGTTCCTATAAGGGAAGACTTATTTCATTTCCATGAAATGTTTATATTTTCTGGGAAGTTTCTCTCTCACCTCTTTAAATTTTACTGCAGTTGGCGTGCAGCCTGTAGTAGGGTCCTCCCAAGGAAGCTGGTGAGGCAGAAAGGTTCAAGAGGGACCATAAATTTCAAACTTTCTGGGTTAGAATAATTTAAGTGCACCAAGTTCTTAACCTTAAAGGATCAATACTGAGGGTTTTTTCCTTGTAGTGCTGTAAAATACAAGCTAAAAAAAAAAAAAAGAAAGAAAAAAAAAAAAAAAGAAAAAAGAAAAAACCCAACAAAACCCAAACCCAAGTCAAAACCAATTCCCCCCAAGCCCAGATTTAAAGTAAATAAAGATTGTATATGAACAGGAGCTTGATCCTGAGTTGTTTCTAGAGTTTCAAATTCCATTGTCTGAAGGATGTCTGTTTTGGCTGTTCAGGAGAATAACCATCTCAAGACTTTTTTTTTTATAAAAGCATATAAATACCCGTAACCTAGTACTCATCCTCACAAAATGGATGTAGTTCTCTCTCTGCAACTAATTTCTTTGTTTAAAGTCCAAAAGGGACTTGGCCATTTCAGCAGTGATTTTTGGAGTGGATTAGGGCTGGCTTATCTGATATATGCCCATGGGTAAGTCTGTGGCTGTACAGACCAGTTCTCTGAATTGCATCCTGCTGTAATTACATTTTCTGACCAGTTTACTAAGACACTGGCTTAATATCAAGCATATATATGCCATTTTTATGTTTTATATCCTCTTGTACGGCATTTGTGTTAAAGGCATTGACTAACCTGTTACCTTCTCAGAATATTAATGCATGGCCTCAGTGAAATATCTTGCAGTATATTCAGGCATCCATATTTGTTTTGGAAAAAACCCCAATACCTTCAAATGAAGTTCACAAACTTTTACCAAAAAACACACAACAAATTCCAGTGCAATATAAAAATCTCAGCTGTTGTTTCTCCAGCAGGAATGTAAGGTAAATGCAACTCAAAAGAAATATTAAGATGCAATATCTAGCAGAATAGATACCACATTTAGCAGGATATGTGAGATCATCCATCTAATATGGGAAACATAAGACCCTGAGGTCAACATTTGAAAAGTAGTACAGGAGAAATTATTTTATAAAAAAAAATACTATTTAGCCTCTAACCCTTCACACAGTTTCCAACAATATTTTTCAGTCTGAAATCTTTGTCCTCTGTGGGAAGATGATGCTAAGTCCCCCTTCTGCAGGTGTAAAAATGACAGGGGATGGAAAGGATTAGTACAGGCTACATTGAGGGTGTTTTAAACACTTGTTCCTAAAAGCCTGGTCAAAATATAAATATCAGACCTAAACAATCAGAGCAAACTCGAGTCTCTGGGTCTGTTTTGGAACTCCCCAGAAGCAACCCTGTAGAGAAAATTCCTAAATTCATCTTCTGGACACCCTTACTTGATCTGGGATTACAGAGATGAAGCTCATTCTGGCATCTTACCTAGAAACTCCATTTGTAGATCCCAAGAACTGCTCAGAAGAAATAAAGAACACCTTGTGTGACAGTGGCAAGGTTTTCTACAAGGAAAGCATCATCTTTACAAGCCAGATGTGCGGCACAGAAGCACCCCACGTGCTCTGAAGTGGGCATTTCCCAGTGCAGACCCACCTGCCTGTGTGCTGCTGCCCCTGGCAGGCGCAGTGCCTGCCTGCAGGGGTGAAGGGCAGAGCCCCTGCCCACCTGTGGGGCAGTGCTGCAGGTGTGCAGGGATGGCAGCAGTGACACCATCCCACTGGCAGGCTCAGTGCCTGCCTGCAGGGGTGAAGGGCAGCGCCCCTGCCCACCTGTGGGGCAGTGCTGCAGGTGTGCAGGGATGGCAGCAGTGACAGGATCTGGCTGGCAGGCTCAGTGCCTCCAGAGACACCGTCCTGCTCAGGCACCTTGTCCTGCAGTGACAGTCCGAGCTTTGCCAGGGTTTAGGAGCACAACTGAATGCAACTGAATCCGTGTGAAAGTCTGAGAACAAACTGTACTGACACCTCTCTATTCTAAGGACTTGGGATACAGGGTAGGAGTGGCAGGGTTTCTCCTGATGGAAACATTTAAATTGGGAGTATTCAGCCAGTGATGAAAAAGAAACCAGTGTTTAAGATTTAGCTATTATCTAGTAATCCTATTCTGTGTATTTCCTGCCGGTGTTTTTCTGGCGTAGTTTGTAACTCTCAAAATCATGTCTGGCCATGACACAAACTATGAATTCATTCTCAGAAATCCCCCTTTGACCCATCAGTGGACCTTCTGAGAAGCCAAAAAATAGCAGAGGTAGAGCAAAGTTCATGGTGTTTCTGGTCATGTCAGCTTCAGGTGAGACTGCTCTTGTCTGTCACCAGCCAACTGAAACCCATAGGGACACCTTACCAGCAGTGAGGTCCACCCTTGACTCTGCAAAGTGAGAGCTGGAATTGTGTCTGAGACTAACGTTAAGTGAGGTTGTCTATTTTGGAAGATCAGCCAGGGTCCTGCTCATCCTTCCTCTTTCTTCATCCTGATTGTCTCCATCGAGCTGTTCAGTAGAGAGGTAGCAAGGAGCAATGCCTGTCTGTGACCATCTCAGGAAGTAAAGGAGCCTAGTTATTCCTAGACTTAATGTTTTTCATACTTAGATGAGCAGTAACTTTAAAGTTCTTGCACACAACTTACTCCAGTAAGAAAAAATTCCTTTTCTATGGCGAATAACGTGAGCTCCAGTGCAAGCTGCAGAGAACTCTGCAGTTCTCTCTGCCGTGTGATCCAGCATCGCAGAAAATGAGCAATGGCAACAATAAATAATGGCAGAATCAAAAAGCATGGAACCCCTTTTCCTGTAGCAATATATATCTTTCAGTGAAACACTCTGATCTCACAGCAGTAATGCACCATTATGCCCCTGAGGCCACTCCTCTGATTCCACATTTTATGGACCAGCTTTTTATTCCTAAATTCAGCAGATGCATGGCTTATAGCTGGTCCCTGCATGGAATGCATCACAAGCAGCTTGTCTATTACAAGTGACCTGCTAAAGAGAAGAAATAGTGTCTGTATCCTCTGTAGCATTTTTAAAGCTGAAAAAGGAGACGTGAAAGATTTCTTTTTTTCTGGATTCTGTGTATTGCTCAATATTAAGTATTTGGAATACAAAAACACCCTGAAGACCCATCATTCATCCATCCATTTTTCTCTTGGAAACAGAGGATGAGTAGTGGAAATTCTTGGGAAAAACTCTGCTTGAACAGTAAGACAACTAGAAATTATCTCCAACTGCTCTCTGGGATTTTGGCTAAATAATCTTTCTCATATGGAATTTTAAAGGCTTTACTAATAATAGTATTTTAAAAAATAATCTGTTTAAACTGTTGTGGAAAGTTTTATAGGTTTTAAATTTTTTTTTAAGATTTCTTTTCAAATGATCCTTATGATTTTCCTATAAGTGACTGTTGTATTTATTGTTATTATAGCACAGTGTATACTAAGTAGACACAGAAGTCTTCTTATGTCCTTAAAAATGGTGTCTAGTACAGCTGTCCTTCCAGACCACAGACTCTCTATCTAGTATCTGCTTTTGAGGTGCTGAGGTGGGCTGTTTGAAGGTTTGAAGTGGTGCACAGCCTATTATTCTGGTAAACATCTACCCAAATTCCTGAGATAATGCCAGACAAATCTATATGTGTGTCTGTTCACCTGTGCACACACACACACACACACACATATGAATCAAATCAGTGCAAAAAATATTTTAAGGACATAGTCCACAGCACCATTGGAAGCACAGGCATTCTGGAGAAGTGATGAGTAAAGGCTCCAGCTTCCACTGCCCGAGAGCTGGGGCTGTTCCTGCCCTGACTGATGAGTGCTTTTCTCCTGTGGACATGACTGAGGAGCAGTTCCACCTTTGGGCTGTGCTTCTGGTTGTGACCATGAGCAGCAGGGCCAGTCTCCTGTATGCAAGGTCATGATTCTTTTTGGCAGGTATTGCTGGACTGGCCATTGCCAGAAGCGTAAAGAGGACCTAAGAGGAATTACTTCAGGATCTGTTTATTTCCAATATTTTTCATGTTGTTCCAACCCCAGAATTCTTCAGCTAAGTCATAGCAGTATAGGTTGCATTAGTTGCGTCCTGCAAGTTTTCTCCCTCACACCCTCCTCCATTTCATTCCCAGAGCTTATTTACAGGTCTGCTTTCTCAGTATCTTTGGGTAAGGGCTTCAAACAGGCATTCTGGAGCTGCTCACAGCAGACACTGACTTGTGAATGGGATGCAGAATTAAAGAGGATCCTTATATGCACATGCCCTGGTTAAACACCCCCTGCACACTGTGTTGTGTCTCAGTTGTGGCATCATATGGGGAATCGAATTGTCACTGTAGATTGACTATTCTGTAACCAGACACCAAAGCATATGGCACAAAGCAGATTAAATATTTTCTTTCTCTCTTGTTTTCCTTCTACTGGCTCCAGCAGTTCCCCCTGCCCTGCCCATAGAAGTCAGCTTTGTGTGTAAGGACACACCAGGCCAGTGCTTTGCCTCTACAACTCCAGCATGGAGATAAAATGAAAGCAGAAACAGTCAGGAGCTGTGAATTCAGGAAAATACTGCACTGTGTATATTGACTGAATGAACATGTGTGCCCTAAAAAGTGTAGAGAACTGATAGTTTTGATTCCTTCATGGGAAGGAGCGGTGTTCTGCAGCTGAGTGCCGATGATACAATGAATATTTAAACCATGGGCTTGTACTTTCTCAGGCTAAGTTCTTCAACTTCATTTCCTCAATTGGGAAGAAAAGCCAGTCTAAAAAGCTCTCTGTTACCTGATCACCCAACTTGCTCAGTGTGCTACCTATGTCAGAGTTTGAATTTCTCTCTTTACCAATGGTTTATTTTGCAGAATGTATACTGCCATTTACAAAGCAAAAAAAGATAACATACTGAGGAAAGGAGAAGGCAGTGGAAGAACTAGCTCCCATGATGTGGAAAAATCTCATCTTACCTGAAATCATTTGGGCATCCAAACACAACATGACTGCAGCAGGAAAAGGGAGGGAGTGGTCATATCTTCCCTGGAATAGAATGAAATGTCTCAAACTAATACTTAGCCAAGAAGTTTTATTATTGTTGCTGGATTTCAGAATTACAAGGGAAAAGCTCTGCATACTGATCGGGAGAACTTGCACTCTTGCTTCATGATGCTTAAAATTTTAAAATAATCCCTTGAAAGAGGAGCACAATTGGAATCACAGTTGAATGCGTTGATTCTTTTCCCTGCAAAGTCTACAGAGAGTCTTAAAAAAAAAGAGTTAAAATCATCAGTGTGGCCTTGAAACCTTATATAATGTTTCAGTGTTGGGCCAATAAAAAAATATCCTAACTGTTATTCTGTCTGAGCTCAAGTCTTGAAGGAAATGTCGGACCGAGTAGGAAAAAAGTTCTACAGTTACAGGTCTTATAATTCTCAGAGCTTTCCCCCAAATATCCCCTATTTCCAAGCCCTGTCTCCAAACACTCAAACTGTGGAAGTGATAACCTGCAGACTTGGCAGTGTACATGACATTTTACTAAGGGAGCTAATACAAATATTATCTCAAGTGAAATGAGGGTTTAATTCTATTATCTGTGGCTTTTCTTTCCCTGGGGTCAAAAGTACAGAAAGTGGTCATGTTGTCTTTATAGCCCAAGAAACAAAAGACCTGTTTTTAAACCAAATAATTAGTCATCCAGAACTAATGTCCCACAGCACTAATCACTAAGAGGGCTTTGGAGTGATCTGAACCAGTGTGCAGCTCTCCAGACACATCATTCCAGAGGTGCTAGTGTGGAGCACAGCAGAGGATTCTCCTGGGGTGGCTGATACCACGGCCAGGGAACGAGGAGCAGGGACGCTGCAGGTACTGTAAAGAATCCCTGCAATTCCATATTTCTCCAAGAGTCCTACTTCTTGTTTTACACTGAAAATTCCATTCCCTGTTGCTTTGTCTCTGTGCAGGTGGCAGGTGTGTGGCTGTGCATGGCAAAGCTTGTGCCCTGCAGAGAGCAGAGGGCAGATGAAGGCGGGGGGCTGGTAGAGCTCCAGTGTCAATAGTGTGATCTGGCATGTTAAATTCTGCAGCTGTGATCAGAACTGTTCAGAAGGAGGAAGCAGCATCAGCACAGATTGGCTCTTTGGCTTTGACCAGTCACTCACTTTCAGCAGCTCTTGTGCAAAGCTAAAGGGGTCCAGCCTCAGTTTTCTGCCTTTTAAACTGTTTGTGTCCCAGATTTTGGAATTCTGAAATTCTGGAACTGAAAAGCACCAAAGCAGAATTTTTAGCAATGGAACTAAAATCTTAGTAACTCCAGTGTCTGAATTTTGTCTCCTCTGTTTCTGTTGAGGATAGGGGCTCTAAGGAGATCACAGTCTAGACAAAAGACTCATGGAACAGGCTCACGGTGCAGGAGCACTGTTTGCTAAAGATGCTGGTTGACCTAGCCTGTAGAGTTATGTCCCTGTAGATAATGAGTACTGTAAGGAAAAATGACACAAGTTTGCTCTGACCAGGATTTTGGCAGTGGATCAGGTCAGATGTTGTGCAAAGAACTCCTGGAAGTGGCATGACCTAAAGGAATGCACTGGGCAAGATGCCTGTACATCCATGAGCTCTGCCTTTTCTGGCATGTGACACTGCAAATAGAGCTGGGTGTGCCTGAATCCTTGTGGGATGGAAGCCCTCAAATGGTCATGGGAGTCATGACATTGGCCCAGGGGCTTACAGAAATAGTAACTTGCCACAGCTCATGTCCCAAGTCAAACCCTTCAGCTGGTCATTAATTTACAACCAGTGCCCACAGCACTGATTATTGCTCCCTAGAAGAATGACTCAAATCCAATCAAATATTTTTAACGCTTCCCTCTCAGATCCCCATTGCAAGACTGAAAGCTGGATCTTCTTGTTCACTGCAGGTTCTCAAGAAGGAGGTTAGTTAATTTCAAAATGCTTATTCTTTTATCTTACAAATCCCTATTTTCTCCTCGCATTCACCATGACTACATATGGTTGGCCAAACAATTTTATAGGTACTTCATTTTACTGGTTTTGACTGGGATAATATCACTTTCCTTCCAAGTAGCCAGTGAATGTGTGACCAAAGCTGTCAATAACAACCTGGTGTTGCAGTTTTTGGTGAGCAGGGTTTATACCAACCCAGCACAAGGGGCTGGGGGACACCAGAAGCTGGGAGAGAACACAGCCAGGACAGCTGACCCCAGCTGGCCAGCGATGGTGTCCCACACCACATCACACCATGCACAGCAGCAGGAGCTGGGGGAAGCGAGAGGAAGGAGGGGATGTTCGGGGTGAGGGTGCTTGTCTTCCTCAGTCACTGTCACTGCGCTGGAGTCCTGCTGTCCTGGGGAGGGTTGAGCGCCTGCCTACTTGTGATAGTCTTGAATTAATTTCTTGTTTTGCTTTGCTTGTAAGGAAAGCTTTTTTACTGTTAAACTGTCTCAACTCACAAGTCTTCCTATTTTTGCCCTCCCAATTCTCTTGTGTTCCCCATCCCGCTCTGGGGTGTGAGTGAATGTCTGTGTGGGCTGAGCTGCTACCAGGGCGAGCCCACAACATAACACAGCAACTTCTACGTGACACAGCCACTGAGATTCCCAACTCATCCCAGATATTTTCTCAGGTAAAAAATTGCAGTTTTTTCTCAGGATTCAAGAGATATTCTCCATTTTCTCCTGCTCCTAAACTCATCTCAGATGTTTATGTCACAGGTTTTTTTCCTCACAGTGCACTGGGATAACTGTTCACTTTAATCAAGAAGAAACTGTAAAACATGTTTTGTTGACAGCATGTGCTAGAGTAATAAGATCTAATGCTGCTGTTGTAGTAATTACAAGTCAAATAGTCCTTCACTCTAAAAGATACTCTGCAGGCTCTGTTTGTTCAGATGGCATAGTGTCCTTTTGGTCTGAAGCAATTACTTACATTTTCCACATAACAACTTCCCAAAGATGCCTTTGAAAATTTCTAAAGACAACATGTATTTAATACTTTAATATGAGCAGGTTTGATTCAATACAGATTGTTCAGAAGCACCAAATATCTGTGGATGTATCTTAGGTTGTATCTAAATCTGTACTTCCGTGCATAGTTTTGTGTCTGAAAGCAGTCCCAAGCCACATGGTCTGTGAAACAGCGCAGGGAGCTTAGTAGAAATATAAACCATGTGAACTGTGATGCCACTAAATCACAGATCTTCCTTTTGTCTGTTTTGATAGCCCTTGATCCTCCAAGGACGTGGAAGTATTTTTCAGCCCAGCAACTGAAAAATAAGGCCACTTTGGATTCTGGAAAGAAAAACATTCTGTTTAAATCCATCCCTCTATAATTTTGTTTTCAGACACTGTCTGTCAGTCTAGCCTTTGAAATTAGCACAAATACCCATGAGAAATTTAATCCTGCTCAAGGCTCTGAATTAAATACATTGCAGCCGATAAATAGTTGCCCTTTGACTTCCAAATTATGTTTAATAGTTGAAGCAGGTACAGTAACCTTGGGTAATCTGCTCATCAGTTTTCTAGGTTAAATAAATGGATATATTCGTTTTCTCTAGATTTCAATGGTTGATAATAGCAATGGGAACATAAAATCAGCACCACAAAAAAAGAACCCAGAACTGTCTGCTATGTTTTGTGGAGTCTATTAACAAGCCTCAGAAAAAAGGATCTTTATTGCCCATGAAGTGACTTTGTGCTGCCCAGGGGGACAATCAGTGTTTCTGGGGTGAGGAAACTCTGCTTCAGGCGTGTGAGGTGTGCCTTGCCCAGGTGTGACTGCCCAGCAGAGCTGTTGACTCTTGGACTGAAAGGACCTGTGCTTAGTTCTGGGCTGCAGGGGACACTGAGGCTGACACCCTCATTCTGCTTGAGGTGGAAATTATGTCACTAAGCTTCTCTTTTCATGGTTTGCCTGTTCCTTGTCTGTATGTCAATACCCCTGGCCTTGCAGTTACTTGCTGGAGATAAATTTACTTGGAATAAAGCGTAGAAAAAGAACATGATCACTTCAAAAAGTTAAATATAAAGAAGATTAGTTAAAATATATTTTAACATGTTATTGGGTACGCTCAGTAAAATCTTCATAGAAAGTCAAAATAACATTAGTATATTTCAATGAAAATACTTTTAAAATTCAGATTCAGCTCACTTAAGTAGCTGACAGAACCCATTATACAGTACGTAGAAGTCAAGCAATTCATGATTTCAAGATTCTCAGTTTTTTTTTTCAAAGCAAATCAGGAAATAAAAATGAAGCTTATGTAGAACAAAGTGTTACAAATGAACCTGGAGACAGCAATCTCAAACTCTGGGAGCCTCTGTGTTCATGAGACAGTGTCCTGCTGCATTACCTCTGGGTAGGACACTGTTACACATTGTTCTCAATGTGAGTGAATATACTCAGCTTGGCTTCCTTATGCAAATCATCAAAATGATTGGAACATGTACAATTACCTGCCTCAAATCCATACTCATGTGGGACAGATGGCAATGAAGAAACGGTAAAATTCATTGTTTAATGTAAGTTATTGATTATTTGGAGTGATGATTTATGGAATTACAAAAGTCTGACATTCATTGACCACCGAATTACCCTTTGAATTATTCAATGCTTTAGAGATTATTTACTGACCTGCTGTGACCTAATCTGAGCTGATTCCTGCAGCAGTGCAGAGCATTGGATGCTGCTGCAGTGCATGCAGGACACACACAGATTTTTACATCGTGTTGGAAATAAAAATAATTAATTATGTCCAAATGGATTTTGTAACATAAAGCTATAAAAGAAAGCACTATAGTGAAGGTCATATCAGTCAAGATCCCACATATCCTTTTCCACAAAGAGAGCAAGCTGCCCACACCACTACTATACAAAGGCTGAAATCAGGTTAGGTCCCTGTTTGCCAAATCTACCAAACAAAGACAGGCATTTTTCAAAAGGTGGAAGAGGTACACTGTACTTTCATCAGCTTGGGCAGTAATTGCCTTCATGTGGCTGCTAAGGAGGTTTTGTGAGAAAGCAAGCAGCTTGGACATGCTTAGTGGCAGTTATCTCTGGCACTAGCTCCATACTCCAGAAGCCCTTGCTTGCTGGAACAATTTTGGCTTTTTTTTAAACTTTTGGTTGATGAAAACAAAGAAGAAGGCCACAGAAACTTCCCACCTGTTTTTATGTAATACTTACAGATTAAATAGTCTTTGTCATATTTATAAAAAAAAGAAAAT
Source organism: Catharus ustulatus (assembly GCF_009819885.2). Taxonomy (NCBI): domain Eukaryota; kingdom Metazoa; phylum Chordata; class Aves; order Passeriformes; family Turdidae; genus Catharus; species Catharus ustulatus. The sequence goes on along the minus strand of NC_046241.1, from coordinate 11,126,308 downwards.
GGAAAGTTTTGTTATTAATTTCAGACCATGTTAAAATGAAACACTACCTTAGCATATCATGCTAAATAAAGTAAGGTTGATGGGGGGCCAGCTTGTTAGAGAGCCACTGAAATTGCTAGAAAATGATCCAACATTTAGAGAGACTCCTGCAGGAGTTGGTGGTTCTGATAGAAGCTGTCCACAGCCCAGGTTAATTGGAGGGCAATGACTAGGCAAAGATGACGAGCTAAAGCAGGTCTGGGCACGTGGACGGTGAAAGGCTATTGCATAAGAAGCATTTTGGTACAGGTGAAGAATTCCCCCCAGCTATACAGGTGACATTTACACAGGTTCAAAGCTTGCCCCGAGTTAGACTTGCCCTATTAGTGTAAGGAGAAGGAGTATTACTTTTTTTAAGTTTTGATGAGTTATTGTGAGAAAATATTCAGAAAATGTGTTCCTTCCCAAGTCCTAAAGTGTGTCCCAAAGTCTTTCATGGTGCCCTTTCTTTCATGTGATTTTACTGATGTAATCCTTAGGTTAGCTGCGTTCCCAAAAGGCATTTTTAAATTGTTGCAAACTTTCCTGCACAGGTGTGTATAGCAAGGTGGCAAAGCTGCAGGAGTTGAACTGTGCCTCACCAATGACCATAGAAAACGAGTAATCCCTGAATTTCCCATGAGCATGCTATAAATCAGTGGTTTATCTAAAGCTGAAGGGAAGAGTGTATAGAATAAATTTCTTCCAGGTGTGTTACACTAACATGCTCTGTGTTTGTGACAGGTTCTGCTGATAAATATCGTGAATAAGTTATAGATGTTCAACTCCTCCAAACACATAAACTACAGGTATTTGGATTTCAGAACAGCACAGAAAGTGCTCTTCTCTCCCTGTCCTTGCCAAGCACTATCTTCAGGGGACACCACAAGCACTGTGAACAATCATAGTGATTAGGGAGCTCCTGACCTGCGCTGCTAAAGGTGTTACAGGTGCCCAGGCACAAAAACAAAAGGGCTCAAAGAGTTTAGGACAGGGTGCTATCGGGATTACTGCTCTTAAGCTGCTGTGCTAGCCCAGCCCTTAGAGCCACAGCCTGCTTTGTGCCAGATGCCATCAGGGACTCGCGGCTCAGGGAGGATTTATTTCCTTTCTCAGACGGGCTGGGAGTGTGGGGAGTGCCTGCAGATGGAACGTGAGGTGCCCTGCCAGCCCTGCCAGGTTTCAGGGCTAGTAATCGGTATCTCAGTGGAACACTTGGATTTCTTCTCCGCTAGCTGCAGTTTTGGGTGGTAGAATTTGCCATCTGCAGGGAGCGAAAGCCGGGGATCCAATGGCCATTAGGTGGTGCCCCTGTCTTGAGTTTAAAAAAAAAAGCACACAAAAGACTCTACTCTCCTTACTTTAGTTAAGCAAATAGGAACAGCTCTAAGAAGGAAACTGTAGCTGAAGATTAAGTTCTAATGTGGGAATACATGAAGTGTATATACATACACACAAAAATACTCTTTTTAATCTCACAAGAGATTTTGGCTATTAGAACAGTTGGTAGAGGAGAGCAGTTTCTTCCAGCTAAGTTGGGTCTGTTATCTACCTTCACTGCAGCCTCTGTCCCATGGGTGCCATCTCACCCCTCACCATTCTCACTGCAATTGTGCCAGCTGTAGGGGCCAACATCCCAGAGGAGTCTCTGACATGCAGAGAGACACTTTACACACCACAGCACACTTCCTTCTGCATCACCGCCTAAACTTATGTCTCTCTGCATTATTTGGGATTTTGTAATTTTTTCTGACCTGTTACGAATCCTGAAGAGCCTTGTATTGTAACCTGCTGAGAGAAAAGCAACACAATAAAATTACTTGTTTGCCTGTATTTTTTATTGACTGCTTTTAATTATGATGTTTTCTGCCCCTTTCCCAGTGGTGAAAAGACATGGTTATTATTCAGTAGATTGAATCTAGCTCATGACATAATCTGTCTAATTGCAAGTGACCCTCAGAATTCAGCGTGGTGTCTTTTTGTATGTCATGTGCAGTCACCTGCCACTGTTTGCTGTGTTCTGTAGCTCAGCCCATGGCACAAGGTAAGCAAGCCAAATCCTGAACCTTTCCTAGTGACTAACAGGGAATGAAGCTCAGAGCTGCTGACTACCTGCCTGAGTGCTCATTTATTCCTGGCTCCACAACAGCACCTGAACATCTTGTTCCATTGAAGGAATTTTGCCTGCAAACAGGGAAGATTTTAGGGAAACAAATGTTCCCTGACTTGGATATTTTAATTTCAGCTGCTTCCTAGGTATAGCTTAGAAGAACAGCAAGTGGGGTGGGGGTACTGCTAAGGATGATTGTGGCTGCCTTGCTTTAGAACTTATTTTACCTTTTTTAAAAAACAAGCATCCATATTTCCTGTCCATGGATCCAGAATATTCTGACCAGTTGGACAAAAACAGCTGGTAAGAGCAAGGACCTGGGGAGGTACCTAGTGCTCCTGGTTTTCAGCAATTGCAGGGAAATCAACAGCCTCGTTTCTCCACACCGGCTTTTCCATTAGCATAATTGAGAATAATGAACTGAACCAACAACCTTATGGTTGACTAATAACTACAGCTTCTCTGGTGATGAGAAGCATTCCATATTCTATTATTAGCAGATCAGTGCAAATAATTTGCAGACAAAGAACAAAAGCTACCCCTTGCAGAAATTTGATTATAGTTTTAAAGTAAAATTTAAACACCTCCATTTTTATTATTTAAATATTATGGCTCTGATTTAATCTCTTGAAACATTCAAAATCCCTATTACTTTTGTAAGCTGCTTCCTTACAATTACAAGAAACCAGAACCTGATCCTAATCCCTTATTTCTTACCTTACATCAATCTATCCCTGAGTTTGGGACAAGCAGAAGCAGCAGCTGCTCTGCCCTACCATGTACAGCCCCTGTCAGTGAGCTGCTCACTGCACTGGCTTCTCTCTTCTGCAGACTGCTCAGTGTTAATGCTGAGCTGCTTAGGAGGAGAGAGTTTCTGTAGTTCTTCTAGCCTTGCTGTCATGGAAAATTATCTTCCCTCCTGCACATCTGCTGAGCATAAAACTGCAGTATTCAGCTGGAGTGAAGGAGCAAAACAGCTGTCATTTCTTTTTGAAACAGAGATCAAATCACCTGCAAACTCAGCTGAGCTGGGGTTGGACCTGGGTGCTTTCTCCACTGAGCAGGTTATTGGAGAAGGTACCTGGCTGGATGGGCAGCTCCTGTGCTTCACCTCACAGCTCTTCAGTCAGCACATCCAGGGGCTGCACAGGGAGGGAGCACTCACTCTTCCTGCTTTTGCACAATGATGCTGCAGATGGTCCGTGTCAGGGTAGTCCAGAGACTGGGAAGATGTGGGTTTGTCTGGGGCTGGTCAGACATGTGCACAGCAGGCTTAGCACTCAACTGCAGCACTCAGTGAGATCCTCGTGCTGGAAAGGAGTAATTTCATCTCCCTCCAGCTCTGGAAAACTGGTACCTACAGGGCACCAGTGAGGAGGAGTGGGAAGAAGGATTCTCTCTGAGATGCCATCATTGTACTTATCCCTCCAAGATTTGCAGGATCTGGCCACTGTCTCAGCCTTTTATGTGCAGTTTATGCCAGCCATTCTCCTGACCTTCACCCTGGCTGGGGAGGGGGGTGTGAAGGCTGAGTGCAGGATGATCACCACATGTTTTGTTTGTTCTTTGTTATTTATTTAGGCTGTGTTTAATTTTTTAAAATACAACCTGTTCATTTTAGGGGTGATTTCCCTGCCCCACCCCCCTCCCTTTTTTTTAGTTTCCTAAAATTAATGTAACTAATATGGAAAGCATCTTGTACTAGGAAATTTGCAGATGCAGATGAAAGCATATCTCCAGCGCTAGTTACCTGCACTGGACCTGACCCTGACCTGGGGATTGACTTTGTGTCCTGAGCCTGGACCTGCCTGACTGCCACAGACTTGCTGGATGATCTGGGCTCTTTGCTGACACTGGCTGCCATCCCTGGGCTTGTCCTGATCTGCCCACCTTGTCCAGATACTCCAGGACAGGCTGTAGCTACAGAGGTCCCTTTACTGCCAGTCATGCTGTCATACTTTGCCCCTGGCCCTTGCAAACAGTTGGCCTTTGCTACTTCTTGGCATCTGCTACATTTCTAACTTAAATAATGTTTTCTTGAAAATACTGCACTGCTGATACTATCTCTGACTTCTTAGTCTAGGGGGATATTTTTAACAAGCCACTATGAACTTACAAAAAGTAAATGTGGTGCTCCTGTGTGCCACTTGTTCCATCTATTTCAGGGTTTCCTGGAATTCCTAATACACCTTTTCTTGCAGGAAGTTCACTGTGAATCCACCCTGATGCTAGGTGAGACAAGAAGTATTCTGGGGACATTATGGCTCTGAATTTGCTGTCAGTATTACTCTCAGCAGTTCAGCTCCGTATCTAACTGGAGCCAGAGTACAGTTCCTCATTATGAATGGGGAGAAATTCAACTCAACAGATATTTTCTTTGCCTAGAATGCCAAGTTTCTACTAACTGAGGGCATAGGGGGCAACTGAAAGGAAAATTGAAAATAAGCATGGTGCAATTAACAGCCAAGTTGTGCTCTCTTAAGCTCATAATTTTCTTTTGCAAAAACCAATTATAATCCAAGACAGGTTCTGAATTTGCAACCTGAAGTTGCTCTTGGCTTCTGTGAAGATGAGCATGTGTTTCTTTTGTCCCTCTTGACCTTGTTTTCAAACTTCCTTTCTCATTAATATTTTTTTGACCTGAATGAAAAGCTGTCCATGTATAGATTGTATTTCATTTGTAATTTCATCTGGCACTGCAGGCTTCTTGTGAAGCTATTCTTACAGGAGCCAGCCTGTGGCACAGGCTGCTGCCTGCTGTGTGCTCTGGGAGCACTGGAGAAGGCTGTGTGGCCACTGGTGACATGCACAGACACACCTGGGAGTGCATGTGAGAGTTTAACTCTGTCCTACCTGGACTTGGTGTCTGGAGCTTCCCGGGCAGCAGCGCGGAGGTGTCAGGTTATTAAAATCTGACCTGAGGCTGTCAGACCAAGCTCATGTACTGGTGTGGGGGAAATGCTTCTGAAGCCACATTGGCAATCAGTTTGAACCTGTAAATCAGCCAAGCCTGGGGTTTCCTTAGTGCTTTCTACTTTTTCACAATTCAAAAAGCCGCCAAAAGCTGCTGAGTCTTTGGCTAATGAACAACCACATCCTGGTGGGCTGGAGGTGGAGCCCTACCCAGGACACAGCCCAGAGATCTCAGCATCACTGCAGGGCTCTGTCCCTGCTGGCAAACAGGTCCCGTGTGTGGCCACCCAACCCTCGGGCTGGGATTCTGCTTTCTCAGCCTTGGCAGCAGAGAAGACAATTTGCATCAAACCTTGACTTTCTGTAGGCTGACTGCATTGCAGGTTGACTTGATGGAGCAGGAAAAGTCCATTTCTTTCGGACATTTTTAACGTTCAGACATAATATATTGAAAAGTAAAATGCATTCAAATTAAAGACTAGGTGTAACAGCGTTAGTGGCTTACCGCAGCTGGAATTCAGTGCTGAGCTAGGAACCCAGGGCAGCCCAGCTTTAATTTGGATCAGATGGCATGCCAGAACGTGTGCACCGAGTCTGGAAGGGTTTCTGTGGGTATGGCAGGGGGCAGCCAGCACCAAAACAGCAGCACAGATCTGAGCAGTCGGCCCAGCTCTGCTCTGTGAAACTAAGCATTGAGCAGCTACACCATCCCCGCGAAGGGGAGATTGATCTCAGCAGGATGGCCCAGGCAAATAATTGTGTCAACACCAAGGGGGAGTAAAATATCTTCTCACTTTTCTGAAGACTCCCAAAGCAGGACCAGCACAGGGCAGTGCAGGACTCAAGCAGCTCCTGGGGAAGACCCTGCACTCTCCAGCCTTGGAAAGGTGCAAGGAGGGAGGTGCTGGCCCTTGGTGTAGAGAAAATAAAAACATTCCTTGGTGTTTTTATTCATAAAAAACATTGAGTGAAAAATTATTTTGTACCCCCTAATAGTCCTTTGACCCAATTACTGAGCTTGGTTGGACAATCCAGCTTTATTGCTCTCTGTAGATTTTCTCAAGAGGCTAAGAACTACCCTGATACAGTGGCAGTAAAAGAAACTCATCTGACTAAATTTCATATAGTGCTCCACAGACTGGCCAAGTGCAGAAATATCAAGCCAAGAGCTACAAGTATGTGTGAAATGGGAAAACTCTGCCCACTGTCGCTGCCCACAATGCAATAAAGCTCTCCCACTAACAGAGCTTAGACTCTTATGCTTTATTAGCTAATTACAGACAGGAGATTCATTCAGCACTGTTGATAATAGAGTGCTGCCTCCACTTGATACTTGTCAAGAAAATACTGCATCTGTCTCGGAAAGGAATTTCACCACCTCTGCTTGGAATGGGAGAATTGTGAAGTATAATAAATAAGCATCAGAACCGGAACATTTTAATTTCTTTTTTTTTTGCATTCTATGCTTGATTTCCTTAGTTAGTTTTAAGGGCTCTAGAGAACAATGACCAGCAAATATTCTCATTTTCTGCCCGTGAAATACCAAAAATATATTGTGGTTTTACTTGTTAACTCAAATGCTTTTTCATCTACTGCACTAATGATTATAAGGAAGGTATTGATAAAATAGTAAGCAAAGAGTATGTCTGACAGTCCAATATGTGGCTCCATGTTGGAGAAGAAAGAATAAAAATCGCTAAGGTTTCAGCAGACTGGCTTTCTTTGAATTTAACATCTCCTTTCCTTGATTTGGGATTCCTGCTATTGCAGGCAGAGCTGATGCTTGTGGTAGACTCACTGACACTGCCTTCTTGGTCTCAAGTACCCCCTGTATCTTCACCTTTATTCTGCTAAATAATACAGCCCATTATCTGCAGTTCGCCTCAAGACATTTCAAGCAGTTCTTAGTGTCAGCTGTAATTCTTTCAGTAACTCAATCCAGGATGGGTTCTCATTGTTCAGTAATGCTCTTGAACTCTGTAGCTCCTTGGAAGCAGTTGATAAATTTGTGTAAACAACGCCTTTGGGATAATAGAAGATACCACTTTTTTGTTTTTTATCTGTAAACAAAATAAAATCCATTTCCATTTTTCTGGGAATGCAACTGGCCTGGTAATGGAATCCCAGGCTGTGCTAGCTTCAAAATCCACATCTCTTTATCAAAAGAGGAGACTGTCCTGAATATCAACATAATCAGGGTCCCACACTTGGAAAGAACAGCAGATGGGATAAAACATGGAAATTAAAATATGAGATCTTTTCTTGAGAGCCCAAGTGTGGTCAATAGATGGTTGCAAGAAAACAAAGCATGTGCAAAGATACCAGAACTTCTGTGTCAGCTGCTCAGGTTACTCCTCCTCCTCACCCAACTGCTGACAGATTAAAGAGCTTGGATCAGAAGCCACAGAAGAACTCTCTTGGCAGCTCCTGCTCCAGAGATTAGTTGCTTTTTCCTTGCTAGCCCTTGTCAGGCTGGGAAAGAAAGGGATGCATCTCAGGCAAGACTGGAGAGGTGCAGACCACTGGAAAATGGCACGAGCCTGGTGCTGCTCTGGCAGTTCAGGAGAGGCTGGGCTTCACAGGTAAGCATGGGAAGGAGATACAGTCCTGTCCTTGCTTCATCTTTTCAATATTTATTCCAACTTTCCAATATTTCCAGTATTTCCTCTTCTCAAACATTTGGTGATACAGTAGATATGTATCTGCAGACAAACTGCAGTTGCTGGGTCACTGTTACAGAGCACAGCAATAATCCAATGCCAAGGTGAAGGTAGCAGTCCTTTAGGATATATCTATACTCCTTTAGGATATATCTGTGCTGCTGCTGAAATCATGCCTGTAGTCATAGCTCTGGAGCAGCACACTCTGCCTAAGCAGTTACTTGGGCTGGTAGGTGTAAATCACTCTGGGTAAGAGGGCACTGGATTCCACCAGCGTGTCTTAAAGTGCCTTGCACTGCTGAGAACAAGACTAGGTAAATTTCTCTAGTCTTGTACCACCTGAATAATACATATTTTATATATATATATATATGTATGTTTTTGGTTGTTTTTTTTTTTTTTGAGAGGGTAATGTGTGTGCTTTTGCAGAGTCTGACACCCAGGATGCTTTGGTATGCGTGGACATTCCTTCTGTCTTCCTGACAGAGGCTCACACATTTTGACTCTGTCTAATCCCTTTCCTCACTCTCACTGCAAAAGTACAAAAGTTAAAGAGGAACTATTTCTGTCACACAAATGTTTATCTAAAATATCTTCTCTCTAAGTTTATTCTTTCAAGTTTATTCTGCAGCTTATCAATGGGACACCTGGGTGGGAACTACCATCTGAAATGGACAGGAGGCTCTTGAAAATAATTCTTGTTTTTAGGGTACAGCAGTCTGTTCCATGGCAAAGAGGGGAGAATTTGGAGGGATATAGCTGGCAAGATGTTTTATCTTTGGCAAAAGTACCTGTGTTATGGTGACTAATGCCATGAAACCTCTCCCCTGCATCCCATTTCTGAAATGCTGGAGAGCCTGATCATCTCAGCATGCTCAGTACAGTGCGCACACACCTACCAAAAGCAGATTAGAAAGATTTTTTATGTCTTCCTGAGATATTGCTCTCCCTTTCAGTAAGTTTTTACATGTGTCTTGGATGGAATTTTTAGAGGTTTTCAAGGTTCTTGAGAGGATGGAATTTTTAGAGGTTTTCAAGGTTCTTGAGATTGTTAATAATACTGCTCAGGGCCTCAGGGAATGAACAAGATGGTCTAACAGGTTGTTTCCATCTCTTATTTCTGTGTCTCTTTGATTTAAGGATTTTCTGCATTTATTGGCTGCTGCTTCTCTTGGCCACTTTATACACTGAGTAGTGATTTTACCAATCATGGGGAATGGCAGAGGCTTCATGAACCCCCCTGTTGCCATAGAAACACAACAGCATCTAGCTGCCTCTACCCTCACTCTCCCATACCAGCCCCCATGGGAAGCAGAAATTCAGCCCTTAAAATTTAATCAATTTGATGTTAAGTTTTAGAAGCGATTTTCTTTTTGTTTCCTGGTCTCCTGACAGACGTTTTCATGCAGATGTAATTATTTACATTACTAATATTTTATTAAAATTACAGCAACTAATTATTAGCACCAGTAACACTGTAGATTCCAGAGCCATCATAACTCCTATTGTTTGTGTGCTCTAAAGACTAAAAGCGTTTGTGTTTCAGTCAGCCACAGAGGGAAACTTCCAGCATAACGTGAGAGATGTAAACCCAGAGAGACTGGGAGAGATGTCTGGGGGGCTGATGAGTCCTGTGCTGGGCTGTGTCCCCCAGCACTGCTGCTCCTCTTGCACTGAATGGTGTTTGTGTCTGCACCTCTCAGCCCCCTGCAAGCCCTGCTGAGTGCACAATGCTGTGGCCTCCTCTTTGGAGGGATCTCACTCAGAACTGTTCTTCCTCTTTACTGATGGTTTTCAGACTTCTGTACCTTTTATGGGAAAGTGCTGACTATCCCATGGGCTGCAGCCTGACACGGTGTGAGTCCCCTGACATGATTCCATGATCCCTTTGGCCTCTAGAATTCTTCATAAAGACTGAGCAGCATCACACCCATGGCAGACAGGGTGCTAGGAAAGGCAAGTTACTGGAATCACCTGCTTCTCCCATTTGCTTTTCTCCAGTGGCTGCTGCTGCCAGAGGAGTCTGGAGAAGGAAAAAAAATATAAAGGATTTGCAATATGAATAGCTTCTGACAAGCAAATAGTTTCTCTGCTTACTTGGAAATGACATCAGCCTTTACAACCCCTTTTTTGTCCTGGTCTATGGGAATAGGAAGTCTAAGAATTTTACCTAGTAATTGGCTTTTACAGAATTTGCTGAAACTCACTGTAAGATCAGTGGCAACTTTACCTCTAGTAAAAAAAGTGGAATTCTGTGAGGAATAGCCCTTTAAGAGTGGTTTATACTGTAAAAGTTTTGTCTTGCCAGGACTGGTTAGGAAATTATGGATGTGCCTGCAGGACCCCTGTTTCCTGTGCTCCCATGATTAGATCAGGCTGTAAACTTTCAATACAAAAAATGTAATCGGTGTGTGCCTCCAAAACTTTAGGAGACACCCTTAGAATCGACATGGGATGTAACTGGCTGTGTGCAAGCACAGCTGCCTGTGTGTGATGAGAGGCTGAAGAGATAACTTAGGCACAGTGAGAACTCCTGGGCCATTTCCAATGGGACCAGCAGCTCCAGAGCTACCTGTGCAACTGGGATGGAGCTGTGCACAGGCAGGGAGGACAGTGCTGACGGCTTGGACATGAGCAGCAGCCAGCAGCCAGATTCCCAGGGCCACACCAGTGCTGAGCTTTGCTGATAGCCTCCTTTCTGTCACATAAATTTACATGTTTTTCTTCTGTAAAACGCCAAAAGCATTGATGTGCTTGTTGTTGTTAAACTGAGTTTGTCCCTGTAAATCCTATGCTGATTTGGGGCTGGCGGTTCATTTTCCCACTCCATACTTTTATGTTTCTTGGAGCGCTCCTGTAACTTTACTCTTCCCTTCCCTCTCCTGGCTGACGTGTTTCTGATCTGTACCAGCCCATATAAAAGCCTAGAGAGGAGAAACACTTTCTGCTCTCTTTCCATAAACTGGTAAACCTCTTCCTGAGCCTTCACAACCCTTTGGAAGCTCACAAAGTACATTTCATAATTTCCAGGTACAGTGCATGAAAATTCTGCTAAGTAAACACTATAAAGTAGGTTTTGAGAAAATATTAGTCACCATTATGCAATTCCAAAACCAAAACCACAAAGAGAGTGCCAGTATATTTTGTTTTATTGGTTGTGACTGCAAATACTATGCACACAAAGGAAACCTTTGAAAACCAACCAGCTTATGTTTGTATGCATATTACTCTTAAAAGGCAATTTGTCTAGTAATCTCAGTGTTAATTTTTTTCATCTGGTACACACTGCTGATACATCAGACAGTTTTCTGTAACACATCTGAAGAATTCCATGTAGAGCTTTTTTTTTTGTTTTTTTGCTTAACTTATTTGTAATTTTCTAAAAATAAATTTACTTGCTTTCCCTTTTTGTCTTTGCTATTAAATGTAGTGAAGATAATATTTTCATACAGTGTCTTTTAACTTCAAAGTTTTCAAAGTAAATAGAAGCAATGTGCAGTCTATTAGAAAAAAAATGCACAAAGTACCTAAATCCTAATTTTTTAGGCCTGCCAGAGCTGCATCTGTTTAAACATGTTACTTATATGCATGTGTACAGTACAGGAAGCTGGACTGCTTTCCAGAATTGCCTGGAGTTGTATCTTTTTTTTATTCCTCTCTTTCTCAAAACAATTTTAAATCTACAAAAAAGGTCAGGGGAGGTCATGATTCCTGACCCAACACTGAACTGAGCCTGCCTATTCCGTCCGTTTGATGATCCGACCAGGGTCACTGAACTGGGGGTTATTACTGGCTCCCTGTGTCTATGAGGCACAGCCTATCCCAAACAATTTTTAAATTACCACTGGCATGAGGCTGTCAGGAAGGATAGTAGCTGGGAATGTCTAGACACCGCCGCCAGGACGAGCTCCCCTATAGCGGAGCCAGGGGGGCACAGCGGGGCCGGGAGCTGCCCCAGCCCCAGCCTGAAAGACAAAACTCCCATCACGTGCCCTGCAATTTGCTCCAGGGGTTCAGCCAAAGAATTTAAGATAAGGAAATCTATAGGCATTACAACTGGGAGAATTTTTAACTGCTTTATTGCTTTCCATGGATTCTAAAGCCAGTTGTCTGCTTTTATGAGCTCTTTAAATCACACATCAGTTTCTCTTGGCTTCAGTCACACTAAACTGTCTCTGAATTTATACTGGTTCTTCTTGACTTTATTCTTTAGAAATTAACATTGAGATATGACTTTAAGTTTGTATCAATGAATTCTCACCCTTTTGCAAAGGATGGCCAACAGTCCTTTAGGGTGTGTAAGGCACAGACAAGGCCACGGGGGTTTTGAATCATGTCTTTTTCTGATTCATCCCTCTGCTTAAGCAGAGCTGCAAGGGAAAAGAGAGATTGAATACACCTTCTACTCTTTCCAGCTCAGTTCATTGCATTTTTTAAGGAAATTTCATTCAGATTGTGCTGGCAAATTACTTAACAATGATATATCAAAATTTTTTAGTGCCATCATTCACTCATTAATAAACACCCTGTTATTTACAGTAACAGCCCAGTCATTTTGAACTTCAAACTTAAGGCTGTTTTTAATGGAAAAGTGCCCTGATCAGTTAGGTTGGATTGGGCATAGCAGTGCTGGGCGCTGGGCAGGAGCAGGGGCCGGGTGTGCTGCTGTGGGAGGGGGCACCCCTGCTTTCCACCCCGGGGCTGAACAGAAAAGCACCCCTCAAACCCTGAGTGTTATCTCTAAGGGCAGCTGAATGGTGATTGTTTCCCTAAGGAAAAGCAAAGCTGTATGAAAACTGCAGCGCCCTGCCTTATGTCCCTTGTTAGGATCCACCACTCTCCAAGGGGGCAGCTTTCCTGCTTTCCCCTTGGCCACACTATCACACTGTTCCACAGCATTTTTGGGCTTATCTAAATGTCAGTAGGGAAAGCTTTCCCCAAGCCCACCTGTGGAAAGTACACTTTTCACAGTGTACTGTGAGAACCGTGATGTGTCACACACGGCTGATGTGATGTGTCACACACGGCTGGCACACAGCAAGGACACGGCTTTGGTCACAGCAGAGCCCTGTCACTACACCTGACCTGCCAGAGTGCCCTCCTCCACTGAGTGAAACATCTGCTCCCTCACTGAAACAGGCTCGCACAGTCAAAGCTAAATTCACAGCACAAATTAATTTACATTTTGGTTGTTAGTTTAAGTGCAATTTAATAACAAAAGAAAAAAAAAACCCAAAGAGATGATGCTACACTTGCTATAAATAAACTCTTCTAAAAGGCAGTGGCATTAGGGAAATGACAGTCCTTACCTTGGTCCCAGCAGAAATCTTTCTGTGAAGCTATTACCACCCCTGTGCCTCAGCCTCAGTCTGAGGGCTGCAGATGGACTTAGGGAAAAAAGGAGAGATTGCTTTGCTCACGCTCTGCAGGCTGCTGGCCCACGCAGAGTGGCACTGGGGCACACTGCTGGCAGGCAGGTTACAGGTGCTGAGCCTGTCACAACCCTCAGAGGTCACAGGCACAGCTCTGCTGCTGAGGTTGCATCTCTGCAGACGGGGCTGAGATGAGCTGGGATGTGAGCGCTCCCCGGGCTCTCGCTGCCTCCTCTGCTGCTGGCTGCTCTTGGGGCAGCACCAGCCCAGGGAATGCAGCCTGCTCAGCCTGCTGCTGTCCTGGGAAGGGACAGCTGACACACTGAGTTTGAGGGCAATTTTTAACGCTTCCTTTTGCTAGACTACATTGGAGAATTAATGCACATAAAGTAATGCACTTCACATTCCCCACGTAAGAGGAGCTCCTTCTAAGGACACTTTTCCCCCCTTTTTTCATGTTTCTCCATTAGCTTATTCCATTTTTTTCAATGCCTGCTAGTTGACTAGGAAAAAGATGCCTTTGTGCTTTCAAATGGAAGTTAATAAAGAACAGTTGAGGCAAGTTATTTTACACGAGCTGCCTTCAGGAGCTGGCCTTCATCTGCTGAGGTTTTCAGCCCAAGTACGACTACAGGTTAGTGCACCTTGCATTACTTTTTCTTACATCCTGTAATAATTGTGTAAAACAACAATTTTTCTATAGTTGGTTCTGCCTGTTAATAGTCTTATTTAAACTAAGCCTGTTTTCCACAGGCTCACATACGGTTTTATGATCCTGTATCTGAGGATGCAAGAAAAAAATCAGTCTGTTCTCCTTAAGGCAAGTGTTTGCAAAGAAATGTATTGCTCATATATGACCTGCCTATTGCTGCTTCAATCTGTTAAGCTTGGGATCTAAGTGCATGTGCAAATAAGAGCTCCTGCATTCCCTGCTGCCTTCCCTGCTCGTCCTGGCAGCTCCTCTCTGGTGCATGTGCTCTGTGTTGGCCCAGGGGGACTGGCAGCTCACACTGCTCACCCAGGGCCATTCCAGGCACTCCTGAACTGCATGGATAAACAAGTGACAGACTACAGCTGGACAAATTGGCCCCAAATGCTCTTAGAGACTGAGGGGTGAGCCACTGAGTGGGCAGGGCAGGATTTAAATTGCGCTGAGGTAAAGGAAAATTCAGTGAACAAAGAATGAAGTGGGACAAGAGCCCAGCCAAGAACAAAGATTCTCCTGGGGCTTTACCTGTGAGTGGTATGAGTTATGTAATCTGGGGCAGTACTAGTTTTGCTGAATGTGATATCTGCACATGGCATAAAAATGCATTTCTACAGAAGATAATGTCAACATTTGTAAGCAGAAAAGAAGGTCTCTGATTTAAGGCTTGGGATGCAGTTTTGATGTCTGTTTTTTAAGAATGCTTCTCTGAATACTCCAACTTGAAAAAATGCTATTGAATGTTAAAATGCAGAAGCTGAATGTCTAATTCAAAGGAGAAAATTTAGAATGAGAAAAAGGAGCCCTATTAGTCACCTTGAAACACAAAAGGAAAACACACACAGGGTTCTGTCCAGAAATCAGTCAGTGAAATATCCCAGTATCTCTGGACTTTGCTCACCGTATCATTGTGGCTCTTTTTCCCCTTGTGCTTCTTGCAACTATCTGCTATAGACCTCCCTAGTTCTAAAGTATTTAAAAATATGCTTTAAAGAAAAATCGGTAGCGCTTTTCAACTAAAAAAATTGAAACAAATAGTTCAAACAATTCATCTCCCAGTGTACATTGGAGTTAGAGAAGCCCAAGAAATGAAATCATTGTTGTTCCCCTGGTGGTTTTCATGCAGCAGCATTTCTCTGGGGCTGGGATGGGGCTGCTCTGGGGCCACAGCTGGCCCCACTCCAGCTGGCCATTTTTATTTACCTGTGGCAAACAGCTCAAAACTCAGGAGAAAGGCAAATTACTTGTGGATCTAAGTTAAAATTCATGTTAGCTGTCTTCTTCACGCACAAAGCCCTGTCCCCTATCTCTGTGCAGTAGGTGATAAAATATGGAATGACACTGGTGCTGGCCCATCCTGGAGCCTGCCCTGCCCTGCCCTGCCCTGCCCTGCCTGGGAAGCAGTGGCATTGCCTTTCTGCTTTTCCTGCTGGCTCTTGCAGCCTCTTGTTTTGTTTTGTTTTTTGTTGTTTTTTTATCTCCGTGGTTCTCCATGCTCTTGTTTATACAGGGGCTTCCTGTGTCTCTGGATGCATGAATAATATACTTGATGGGATGTAAGTGTGCATGCAGTCTCTCCTCAGAGGTGCTCTCTTGCCCTGATTTGTGTCATCTCCTGGGCAAATATTTCAGGGTTATGTACAGTTTAGAAATTTATTTTGGAAGCTTCAAAATTATTGTAGCAAGTAGGGGAAATATAGCAAGTCAAGAAAAAGAGCATTTCCCTATAGATTTCTCAGTCATGGGAGCACCATAGTTTTAGTGATGAAATAATACTCCACAAGAAGCAGAAAGTTGCAGGTTTAGTGTTAGAAGAATTTTGAAAATAAAAAGAAATCATTATGAGGAACCCACAGAATAAAATTATAATATTCAATTGGGTAAGAATTATTTTCTTTTAAAATATAAATTTGAAAGTATTTTCACAATTATGTCTTATATTTTGTGCATAAAGTCACTTGTGTGCCTAAACTACAGGGCAAGCCTTTAAATTAAAAAAAAAAAAAATGTTTTATGTCATCTGAAAATGTTTACTGAAAAGAATTTAAAAATAAGCATACTGTGTTTGTGCCAATTGTTCCAAGCTAAGCCAACTGATTCTAAGTTGCAGCATTTTATCTATTGTCATGTTTTTCTTCTAATTTTTTGATGTGTTGATTACTATAAGCTCACATCAAACTCAAGATGGATGTGAGCATGTATATAACATGTCTGTCTACATGGGCCACAAAATAAATAATTTTTTTCACTAATCATATCAACAGCAAAGCATTTTCAGTGCAGTGATCATTCAAAAATAAGGTTTTTTCATGTAAGCAAAGCACTGTACCTTACAGCAGTAAGCACTGTCATTTCACACGATTTTGTAGGACTTCTGTATTCTGCTTTTGACCTTTTAAAGTATTGCAGTGTATGATCATAGTTATCTTTTATGAAAAAATGCTTCAAATAACCAATTTTCATTCTTGAAATCGTTAGAGGAATTTCTGTTTGATAAAGATCATTAAGAAAGGCCAGCAGTTATGAATCTGCTACAAATACTCTGTATTGGGCATGGTTTAAGGAACACAAGTTTATTAATAGCATGTTTAATAAACAGAGCCTCTCGGTCCTTCCCGTGCATGACTATCAAATCTATTGGCACTTAGGATGATGAGATGTGGTTCCAAGTGTAATATCCATTTCAAAAGAATTTGTAATTACTGACCTTCATAGTAAGCTGCACTTGTTTATAAGTTTAAATTGTACAATACATTTTAAAACAAGAAGATGAAAATAATTCTGTTAGATCACATGCAGTCTAAATGCTTTGAAATCAGAAAATTCCCCTAAATTCTGTGGGACAGCAAGCATCAGACTCTTGCCCTCTTAACCTCCTCCAAACTTTGATGATAGAGACTGATCCCAGTATGTAACAGGAAAGTAACTGGGAAAAATAATTCAAGAAGCCCACAAAACTGGATGTGTAATTTTGATACTGAGTCTTTCAAGAGCAAGAATTCTTTATATAACATGAGGGCAGTAAATCAAGGGATTTTGTCACAGGTCCTTGTCATGCTGCTACTCCAAACAGGAGCACCCACACTGCCAGGTACAGGAAAAAAAAATTGTTTTTAAAAAGGCTTTCTTTTAATTTTCCATTACTAATAAGCTGTGATTGTGGAGTTCTATCTGTAAAACTCATCCTAAATTACACTGCATTTATTAGAGAACATTTTAATCCCTGAGAAGATGAATTTGACTAAATGTGTGTTTTCTTAATTATGACACAATCAAAAAACATTTTTAGAAGATCAGTGACATTTACAAGAAGAAATGATGGAACAAAGTGTGATATTCTTTCCTTTAAAACAGTATTTTTCTCTTTTCACTCATCTTTTTCTGATACATTCAAATATAATTTGAATTACAGCAGTTTCTGTGGAGGATTACTTCCCATTAACTAATAAAGAGCAAACTGCAGCAAATAACATTTTTAAAACTTTTATCAGTGCTGTAGTTTAGCAGATAAATTGGCATTCTGATTATAGAGTTTTCAGAGCATTCAGTTTCTAAATCTCAGCATACTAACACATCTAAATAGCATATTTAATTTAAAAAAATAACATTAATCTCATATATTAATTTATTGGGGTGGTGGAGCAGCAATAATAATACAGACACAGCCTAAAGACTATTAGAGCTTTGTTTTTCATTAGGCTTTTGAATCCCAAACAAGGTACGTGAAGCATCTATTTTCTCTTGGTGTTCAAAAAGAATTTAATATTTATTCTTATTGAACCAGATTCTTCAAAGTCTGTGATAAGCCAATTCTTTGTTGTTAATTTTAACATGAGTGAACTTAATTTTTCATTGTGTAATGGAGCTTAGGATAAGTAGTTTTGAAGTTAAATAGAAAACCCAGGGAGGAATATGTATTCAGCAATATGGCCAAATGCATTTAAAATGCAGAATATTTGTGACTTTGCTAACCAGTAAATCCTTTTCTATTCTCTTAGCTACAGCAGCTGGTGATTTTTCAGTTTCCAGGTACAGTATCAGCAGCATAGCTTTTCTTTTGTGACAAAGGAATATAAGTTGCCTTGGAGATTTTTAATTAACTCTTCTCCGGTAGCTCTGCCTGCTTATCATTTCAGCAGTTATTTAGGCTTCATATCAGATTTTGGATATTGCTCTTCAGAAATGTCTTCTTAATCTACACAAATTAGCATTTCAGCAAAACACTGTTTCCATAGTGGACCATTCATTACACTTTTTTTAAAAGGTGCTGTTAGTATTTACAGCCATTAATTCAGCCTCTGAAAACATGAATGCTAAAGAGGGGAACATGTGTGGATTCTGCAACTAAAAGAAACTATTCTGCACAAAAGAAGTGATGGTGACACCTTAATCAGAGTAAGATACTCCCTAATTACTTTTTGTGTTTTGTTCTTGCCAATAAATAAAGGTGAACAGACTATTTTTTGATAAATTGGGATTCCTCAGACTAATTTGTTATTTAATGCACTATTATTCATTTAACGAATAAATTTACCTTGCTCACTGCCATTTTGAAATGGCTAGCTGTCTCAACCAAGGGGGTGAAGGTATATATGTATATTTCTACGTGTGAAAATAAAAGAATAAAGTTGGAAGAGGCAGAAAGGTACTTATGACAGTCACATCCCCTGATGCCACACATTTTTTCTCTTTACTGCTCTTTTAAAAAGTCTGGAATTTATTGTCATCGTTGTTGTTAATGCCATTCAGCTAGCAGCTCGGGTTTAGGGTTGTTTTTTTCCAGACGAATTATAAATGTCATAAATGCTTCCAAGAATACAGAATCAGAAGCCTTTTGTACCCTGAAAATGGAGGTAGGAGTTGGAGCACGGATTTACAGAGCGGGTAAGGGCCATGAGCTAGAGGGAGCTCCGCCACAAGGAAATGCAGAGTTCCGTTTCATTTATCAATGTGCCTCCCCGGCTTTGTCTGCCCTGAACATAAAAGACCCGGGTTTATTGCAGATATTATCTACACCATTCTATGATATGAATGTTATTGTCTAAACTGTTGCTGAGATATAAAACAGCTGAAACCCTCTACCAACACCATATTTATGCCAAACCTTTTGATAAATATACAGGTCTTTTTGTTCACCTTCGCTGTCTTTGTCTCCATCTTACCACTCAGCCATTTTTAATGAAAAAGCATCCTCTATAAATCCCGAGCACAGAAATGCACCAAGAGCCAATCTCGTGGCCATAATCGTGCAAGATAATGTCCAGCAGTTTGACAAGAATTCTGGGCCAGCCCCAAGCCTCGGCTCTGCAGATAAAAAAATCTTCCCACTTATTTCATAGTGCTCTTTCCAAAGTAATCTACACCACAAACTCACCCCAGTAAAACCTGGTTTATTCCACAACTGGGCCTAAAGAGGTATCACTGAAGGGAGGCTGGAGTTTGAAAGATGCAGTTATTATAACTGGAACACTAATAATCTTTAATAATTGCTTCTATTGAGCATCTCAGAGACACGGTGATCTATTCACAGTTCCAATAATTCTCTAGAAATCCTGTTACCCCTTCTGTAGCATTAGCTAAAGGACAGCGTTTGTCCACTATTATTTTTAGATGCCTTTTTAGTGTATGAATAATTTTTAGTTAATTTGCATCCCTGCCTTGCCTTTGTGCACTGAAATTCTGAAGCTTGCATTTGGGGTTCTTTTCTTACCTCTCGGTCCTCTGTCTCAGCAGATGATATTGCACTGCTCATAGAGATAATAAGAAAATGCCTAATATCTTCTTATTGATTTTTGTTAATAAAATGCCACTTCAAAGAGAAAGCAACAGCTGAAACCATGAAGGCTGAGTCATGACTGTATTAATGAACTTTATTTTTCTCTATATTTGGTGTCTAATTCATGGTGAATCATCTATTAAGTAAATGTGTCGTCTTTCCTGTTTGTAGAATACCCACAAGCAAATTATGACCTTATTCCATTTTCTAGAAACAATATTATTATTTTCTTCTACCAACTTTAAAAACTTTCAAACATAATTGACCAACTTAAAAACTTTGAATGTAACTGATCATGTCTCTTCTCCCTCAGCACAACTGACTGCATCTGTAGGGCACGGTGTTCTCAGAGCAGAGAATGGGTATCAGCTTTCCAGGCAGCCTTACTGCCGATGTTGTCCCAGGAAGAATTTAAAATGGGATTTCTAAATATGCTGCGAAGAATACTTCAATATTTGCTGCGTGACAGAACTCCTGAGTGTAAAACCTGGTAGGCTTGACCTCACTGGTGTGAAAAGGCCAGAACAAGGCACAGAACTGGGTCTGGGCTTGGTCATCCGAGACTCAAGAGGACCCTTTGTTTCCACCAAGACTCAGAGCCTTGCACTCACACAGCTCATCAGTTCCTTGCAGCTAGAAACAAGCAGCCACAACCTTAAAACAACATGTAGGTATTAGTCTTGCATATGATGCATTTTCTACATTTAATGTTTCTTTTCCAATTTCTGAAGAGTTATTTTTTTTGAATGAGACAAACAGAATGTCTTTTTCTCCCGTATTTATGGAAGACATGGTAATTTCTGCCCCTTTTATAAGTTATGGCACATTTACTGAGTTACTCACATATTTGTGCAGTATTTTTTATGTCTCTGTGCTTTAAATAAGAAGCTTGAGTGCTTTGCTCACAGATGGGCTTTCCAGGATGCTGAGAGGGGCAATTTTGCTTCTGGTCCATGTTGGAAATTTAGAACCATTTTTAAGGCTGTCTGCATCCAGGTTAGACCTAACCTCATGGGGCTCTAGGGAAGGCTGTTGTCTGCTTCATCAGTCTTGGAGTGGACCCAGGGTGAAGGGCAGATCAGCCTCAGCAAGCATGCCAGAAATGTTTATCACTCTGAGAACTCTGCCTGCAGAACTGGCATTAACTAGCAGGTCAGGATGTTTGTTTCCAGCAAAATGCCTGAATTTACTTCTTAAAGGATTGTAATTTCTGTAACACAAAACAAAAATACTTAGTAATCTATAAATATCCTCAGACATCACACAAGGAAAAGGACCTCTTTTGAAAAGGACCTTTTTTCTTTCCCTTTCTCAAACTGGAATAAACTTTTCAATGCAGACAGTCTAAGAAAAATATGCTTTGGTCAGAAGTGGTGACATAGAACTGATGCTTTCCTGACAGGTCTGGACTGCCAGCAGAAATGTTTACCAACATCTGTCTTTAGACTATGCAATCATTCTCCTGTATTTCCTCAAAATTATAATAAAAAGGCAGATTGTGAGTTCTCATTTCTGAGCCTATGGTATCACTGATGCCTTTTATAACAGAAGATCTCTATTGAAAAGGTTTTTTGCTTAATTTGCTATTTAATATTAAATAATGCAATATTAACAAGTTCTTGGTCTTAGATATGCAAGCAGCAATTCCTGGACTTGCTGCAAAGCCCAGCTGCCAGCCACCACCCCTGTGCCACGAGGGGCTGGGGGAGTGATATGGTCAGAGAGGATTTCCAAACGGTCATTTCACAGGCAGATGTTTGCCAAACCTCAGTTTGCTTTCTGAGTTTGCTGAAAAGTCCTGCTCAACATCTTTTTGAAGATTTCAGTGCTTTCTTCCCTGCCGTGTGGGATCAGCCTCAGACGTGTCCAGGGGATGCAGCCCCAGTGCAGGATCTGCTGCACCACACTGCACAGGTTGCCATAGTGACAGACAGGAGAGATTTCACTTCAGAAATGTTGCTTTATTGCAGCTAAAGTGTATTTTGAAACAGGATCACATTTCAAGTCACTCCCTGTGTTTCATATAGGAACTAGCAGAATTATTGGCTTCTACAAATAAGAATTAGTTTGAACCTGCCCATTCCCCAGCAGACACTCAGAAGTCCATCACAATGTGCTGCATGTGCTTTCCATTCCCTTTGGGTAAAAGAGGCCAGAACACCTCTCCTCTCTCTCTCACTGTATGCAAAAACACACTTTGCCTCTCTGCTGCTTTCAGAACTGCCCCTGCTTCCAAACAGGCCCACAAATGCCACGTCACTGCCAGCCTTGGTGTGCCATGTTTTATATTAATAAAGGGTATCCCACTTTGGATTCCATCGATTTTGTTCACATTAATGCAGAAGAGACATCAGGTGAGATTTCTGAAGGATTCCTGATTGTGTTATGTCCTGAAAAATGAACCAAATAAAAGGCATTCTGCAAAAACAACACTGCCTGACCAGCCTGGGCTGAGATGGGTTTCCCCATGGGAACACCAAGCCCATGGAGATCTAAGGTGTAAAATCCATCAGCCATCCTCTCCTGTGCAGTGCCAGCTCCATCCCACAGCTGGGGCAGGCCCAGGGCTGCCAGCATCCCGCTTCTCCACTGATTAAACCATCCTTTTTTCCTAGAAAACAGGAGGAGAGGGTGTGCTGGGAGGGGAGGGGCTTGGGCACAGGTTAGGATCAGGTGAGCTGGCAATTTGCAGGAGGAATGTTCAGCCCTGAGAGCCCCCCAGCCCCTGGGCTCTCCTTCCCACAAACGGGGGTGACAGCTCTCTGGAACCTCTGCAGGGGCACGGCTGGCACAGGACAGAGCCCACGGAGCCCTCAGCACAGCAGCAATCCAGGGCAGCCAGATCTTGCTGCCTTTTGAAATGGAGTTTTGATCTATGCCTTGGGTTTTATAGCTTGTTCTTCTATATCCTTTCCTTTCCATTTCTGTAACTGATAGACAGGAATTATTTTTTCTGCAGTAGATAGCTACAAAGGTCAGAGGCATGATTCAAATCCTTGTGCATCTGCTTACGGTGCTCACACCACATACTGACAGTATAGTCACAAAGTAAAGTATTGATTTCAAACCTGTCCAGCACACTCCTTCCAAAACACACAGTCCAAGTCAGATTTCTTCATAAGAGAATAAATAATGTACTGCTCCACCAGCTCCTTCCTTCCTGACTCTGTGACCCTTTGTTGCCTGGGCTGAGAATTATGAAGATTAGACTTCTTATTTTACTTCTTGCTCGTTCTTTGTCTTTCTGCCTAGGCAGACATGACTCTTTTTCCAATTATTTTGCTCAGATCTCAACTACCAAGACAAGTAAGAGGCACAAGAATGGGATGAATTCTTGTCTTGCTTAATTTTATTTTCTTGTCCATCAGTCAGCAAATAGACAAAAAAGTGGATTAAAGTGTAATGCTGTAATTAAGAGTAAAGGTTTGTTATGGTGCTAAAGAACAGAAAGAATAATTAATATGGGGAAAAATCCCTATTTTCTCATCTGGAAAAAACTGAAACTTCAAAAATAAGAGCAGACCCCTGGCACAGAGAACTGAAGGCTTCAGTTTCAGCTTGCCACAGGAATAGTGGCTGCAATGGGACGTGCCTATTGGTGAAAAACTTCGGATCCTGTGAAGGGGATCCATGATTTGAGGCATTCTGTGAATGAGGAGGACACAGAACCAAAGGGCAGATGTGCAGCAAAGCCTGTGGAAGAAGATCTGTGTCAGGAGTTACAGTGCTGGCCTGGCACAGAGAGCCAAGGTTTGGCATCAGAGAGGTGAGCCCAGCTGAGCATCTCACTACTGAGCTAGGCTTAAACCGTGCCCTGTCTTCTCTCAGGTGCAGGAAAGGGGCTGAGAGGAGGCAAAATGTGACAGACTGGAGTGTCTGGCTCTTTTGTACATCCTCATGCAAACACTGTCTTTTCTTTCCTTATATTCCAGCATGAAAGCACACACTTGTGGTTTGCTTTGTAATTAGTTTTGGTGCTGAGAGAAGACAAGAGAACTTCTTGTTAGATGGATTAAAGGGATCTGTGCTCTACACCACTTGAGTGACAAGAACCATGTCAGACCAGTCTGCTGTCAAGTGAAAAAAAGTGACAGCACAGTCTGAGAGAGACGAGTTCTCCCACTCGGCAGTGGCAAGGGGCAGGCACGGACTTGCCCTGCCAGGGAGCAGCCACAGGTGACTGGGTCAAAACAACTGGGACAGGGATGGAAACACACAGCCATTCCTCCCCAACCTAGCTGGAGCTCTCCTGCTGGGACTTGTGTCTTCCTACCAGGGGAACCAGAAAACGCCTTCAGGTCAAGGAGTGGGAAAGGGAGGAGCCTGGAACCAGCTCTGCACAAGTATTTCTTGCAGCCACCACTTTTCACAGTGTTTACGTGCAATGTGCAATACCAATAGCTGCTGTTAAATAAGGGAAGGTAAAACAGAGCTCTCAGTGCCTGTCATACGGTGCTGGTGTGGCTGAAATCCAGCCTTAGAGGCAGCTGAACCCAGATGGGAGTCAGAGGAGTGAGGCAGAGATTCCCTTTTAGTTTCAGCTCCCCAGAGCCCTGCTAAGATCACACCCAGTGCAGCAGGCAGCACAGGAGAGATGAGCAGAGCCTTGTGCCCCCCAGTCCCTCTCAATCCCTTGACTGGACAGCTCTGTCATGCTCTGCCTGCTCGTTGCTTTAGGATTATTGGCTGAACGAGTTCATTCTCAGCTTCACAGGCTCTAACATCATGCCAGAAATATCACAAATATTCAAGATCCAAATCCTTCAGGTGCTGTAGAAGTAAACTACTAGGGAATGAATCCTCCAAATTTGAATTCATAGAATAGGTCCATGCTGGGAAAAAGAACTTCCTCTCCTCTGAAATTCTGCCTTAGTTCTGAATTCTGAAGTTCTGAAACCTACAAACAAATAAAATCTGCCTTTTCTGCCTCTAACCTGTATAAACACGTAGTTCAATGCAAATTTTACCAACATGACAATCAGTACCTTGAAAGTATATGACAGAAAACAGCCCATGAACCATGAGGTGTGTTTAACAGTTTCCATGGGACTGGAAAAGGGACACTGCAGCTCTCACCAGCTCTCACAGTGTCCTTTCCCTCGTGGGCTCTGCCTGGCTGTTGCTGTGGCTCAGAAGAGTGCTCAGCTCTGCAGGACAGTCCCTGCACTGTCCCCATGCACGCCTGTGATTACAGGCACGACCTGCCATGGCAAAAATGCAGGTGTGGCTGTCAGAGCACCTGCAGTGCTGCAGCTGCAGTGATTGATCTGTGATTGCTCTGACCAGCACCAGCTCATTGACACCTGATGTTCTGCGCATCTTTGTGATCTTTGCCTGTTCTGAATCATCTTATATCAAAACTGGAGGCGTATCAGGGCAGATAATAATAATAATGCTGGCATCAGTAAAACTGCAGCTTCGTGTGTGCCCCAGCCATGGTGGAGCTGCCATGAAATGTGTGAAGAATAACAGGACAGGAAGGACAGACAAAGTGATCCAAATGTTTCAGAGAACAATGAACAGCTCTGTAATACTGATGAGGGAGGTGAGGAAATAAATAATTTTGTGATGATCAGAAAAGTAATGGCATGAAAAGAACCAGTGATGTGACAACAAAACCAGTCGTGCAGAGTGCAAGGCTCAGCATTGCAGCTATTGGATCAGTGGCAAGTGTTGAAATTGAGAATTGTATGCAAAGCTGTCAGGGCACATATAAACCATAAAATCGACTGATTTTAATCTAAGTCTCTGATTACAAAGTGACAACTGTTTTTGTTTTTTTCTTGGTTTGCACCTTACTCTATGACTCCGAAATGTGGACAAGTTAGGACAAGAACATCATAGGAAGCAGAAATCATTAATCAACAATACCTCCAAGCTATTATGCTTATAATTGTCAGACAAAGATTATGAGTAATGATTTTCTGCAATACATTTTCACAAATTGTTTTTTAAAAAGTACTTAGAAAAATATCAGCTTTTCTGGTCAGCACCTTTTTTCCTGGTTAAAAGAAATTAATATCAAATTATATTTTAATGTACAGATAAAGACGCAAAAAAGGGACGGAAGATCTAGGAAGAGCTTTTCTATCATCACTAGGAGCTCAGCAGCAGCAAGAAGTCCTTATGGCACAGTAAGAATTACCATCATATGTTGATTACCAAGCAGAGAAGGGCTTCTGCAGAGACTTGCTGTGTTTTGAAGTAGCCTAAAAAATCAAAAATCAGACTTTTTGTCTGTTCTGCCTCTCACAGAAGCCTTGGAAAAAACCTGAAATTCATGATGGTCAACAGTGACTAGAACTTCTTTTCCTCAGATTTCTGGTGCAATGGGTTGTCGCCAATTTAAGAACATCTCTCAGCTTTTCAGGCCACGACTCTAACTGACTGCATGCAGGTGTCTGATATTTCCCTGTAGCCTAGGGTATCTGCAATGTCATGTTTCAACATTCAATGCTTTGCATACATCCTGCTCTGTTACCTTCTTTTTATCATTGGAAAATAGAACTTCTTATTAAAAGTTTTCACACCAGGAATTTTTTCATTGCACTTGAGATGAACTAACACCTCAGGAGAAATAGTATCAGCAGGAAAGGTCACAGTGGTTGCTCTGTAAAAACATTTTTAAAAGGTCTTAAAAACAATATTGGGATAGGTCTGACAAAGTTTTCAAAAATCATGTAACTGGGAAATTATCAGTCCACTTCAAGTAAATGATCTTACATTTATACAGTCAGCTGCAATAACACTCAGATATTAGTCTTCTGTGAATTTTAAAGCCTGCATTTTATAGTGCTAAAGCATAGCACTAGGAAGGGAGGATGACAGCCAAGGAGCTGTCGGTGGATGCAGCCTTTCCTGCTGACCTCAGCAGGTGTGGCCAAGGGCTTGGTGCAGGGCTGGAGTGGTGGCCAGTCCAGTCCCACCTGTGGCAGTCCCACCTGTGGCAGTCCCACAGGACGTGCTGCTGTGCCCCAGCCCTGCCCTGGGCACAGGCTGGCAGCAGCCCCAGGCTGGGCCAAGGAGGTGATGGTGCTGCTCTCCTCAGCCCTGCTGGGGAAGGAGGTGATGGTGCTGCTCTCCTCAGCCCTGCTGGGGCCACAGCTGGAGCGCTGTGTCCAGCTCTGGGCTCCTCAGTGCAAGGAACAAGGAGCTCCAGAGCACATCCAGCAGGGAGGCACAGATCTGATTAAGGGACAGAAGTATCTCTCTTACTGAGGAATGGCTGAGGGAGTTGTCCTGTTCAGCCTTGAGGAGAAACGACTGAGAGGAGAGCTCAGCTGTGTCTGAAAGGAGGATGCCAAGAAGACAGATCCAGGTTCTTCTTGGGGGTGCTGAGGAGTGACAAGAGGTGATGGACAGAAACTGATGCACAAGAAGTTCCACCTGAACATGAGAACAAACTTCTCTCCTGGAGGGGAACACAGGAACAGAGACCAGAGAGTTGTGGGGTCTCCCTCACTGGAGATATTCCAGAGCCATCTGGACACGATCCTGTACCGTGTGCTCTAGGATGGCACTGGCTGAGCAGGGGGTCACCCTGTCACCCTGTCACCTTGCAGCCTGAGCCTTCCTGTGGTGCTGTCATTCCCAGCAGTGTACAGCACACAGGGGCTGTGCCAGTGGGGAGCAGCTGGGCTCCCTCCCCAGGAAAGCCCCTTGCCAGGCACACCCAGTGTCTCCTTTTCAGTGTTCCTCTCTGGGAGATGCCACTTTCTCATTCTGTACTGCAGTCACAGATCCCATGTCCTTATCTTGACATTAAAGAAATAGATTTAATTGTCAGTCCTCTTAAACAAGCGTTTAATTCCATTCTGTGGGGACTAAAGACAGTCTTAAATAATTGAGCGGCCAAGAGATTGGTTATTTCTGTTTTCATTGCCCATATTGATTTAAGTGCAGTTAATCCTTTCAAATACCCATGTCACACTGGGCCTGATGGCTCTCTTTAGGGCAATATTGTTCCTCTGGCTAGATTATTTGACATCAAGCATTGTAATGTCACAATAAATCCTTCATGTAGGCTGTTCTTTTCAGAGAAGTAGCAGATGGGGACTTCGGCTCTTACATTAAGCTCTTGGTTTTACTAGTCAGAAGTTGGGCTTGTGAATAATTTTCATTAAATTTTCTTTTGTGCCTCATAAAAACTATCTCTTCAGCAGTGATGTTAAATAATCAGAAGACCAATTAAACAGGCATATTGACATAAAAAACCCCGAGGTGTTCCCCTCACTGCAAACTAAATATAGATGTGTGTAAAATAATCTGATTTGGGGTATTACCCAATACAGAACTTGTGGAATGGAGTTTACAAACAAAAGTGGGGATGGCAGAAGCCAAGATCCAACAGACATGTTTTACAAGTCATTGCAGTATTTCTCACCTCTGGTTAAGTCCTAAATTTGTCCGTCTACCTTGAGATCCATCCACTTAGTTGAATGATTCTCCACTTGCTGTGCATCAATGGATGCAAGTGAACATCTATCTGTTCTCTGAAACTTCCCTTGGTTGATGCACCCATCCTTGCTTCCTCCTTTACTGTGTTTTCATCACTGCAGAGCCTTTAGAATAACTCTGGAATTGGTTGGCAGTGGGAAAGCAGAGTAGAGGATGAATTTCCCTTGAAGCAGAAGGTCTTGTGCTTTTGCCTGGGCTATTAATGTACACAGCTGCTCCATGAAAACTTTTTAAACTTTCTTCTTCTCTGACCTTCCTTTCCTTTGGTAATAATTGCATTGTCTGCTTTTATGGGGTCTTAAATTTGTTTTTTTGTTTAGATGTATTATGAGAATGCTTAATGGCCAACTGGTGAAGAACCTGCATGGTGATTCTTTGTCTCCAGAGAAAGTAATTACATGTACAATTTTATGCTGCCCAGTTCATGGAGAGATGCACAGGATCATGGCTCATGGTGTATTTGCTGTGCATGGTCCCCATCTCTCTGGCTAGTGAGTACTGGGGGATCAATTTTATCAAGTTCAAGATAAAGTTTTTATTGGAGTTCTTGTTACTCAGCCAAGAGGTCTGAAGTCCTGGCCAATTCAGCAAACATGGCACTCTCCTTTGCTAATTTAAGCCATATCTCAGCATTGCTTTGGCAGCAGCAATGGCAGGACTTGGGCTCATGGTCTTCAAGTTGCACTGTGGGGACTGGGTCCCTTTAATGTTAAGGATCTTCATGCTATCTGCACCAGCAACCTTTACATTAACCAAGGAAAATATATTATTCAGTTATTAATAAGAAATTCTTCTTTTATTACTGCTTTCTTACTAACCAGATTATAATTGAAATTCCTGAATTTTATACTTCTTTATGCATCTGGATGAAGCATCTGGATCCACATCACTGGGTAACCTTTAGTGACAGAAAATATTTTGGATTGGCAGCTAAAAGGACTCAGAGTTCATCAGCTGTTTCAGCTGTGCTCACATTATCCCTTTGACAGCATCTCCCCTTACGTAGCTCTCCCTTTGCTGTTGTCACACAGGTTCTGTGCACTCTGAAAGGTGCTCTTGCACTACCAACCTTCATAATAAAATTATCTCCTTCTGCAGCAGGAGCAGTCTTCACTGCGTGTGAATTAAATGATGCTAAAATCTGTTCCATGTGGACTCCCTGTCTGTCAGGGCTGCCCTTCTCCCTAAGCAGGAGGATGATGTCCAAGGACAAGAGTGCACTGGAAACCCAGGCAGACAAGGCAGTTCTGCCAGTCCAGAGGTGTGTGTTTTAGGCTCTGGTTTTCTGGAGGATACAGACACTCATTGTGCTCGTGGGTCGTACCAAAGCAGTTCCACTTCATTCACTGAGCAGATTGTGTAAAGAACTTAAGGCTGTTACTTGTTCTGTTTGGGGTATTTACAGCATAGCAGCACACATTTTTTTTTACTGTTGATTGCCATTCTTCTGTTCTCTTGCCACAAACCTGCCCTAAGCTCATTCTGGGTGGCCTCGACTGCTCTCGGATCAGCAGCAAGGCACAGATAAATGTTTGGGTCACTTCTGCTGCGCATTTGGTCACTATTCTTCAGTTAACTTTAAGTACATGCTACTGTCAAATCCTATCCTGATTGAGTAAGAGTTTACATATTTGATGCATTTTTAAATGACATTTTAAAGAAGTTTTCTTAAGATCATAGTGGAGACAGTCTGTCAAGAATGCAGCTCACAGCAGCGTGAGAGCATTCCATCGGCATTACCGGCTCAGCAGCCGCACACCCAACGTGGCTCTGCCTCGTTATGCCCAGAGGTGTAAGAATAGCTGTGAACAGCTAATAAGAATCAATGCTATTGGAGACATCTGGTTCAGTTTTCATTTTTCAGTGTTATTAGTGCTTATTGGTACAAGGCTCAGGAATGCAGCCAATCCCTTTGAAGTAGAGTGCATTGTAAGGCTGGAGGCATTGTGAGCCTTGTTGATGACCCTGTGTGTAACCTTTCATTTAAACATCTGTAATGCACGGAATGAGAAAGGCCTCCTTAAAAGAGCAGACTGGTATACTGGAAATCTTGTTGCTTACATTTTAGTATTCATTTTGGACTTGTAATCTCCAAACAAGAAACAAATTCTTTAATCTTTCAAGATTCTTTAATTTAAAAAAAATCTTTTACTCTGGTCATGTGAAGACAACACTGTTCTTTCAGTTATTAAAACATAGTAAAGGTCCTTAGTCTGTGCACAGTACAAGCAACCAGGGAAGATACAGCTCTTTGACCTCAACCTAGGAAATAACAGAGACCAGGTGGAGCTGAAGTCAGATGCCACCTGTGTCTTGGTCCCCTCACAATCTCACCACATGCATCTACAGCAGCCTGGAACAGGAGCACAGTTTGACTTGTGGATGAAGTGATCTGCATAAACCCGGAGTGAGGTTTGGAGTGAGGTTTTCAGAGGCATTTTGCAGAGCACAGGGAGGTCAGCGCAGCCTTAGGAAGCTCCTGTCACAGGTCAGGCTCAGAAGAGCAGCTTGGTGAGCTCGGAGGGCTCTGTGTGTGCTGTGCTCTCTGGAGGTTTGAGTAGAGACTGTCCCAAATGCGAGTGAGTCATCTGGAGAAGGCTGGGACAGGTCACTTGTGTGACAACCATCGCTGCTCTGAACACAGCGCTAGTGTACTTTGATCTGTACACAGAAAACTTTTTTGAGCTCCCTCTGACAGTCTGATTAAATCAGTTCCCTCCCTCCACCTGTGAAATGCGCTTTATCAAGACAAAGAGAGGCTCCCCCAGCTGCTGAGTACTAAATGCTGGATGGTAGCTGGCTGCTGCTCCTTCATGGGGGACAGCACAAAGTTTTGCTAATCCTCTGCACAGATGTGTCAAATCTATCACTGTGTTTATCTGACCATGGATGATGCAAGTCCTCCCTCCAATCGCCCTGAGGGGAAGCAAGTGACAGTGTCTGCCCTCTTTTTCTGACTGGTGTGTTGGGATGAAGCTGATGCCCAGACAGCAAGATGTAACTCCAGTACCTGGCGTGTGTTAGTAAAAGACACGTGGTGCTCTCTGCCTTCAGCATGGACAAGTAAATGCAGATGAAGAGGAGTGGAACCAAGCATACAGCATGGGACAAAGCAGCACAGTGGGTGGGTGGTGGCAGTGGAACCCCCGTCAGCATTCCCTGCTTCCCGTTAGCAGTGGGGAGTGTCAGCTTGGATTTTTCAACTATTAGTGTGAAGATTGAATTCATTAACTTGGGGGTTTTTTATAGAGTGATTAATACAATTACTTACTTGTACTTAAATGGAAATAGTCACAAATATTAGCAAGAATCAAAGTATAATAAAAATAGGCCAATAGTGAGATGAAAAACGTGGCAGAAGTTGGTTGGCTTAAAAGGTAAGATGTTATAGCAGACTTATAAATTGGAGAGGAATTATTCAGGATCATAAGAGCAGGAATGACAGAAGGAATGAATAATGGCAAAGCTTGGCCTGGTAGTGAGATTTGCAGGGCTGTGAGAAAGTCTCATAAGCAAAGTGTCAAGTGTATCATCAAGGACATTTAAATCTACTAGAACAAGGTAGAGCAGAAAATATTTTCTGGATAAAATACCTTAGTCCTTTGGGATGAGATACAGGATGTAAAAGTGCCAGCAAGTTCTATTTGGAGTGGCCACCAGCATTGCTGTTGGGACATAGCTTGGCATCGTGTGTGAAGAGGACAAAAAGTGTGGTAGTGATCATTGTGAATGGTGTGGACAAAGCAGGATGTAGATTTAGTTACAGGTGTACACCAGCACAGAAAGTATATATTTTCTGCAGCAAAAATATGCATTTGGTTAAAAGTTGTCCCTTTCAATTCCTATTTACAGGAACTCTTGAGTAGCAACATAAGCAACAAATCAAGAAAAGCTACCAAGAGAGTTTTTTTTTCACGTGGAAAGACTGATCAATGATTTTTTTAGAGTCTAGACACTTCAGAATTGTTGTTTCCCAGTACAGATAGCACGGATATGTTTTAAACCAGGAACACTCTTTCACTGTTAATCCATGTAAGAATGAACTAATATATTCTTCACCTTATGACAAAGAAACAAGGTGGCACATTGGGGCAGTGTGTGAAAATGTAGAACAAAGAAAACTAGCCCACCATGACAGTGGAAATAAGAAAACTGCACATTCCTCTGCCTGGGGCTTCTTCGCACCTCAGTATCCTTAATTATGTTCCAGGGTATTTTGGCATTCCTTCTATTTGCATTTAGATCTTTCATCAGGAAGTTAATGTTCTCAGAGCAAGTAAGATCTCAAACCCCATAAATCCTAATGTTTAATACGTTAACGATATAGAGATAAGTATTTAATTTTGCTTTATGCATGACAGAGAAGCCAATGACAAATAGCACTGAGTAATATTTATGAGTTCCATGCCTGAAGGAATAATAAGCACCTTAAATTATTGTAAATTCCAACAAGGCACATACATTGAAGGCTTTATAAAACTTTATACTTTATGTATGTTAACTACCACATTGTTCTCCTTACCATAGTTCAGCTTCTGGTGTTTCCAGCTGCTGTGATTACAAAGCAGCATCTTCCCAAGCTGAAACAATCTGTGGGAATGTGTTCTTCTTGATATTGCTCTGGCCTCCAGGTTCCACTATGTCCTGGAAAGTGCCATGGAAAGGGCAATAACAAAATTTATTGCAGCGCTAAGCAAGTAGTATATGGTTACTAAATGTCTATCATGGCTAGAAACAAAACAGGGTTCATCTTTCATTCTTCTCTTTTATTATTTGAATATTAACTTTACATGCCAGCTTTGCTGACCAGCATTTCCGGGGCTTGCTGAAGAGCAACTGGAGAAAGGAACCTCACACCCCCAGGTGTACAGCAGCAATTTCTACATGAATCTTACACCAGCTCAGCAATGAAGAATGAAAACCTATGGGAACAGAACATGGACTTTAGCAAAGGAAATCTATAGGAAGCCACTTCATTTCTTGGATTTTCAAGTGCACCTTATAATTGGACTCAGAAGAAATCACAAGTGCACATGGAGGTGTCAATTCCTCCGGCTGAATTTGGGTCTGATAATGGTGGCAAAATGAAGATGCCTTGGTAGATAAGGAACTATTTACAGATACTTGTGAGAGAAGATGACAGCCTGATGTAAAACTGTTCAGTTTCCAATTCAACACTAACTATGTGCTGCAAGGCTCAGGAGCTGGTGGGCAGAGCCCCGCAGCAGCTCAGGGCCAGAGGCGTACTGAGAAGGAGCAGAGCAGGGGCTCAGCCAAGCTGACAGTGATCAGACGTGTAACTCATCGGGTCTGGGCCACTGGGGAGCTTGCAAGGGGCCGAGGCTGCTCAGATTCCCTGCCCTTGGGCAGAGCCACTGAAACATTTCCTTCTCCTTTGAACAGCCATGGGTGGAAGCCCGTGGGCTGCGCTGGTCAAGGCTGAGCACCTCAGAGAGCGCCAAGGCTCCTGTTGTTTTCTGAGGCTGAGCATGGGGACTCCCTGGCAGGGTGTGGGAACCTAGGGCTTGATATCAGGGCAATAAATCCACTTTTGGGGCCCTTGTTTTCTTGTGGAAAATCAGCTTCATGGTTTAAACAGTTTTTGCTAGCATTCATTTAGGAAAAATGAATAACAAAACATAAACCATTTGGTTTGCTGTAAGTGTTGCAACGAGATTTTTGAAAACATATTTCAGAACTTTGCTTCATAAGGATATGGGGCACTCTTGGCTTTCTGCACTGTTTTACCAGAATGCTCTGAGGACCCTCCTGCCTCTGCTAGAATGGCTGAGGGTTTTTAAGTGCTTGGAGGAGGGGCAGGCTGGTGACCAAGCAAGGCTTAAATCCTCCGAGTGCTTCTCTGCTCTTCAAACTAGTGAAGGCATTTCTCTGCAAGGAGAATTTTCCTTCACTCCCAAACAAGTATTGCAAGAGATTATTTAAAACACTGCTGTCGGTGCCTTCGAGTACTGAGCCTGATTAAGTTCCTCTCATGTCTTGGAGGACTGCACATGCTTGCTTTCAGGAGGATGGCAAAGCACCAGCACTGCCAGGAGATCCATGTCAATGTCTGAGGTACCTTTATGGTAAAAATGGCAGCCAGATATTGGTAGCTGATGCTTATAATTTAGACCCAAGAAGCTAAGATTGACATTTGCTGGCAGCAGGTTTTTCGTGGTTAAATATCATTTTTCTTTAGCCCATGAAAAATACTCACACAAGAATTGCTTGATCCACAGCAGAAGAATAGGATTAGCATCAGGAAGAGGTGTCTGGTGGCAGCCTCAATAGCCCAGGCTTCCCTCCCTGAATGGGATTCATTCTTCCCCAGCTGAGCTGGTGGGAAGTTCTTGCTCCTGCAGGAAAGTGCACGGAGGGCTGCTGCAGTGTTGTTTTTTGCTCTCATGTTCTGCCCTTTTGCAGGGGTCAAGAGTTCTTCCATAACACTCGCTCCAGGCTAGAGGTCTCAGCACAAGGAGCCTACTTGGCATGTTCTCTCAAAATGCATTTTCTGCACGGGGTGATGGAGCCCCCATGAAATGCTTGTCAGCCCAGCACTGTTTGTTTATTCCAGGTTCACTGGAAGGAGACCTGGCTTCACTCTTCAGCCTGGCCTGGCTGCATGTTTGATACACTCTCTGCACCTCAGCCTGTCTCAGTGAGATCTGTGTCCCAGCCAGGCAGCTCCTCTGGGCTGGCAGCCTGGCACAAGCACACAAAACCGACCGAGCCAGTGACAGAACCAAGGTGCAGCTCATTGTGTGAGCATGCTAGAGTGGACAACTGCTGGGAGAGGAGAGTGCCAGACAATGAACGAATCCTCTGCGGTTCGATGTCATCCCTGCCAATGAGAGGAGGCTCGTCGCTCTCGCAATCAAGGACAAAAGTCTTTTCTTCAGCCCTTTATTGCCTGTCACAAAGCTGGTTGGTGCAGCTGGGATCAGGCCCACAGCTGATCCTTCTCTCCCCGCCCTGGGCCATTCCTCCCGGCTCAGCTGGGGTCACCCGGACAATGGGGAAGCTGCGTCTGCTGTGCCACAGGATCTTGGCTCTATAGCCTGGACAGCCCAGAATATGTGTGTATTCTCCCCCTTGGTGTTCAGGGGCTCGATACCTCTTTGTTTGCATTGCTTTATTGTAGCGTAAAATGGAAGAAGGGAAAATGCCCCTGCCTAGAAATACAGACGCATTGTGACATAAAAGGCACATTTGAGCTGTGAGCCCCATCCCAGCTCAGCACAGGAGTGGTTTAGCAGGAGGCTGTCACAGTAGCTGGGTTCTGCAGGCAGGGTCCTCTTCACAAAGCAAAGCCTGTTCCATGTTCAGGTACCAGGCTGCCTACGGTAAGGTGCCAGGATAATTTGCAGTTCCTCCGGCAGATCGCTCTCCATGCAGGAGTGAACAGGCAGGTCTGACTAACCTGCAAGCAGATGAGCCATCAGAAAACAGTGATCAGAAAGTAGTGCTGCTCTCTGTTTTCCTGTGTTGGAACTTTGCTTCACTGATGTGTTTGATGTAGGTGCCCTAAAAGCATAGAATAATTTTTTCCACTCTCTGTGTTTTTGTGGTTACCTTTCTCCCAGCTTGGGAGCCAGCAAGCAGATCCCAGCATGTCCATTTGCTGCTACCCACTTGTGCCTCAGCAAGACATAGCACAACCTGTGCAACCTATGCTTGTCTCATTAGGACCTAACCTGGTTACCTGCTTCCCAGCATTTACCTGGTGAGCCTTACAGAAAATCCCTGCCTTGTGTCCTCATTTCCATAAAGCTACTGCTATCAAAAGCGTCACAGCAGCTGGGTGCTTTTCCCACAGTTTATCATATGTGGTGACTAAACTGCATTTATTCTGCATATCCATCTAAGCAACTGCCTGTGTTCACACCTGCACTAAACACCAAAGCAACAATGCCCAGTGGTATGGGTTAAATAAAAGTATGCCCTTGCCAGATCACCACCAAGGAGCTGGAAAAAGGTCAAAACTGCAATGGTGTCCTTCCCCTTCTCCCTGCTGTTATGACTGTTATTACACCTTCAATGCAAAGAGCAGCAGAGGCTGATAAGCATCCTGAAAGAGATGATTTAACTTGTATTTACCTATGCATATAAACCAGGCTTGAGACAACACAGGCATCTAACATTAAAGAAATGAACAGCTCTTAGTTCATCTACTATTATGGAATAATGTATCCCCTGATTTTTCAGGTGTCATTGGATTATTGATAGTTATTGTGTTCTATCTGCATATCAGTGCTTGTACTCCCTCTGCAAAAGACACTCACCTGGGAACCTGTGGAAATCAAATACATATTCAGGACTCAAAACAATTCCTGCCTGATGTATTCAAACACAGCAGCAGAATTTCATCACCTACCTCACCACCAAATTCTTTTCAGATCTTATCTTTTCCAGTCATAAGCTAAAAAAGATGCATGATACAATATCCTAGCAGTGCTGCAGGGGATGTGACTCCACCAGTAATTTGTGAGATAGATGTTGGGAGTGCCCCTAACTAAAATTGTTTGAGGATAAAATTACTGAGCACAGTGCTGAAATGGTGCATCACCCACTGGCCTGGTCCAGGATTTCCAGGGGGCTTCTAGGAACTACGTGCCAAAGTGCTACTGAGTTTCAGTGGGAATTTTGTTTCTAATTCAGTTGCCTGAAACCAAACCAATCCTTCCCATAACGTTTCTTTCAGGTTTTGGATGGTGATTACATTCATAACAGACAACATTTGCTTTGATGTGGTAGAGCTTTGATAGCCACATCAACATGAAATCAAAATAAAAGAAAAATTTGGAGATTTGTATCAGTTTACTATGGCAGCTATTCATAAAAATTTCTGATAGAATTGGTGCATATGTGATATTTATGTACAGTCTGAGAAGCACAAGCCAGGGGACCAAGTTCTGATGCAAAACTGAGGTGTTGTTAATGACAAAAAAACCCTTAAACACTCACATAGTAGAAATTATGATACCTGTGAACCCCTGTTCCAGACCAGACGGGGGTCTAGGAGTTGCCATGTCCTTCACTTGCCACCACAGATGATATCATGTGTATTTTTAACAAAGAGACAAGAAACATCAGCTGGTTTCTGACAGAACATCACCAACGTGGGTTGTGAATTGGGACTTGCTGAGTTCTGGCTGCTGGTTCCTTAGAGAAGGACAGGATCTCTGGTACAGGTTTCCATCCCCAGAGTAGGTGTGCAGGGACAGAGTGCTGGAGAGACCCTGTGCCCTGAGGAACACACTCTTGTCCTTCATCAACACCCATGGAATTGGCCACAGGGACACTGAAGGCATTTTGCATAACTGGAGGACAAGATTTGCCTGTTGTTGGCCACAGTGTTTGTACAAGAAAGACCTGCATGACTGATTGGAAGAAAAGAATAATTGTGCCTTACATATTGGAGAAATTGTTCAGGAACGGTTAATCCTTGTGAAAATCCTGCTCTGAAATGCTGCCAAGAGCAGCGGCTGTGTTGGTGTTTGCCATGTCAAAGGCAGTCTGTGAGGAGCACCTTCTCACCATGCAGCATGTGCTGTGGCAGACAGAGTGGGACATTTTTCTCCCAGCAGGACACAGCAGATTCTGTCATTAAAGCTGCCTTTAATGCAATTATTAATGCAGGAGTGGCAGCTTTTCCTCCCCCACAGGCATTTCCTGGAATTGGCTGTGTGGCAGTGGTGCTTCCAGGTGGAGCACATGGGGCACCTTGTCTGAGCATGCCTTACCTGGAGAGCCTCTTCACACCTCGTGGATGTGCATGTACTCTGAGCTCCTGTTTTATCTCACTCGGTTTTGTTGATTGCAGCATGTATCCTCGACTCACACTCCTCTGCACTCTCTGTCATTCAAAATGTCAGGCTTTCCCCAGCCTGCTGCTGTCACCAGGATGAATCTGTGAAATCTGCCCACCTCAAGGA
This sequence comes from Catharus ustulatus, assembly GCF_009819885.2. Taxonomy (NCBI): domain Eukaryota; kingdom Metazoa; phylum Chordata; class Aves; order Passeriformes; family Turdidae; genus Catharus; species Catharus ustulatus. The sequence goes on along the minus strand of NC_046241.1, from coordinate 11,088,361 downwards.
TGATGCTCATCATTTAACATAATCTTGTGCTTCCCTTCCTTTTGCATGCCTTTAGCAGCTATAACAAGTCTGAAAAGTAAATGATGAGAAGCCTGAAGTATGCGAGGAATGACGATTTGATTCTCCTGCAACACTGGGAACGAAAAGCCACAAACACCTTTGAATTTTCGCATATATAAGATCTTGTTCATGCCACGCCCATGCTGGGCTCAGAAACATAAAACATGCCAACTTATATTTATAGGAAAATCAGAACAGGTACCTGGAACATAATGAAGTTTTGCAGGAGCACTTTTGAGGAAAAATAGGTCTTGTTCAGATATTCTTAACTTTTAATTAAGAAATAGAAAATAAAATAATATTTGCATAGAAATGTCATGTCAGGTAAATTTTGTATTTACTTTTCAGTTGTATTGAAATAGCAATATTATCATTGCATTTTCATTTATGAAAGCTTTAATCAGTCATATGTGCATTTGGTTCAATAATTTCAGACTTTTTTTCCCATTGCTCAGAAAGTTAGCTTTGCATTCCAGTCTGCTAGATTTTTCACTACAATAAAAACTCCTTTTTTTCTCCAGTGTTATCAAGTTTGACAAAACAAAATAATGATGATTAATAAAATACTACCTTTGCTTTGACTAAACCTGTTTGGTTTTATTGCCTTATTCTGCAGAGGTTTGTTTTTCTTCTTGTGGTGCAATTGTTACTTTTGGTGCAGAAACACAAATACTCCGGGCTTGCAGGTACCAGCTGCAGTTCTGAGGCTCGCTGTGCCCTTTGAGGCGTTGGCAGCGTGAGCAGGAGCAGCTCTGCCTCCCCTGCACCCCTGGCACGGCTCCTTTGGGAGCAGAATAACGCCAGGAAAAGCAGCACTGGGGCAAAGCAAGGAGCAGCAAGGCTGGCTGGGTTTGTCATGGGGCAGGACAGCTGAGCTGTGGAGTCCTGGTCATCCAGAGGGGGCTGTGCTGTCCTGGCCCTTCAGGGCACCCCTTCTAAACTGCTGGATGCTGCTACATGCTTTTGGAAGGTCAGGAAAGAAAGGTAGAGAGTTCTTTATTAGAAGCTGAAAATTACTGAATGCAGTAATAGATCTGGTGTGGAAGTTTGAATAACAGTTTGAACATGTGAATGAAGGATCAGAAATTCACTGTGATGCCCTCAGGGGCATGTCTTTGCAGTAGCTCTGCGTGGAGATAAGCAAGGTACCATGAGAATCAATTCCTGCTTTTTGTAGCTACGGTAATTTGGGCTAATTAGGGCAGGCTGAGCACCACCCTGGTGCTGAACAGAGAGCTGTATATAAATTCAAAATAACTAAGCTGTCAACTTCAGTGAGCTCCTCATCCAAAAGACCTCACTTGCAATCACCTGTGGAAAAAAGCTGCTTGCACAGACAAGCCGTCCTGAGAGCATCCCAAGCCACGAAACAAACGTTTCAGCTCTGAAGATGCAATGCTTGGAGCCTGGTGCCAGAGTTCCCTGGAGTTGTGTGCAGGGTGCCAGGCTGCCGAGCCTGGGGAGGCTCCGGGCTCTGCCAGCCTGACCCGCCTCGGGAGGGCACGGAGAGGCTGAGCGCACCCCATCCGCTCTGCCCAGGCCAGCCGGCCCTGGCCACGCTTCCAGCAGCACCCACAAGATGAAAGGCTGAGATGTGCCCGTGGTTGGCACCTTCCCCGCCCAGCCCAGCCCCAGCAGTGCCCGCGGCTCCTGAATCATCCAGCACCGAGCGCTGGCTTTGCAGAGAACCAGCTCCTCATGCTGTCTCTGCTCCAGCTCCCTTGGTTGGAATGATGAAACCCTGCACAGTATCAGCCTGGCACGGCTGCCTGCTCCTGGAGAGGGCTCGGTTGCTGCACTGACACAGCTGCCAGGTATGTGGAAGGGGAAGGGCTACGCTGTGCTCACATGCTCCAAAAGCAGTTAGGAAACCTGAAAACACAGCACAATCTGATGTAAACAAACAAGTTCTGCATATTCTCCTTTCCCAAATATTCAGAAGTCTTAAAAGAATTGGGTGTGTAATTGAAAGTAGCCGAAGGCAGCTCTGTGCTGTGCTACCAGCACTTACGCAGCCGATCACCCCAAGTTTCACTTGGCAGCCTGACAGGGTTGCGCGTTTTCACATGGGTGCACAGCTCTGACAAAGCGCTGCGGCCTGAGCAGCACTGAAAAACACATCGCCTTCTCCATGGACTCTGATCTCAACAGGCTGGAAGAGACATTTTCCTTTCTTTGCTCCAGCCTTGCCACCGAGTCACTCACCTGAGAAAGCAGCCTTCCAGCACCAGGATCCTGTTTTCCTTGACCTCTTGGATCTCACTTGCATTTTCACAAGAGATAGTGTCCCTTGTGTTGTGCCCCGTGTCCTCACCAAGCTCCTCTGGAGACACAGCTCCTAATGTCAAGGGATCCACTGTCAGGAAAAGATCTGAACCCGCTGCGTTTTGGATTTTGGAAGATCACTGATCAGAAAATTTGATGCTTTCAAGGGATGCAATTGTTCTGAGAAATCAGAAGCATTTGGCGCTGCAAACCCAAGCACTGCAGAGGAAGGAGCTACAGGGAACAGGGCTGGCTGCAGAACACCACGTTGGCTTTCTTGCACGCCATGGCCCACAATTTTTTCTCTTATGGGCCAGAGAGGAAAATCATTCCAGTAAAGAAAGAAAGAAAATTCAGTATGTTACAAGTTGATGAACAAACTGTGAGGTAGGGGGCAAGATGAGCCTCTTAACCATTCTGCACTGAGGAAACAGAGAAACTTCTCCTTTCTACCATGGCGGCTTAATAGTGTTCTTAAATATATTGGATTTCCCATCTTTTGAGAAAAAGTCCCACTTTTGATGACTTTCTTCCATGCTAAAAATAATTTTTTTTTTTAACTGAAATATGACAAGATAAACAGAAAACTCCATGACAAGCAGACACAACATGATATTAAAATCTGACATGTTTTTCTAGTATCATTATTTTCATTCATGTATATGTTATTTCCTTCCTACTTGCATAACTTAAAAATATGTGAAAGCACTAGAGTGCTCCTGGAAGCTCCATCCTAGGGAAACAATTTGAGGTGCTGAGCTGAGCCAGCAAGAGCAATTCACCTGATTAAATCAATCAGGAGCCATCATTAAAAAAAAAAAAAAAAGTAAAAAAGAAAAAGTAGCAGTCTCTTCACATAGCTGATTTCTGTTGATTTGGGGGATAAAAGATGCTTTTTTCACTCATCACTCTTGTGAGGGACATGAAAGTCCACTTACAGTACAAATCACATTGTTTACCAAAACCACAACCAAGTGCATTTCTGGTTCCTTCTGCAGCAAGCTTTGATGTCAAGTGGCATTCCCAGCATGGAGACAAATTTATTTATTCATTAACTTAATATATTCAATAAGCCAACCAGCACACAGACTTATTCTTTACAAGTAATTAGAATGTATTACAAGCATACAAATGTGCCTAAGATTGAGAACTTGGGTTATAATCTAATGAAAATATTGTCACTGAATTAATTTCCTATGTGGTGCCAGACTCACAGAATAAAAAGTATATTGAAAGTCTTCAGAGACCTACTGTCAACAGCCCAGCACTACCTCTATTTTAAGCAGGAGAAGATTAGATTTCAAAAGCCTGGTCTTTTTCATGCTTGTTCTAGTTGTCTTAGAGGAATCCACTGTACTTAAAAGGACTCATGAAAGTTTCAGAAATTAAGAAAGTGAAGAAAGTGGCTTTTTTTTCCCTACAAATATGATTAATATCAGTACTTTATTATTAATAACTTATCTATTAATTAAAATCTATTTATTTATTAGGTTTTTGATGGTGCTATTGACTCATTATTATCCATTAGTCATTAAAAATGCATTAGTCTCACAGAAACGGAGTTCAGCTGTCAGCTTACCGGGCTCAAGGCAGTTGTTCCTCGCTGTGACGAGTGCAGTCCTGGGAGCTGCGGGCTGCATCAGTTAAAGATTGGGCTGGGTCTGACTCTTGCTGCCATAGCTCTGGTCTTTGCCAGCACTGCAGCAGCACACAGACCCCCTCTGACACCCAGCTCTTGTCAAAACCATGCATTTCACACTTGCCCAAGATTGTAATTTATCAGTGTTCTGCAAACGGACTGTTGGTGCGGCAGTGAGAAGAGAGAGATTTTTAAGAGCAGGACGTGATGTCAATAACACAAACAGACGCAGGCTTGGCTGGTGCTCAGGAACAGCTGCTCGAAGTCAGGCAGAGGAGCCACGACTGGGACAGCTCTGTGGATGTGAGATGTGATCTGCTGGCACAGAAACCAGGCAGGAACAGCCACGCCTGGGTGCAGAGCTCCAGTCACATCCCTGGAGCATCCATAGCGACGTGCCTTCTTTCTGCCTGCTGCACAGCCTGGGGGCTTCTCCCTCTTTATAGAAGTGAAAAAAATAATTTAAGTTATGCAGGGCTATGTAATTAATTGTTTTTAGTCAGATATATTTTGCCTGCTTCAGTACGCAGCAGGCTTCCATGGCTGTGTCCTGTGAGAGATGCTTGCCACTGGGAGTATAATTACTTGTTTTCTCCTCTCAGTCCTAAAACAAAAGGTTTCTGCATGGTGCTGAAGTGTAAAGAAAGATCAAGGGAATGCTCGGGGTTCCCTGAGAGCCCTTCAGTGCAAGGCTTATCAGCGGCTCCTTATCGGCGCTGATCTGACAAACACAGGTGTGATGGGATGGCCCAGCTGGGACGGATCTCTGGAAATCTGATCGGGAGTAACTCATTGTGCGCTGCTGGACACCAGCTTACCGCTACCACTTGAACAAAGGAACAAATTAAGCCGACCTGAGAGGTGCTAGCGGGAAGAGCTTGGCTGTGTGTGTGCAGCTCCATCCACTGCACACCCCCTGAATGCTCCCACGGGGAGACTGAGAAATTACAGAAAGGGTGCTCAGAAGGAGAAGACATTCCATATCCCATGTTCCTCATTTGAATAATACAGATGGCTCCCTGTGAAACATCTTCCCAAACACCCCAAACGCTGTGACCCGCATCCTGGCTGCAGTGGCAGAGCCGGAGCAGCAGCCTGTGCTTTTCACTGCTCTGGGGATGGTCCCTGTCCCCACAGCTGGGTCACAGAAGTTCGTGGCTGGGAGGGTCAGCGTCTGGCTGCAGCCAGGGTCACAAAGCAGAGAGGTGCTCTCCCCAGATGCCATGAGCAGAGGTGGATGTCAATGCTCAGCTCTGCTGCTCTGTCTCCCTGCGTGTGCTCCCTGGGCCCCAACCTGAGGGGAGGAGCAGCACGCCAAAACATTGCCTTGAACACTGAACTAAAGCAGCAAGAGGGCGAAAATTGGGGAAGACTTGTGTTGAGCTCCAAATGAGGTTGATTATTTATTTCAGAAATATTATTTCGGGTAGAAAGCTGTAAGGAACCCTTCAGTGCTCTACCCTTTTCTACGGTAATTTGAATGGAAAAATTACTCTACTCTGACAAAACCAGTTGAATTCTACCTAAGCCTGTTTAAAAGTAAGATATCACAGCATATGGGAAGATTTGTTTGGAAGGGGAGGGACACAGAAACACATGACAATGACAAAAATCTGTGTCACTGATGGATGAAATGAGGGGTTTGAGCCAGGCTGTTGTGCTTTATGTAGAGCTCCAGCCTGTCCCTCCTGTCAACTGCTAAAGGCTTGCATCAAAAACTTTTCTTTTATCTGCCTGTTTTACAGAATCCTTCTTGCTTTGGATGTCATCTGACTATGCCAGTCTGATCAAACCCTCATTACCTGCTGCTTCTAGGAGCTGGCTCTGCCCTATCTGCCAGCCAACCACAGGCACAAGGGATGGCAAGAAGATTTTGGAGCGAGCAGATGTTGTGTTAGATCCCTGCAGAGCTCCCTGTGGATGCACCGTCCCACAGGCATACAAAAATATCTCTTCACTTCCACATTTTGGCTAAAGATGAGAGAATGTGGTGCCCTCCTGCTAACTAAAGGTCAGGGTACTGTTAGTGTAAATCCAGATGCAGAGCAAAGACTCTATCATCATTCAGCACAGTGGAACGTGTATTGCTCTAGCTCATGTTGTGCTTTACATCACTCTCCACTTTTATTTCCTTTGCAGTTTGGGGTGCAGCTTTGGCCATGTCCAGCACTGGGCCCTGCCCACAGGGTGACACTGCAAGAGCCACCCTGAACTGTGACAAAAGCATCCAGCCCTGGCCATGGCTGGGGAGAGCCACCAGAGCTGTGCAAGGAGCTGCAGGCCAAGGACATGTGCTGATCATTTCTGAATTTAAGGTCTTCACACATAAAACTGACTCCATGCTATCACTTTACCCAAGCGATTCACGTTTAGTTCTCAAAGTATGAGAAAAATCAGCTGAAGACTGCAAATGGTCACTGTGGCTTTGACAAATACTGGAGGCCAAATTCATTAGTAAGCTTTCAGAGAGAATTGTTGCATTTTCCCATCATAAGTAAACAAAGAAATAGCATTTCTATCACCTCATTTCAGAATGTACCTGCTGGTTCTGGGGCTAATTATCATGTTCTTTCTGTGATGGAAAATAGCCCTACAGCATCTTAACTGCAAAATTTGGTTTTCAGGAAAGAACGGTTTTCTGAGGACATAAAAATGTGTTTCATTCTTACTGAGTAATTGGTTTATATTTGAATATAAATAAATGAGAAGCAAGTATGCCATCTATTTCATAGCATTTGATGTACAATCATTTATACAGGGTCATACTCATAATATTTCTTTTATGTTATTAAAATTACTGATAAAAAACTAGACATTCATTTGTTACACCACTTCCAAGTGCACGGGAGGATGAACAAATGTGTTTTCATTATAAGAGGTAATAATAATTAAGAGTGACAGAACCTTATCCTGAGGATCTGCCTCCCAGCAGCAGTTTGGCTGATAAAGAACCAGAAGTTAAGATAAGGCAGCAATTATTAAGACAAATCTTTTGAAGGGCTGTTTGAACTCCTGTGTCCAGCAGATAATCTGATTTTACAAGGTGCTCCGAGGCGGGGGAGGCTGCCTGGGAAGCAGTACCCAGGTGCAGGCCTTTAGCCCCTTGCACCGGCATTTTTACCTCTAGCCATTTCCCGCTCTCTTCTCCTTTTGTTTGCTACAGCTGTGGCACATAAATCAGTCTCCATGCTGTCTCACTGACACCAAAGAGAAACAGAACACAAACAATGCACAACACCAAGCCCCAAATGTATTCATCTTTTTTTTTTTTTTTCCCCTCTCTTTTTTTGTGATCCCTTTCACCTATTTTTGGGGGGAGATTCAAAAATGGCTACGGGCAACTCTAATTCTTCCTTCATGAATATTAGATGCACACAGGGCATGAATATTTGAGTAGCTAATTCTGACTTAGGTGAATCCAATTGCTAATGGCAATTCATTTTTCCTCAGTGACATTCCACCAATAACCAGTGTGAGTGGGACAGGATGATGCAGTTGGGAGCTGGAAAGCAAAAGGGAATGAAACGAGAAGTGAAAATGCTTTATTGATTTAGTCCTCAGGTGGGACTTGGGGCTGTGCCACCTCCCTTACCTCGGGGAGAGTTTGAGCAGGGAGATCTGTGCTCAGCTGTTACATGTGGATCTTTAAGAACAAAATAGGGGGAAAAACTTTTAAACTGATTTTTATTATGTCACTGAGATACTGCTCTTGACGTGTTGTTCCCTTTGTGGTGTCACCCCATGATGTGCAAACTGGGAGGCTTGGAGAGACCTCAGTGCCAGCCCCTGCCCCTGCACACACCCTGCCCTGCTGGGCAAGGCTTATTGGGGCTGGGGGCTGGCCAGCTGCTCCAGTAGGTGAGCCCACCTTGCTGCAAGGGCTACAGGGATGTGCTGGACTGGCATGGGCTGTGGGAATGGGGCTGTCCCATTTGGTGATACCAGGCCATCTGTGAAACTGCATGCTTTGATTTTTATTTAAAAATTGAAATTGTGACTTGATGTCCAAGGCATAGAAAAGAAATGTGGTGTTTCAGGACCTAGGGAATAGCAATGAGTAATCAGATGTGACCAGACCAAACCCCAGCTGAGGTTCCATGTTTATGGCCCAAGAGACACCAGCAAGTATCTGTCATTTTATATTAGTCTTGAATTTGCCATTGCTAAATGGACGCTTTATAATTCATTGCTAATACTTGCACACTTTGCTTTAGCATGAGGCTGCCCTCGCACGTGCTTTGCACAGGAAAGGTCACAGAGGGTCTCTGCAATCCCCTGGAGCAGCTCCTGTGCCAGGGCTGGGTTTGGGGTGGCTCCCTGTGCCAGCCCCTGTTAACAGCCTGTCCCCATCCCGACAGAGCAGCCCTCAACCTCCAGAGGCCAAGAAGGAGCAAAAGGAGCCTCTGCCATGGCCCTGGCTGTGTCCCTGCCCCAGGCAGCCTGGGCTCCATTCCACAGCTCTAAACCACCGAGGCAGTGCCCAGCTGTCCCTGTCCCTGTCCCTGGCCCTGTCCCTGTCCCTGTCCCTGCACTCTCCAGAGCACTGCTGCCAGCCCCAGGACACAGAGAACACACTCTCAGTCTGCAAAAGCAAGGAAAGAACTGCACACTGAGAGAAAGTCCTGCTTAGTTTACAGGTTGCTTTTATTTACAAATATACTGAAGTGTAATCTCTCTCTTTTTTTTTCTTTTTCTGTTTTTGTTTAGACTCTGTGTGTATGTGTGTGTGTGTGTGTGTTATGTGCACATGCACGTGGGAAGGAACGTGATGCATGAGAAACTCATGGATCTTATCTGCCAGCAAAGGTGGCAGGAAAAAAATTGAAGTGAAATGAAATTTAAAAACACTAATAAATAATTTAATAATGACAAATAATTAAATTAAAAAATTTCCAATCTACATACATTATGGTGGTTTGTTTCCAACACAGAGAGAAAGGAGCAGCGAATCTACAGTGAAAGGAGCTGGTTAAGTATGAGAGAGCACAGTCATATTTTTTTACAAGTTAAACAAATTGTAACAGACAGCTACAAAATACTACATTTCGATAACATAAATACAGAATATATAAATATACAAGTAATACAGCCATACACAGCTAAAAAATAGGGTGTTCACCTAAAAACAGAGTTCCCAATGCAAAGTATCTGGCAGCCCCTTCACAGCTGCTGCTGAACAGAACCAGAGTGCACCGAGCCAAGGTGATCCAGGCTGCAGCCACCAGCAGGGAAACATCCATCAGCGTGGTCAGATCGGTCTCAGAGAAGCAAGACCATGGTGAAAGCCCACCAAAGCCCAAAGACTTCAGCAAGCAAATGCCCAAGCATGTCCCTAAGCAAGGAGCACAGCAGCTGCAGCGCTGGCCTCGTGGCTGCCCTGGCCCACAGAAGGGAGCTAGGTGCTGGGGAGCAGCTACTGGTCACAAACTCGTGGGGTGAGCTGGGCATGGGGTTGTGTAAAGCATGATCCCAAGCACTGACACTCTGGCACTGTGGCTGCAGCTCCCACAGCCGTGTTGGGCTCCAGCTGCCTCTGTCCTTTCTCTGCTGTGACCCAGCTCCAGCTTGTGAGAATCCTTCCCTTCCTCACGATTCTGCTGTTCATTTCTAGTGACTTTCAGGGAGAGCCAGAGTTCTTATGACAGGGTTCATAGAGGTGCTTTTGTGAACCCCAGCTTGCAGCATCCCAGCAGCATCCAGAGCTGGGTTCACTGGAGCACCTGTGGCAGCAGCTTGGGAAACACCTCTGACCCTTAAGGGAACTGGAAGGGAATCCTGAGCACAGTAGGAAGAGGGAAGTGGGTTCACATCATTTCTGGAAGGTTTGCTGGCATGAAGGACCTTCCCCATGACATGATGCACAGTGAGGTGGCTGAGCAATGACCCCTCAAAGGACCTGGTAATGATCATCTGAGTTCTGCAGGGTGGATTTGAAAAATACACTCAGCAGCTACTGTGCAGCTTAACATGAGCCACATCTCAGGCATGGTTAGCCCTGACTGGGCCAAGTGATCTGGATGTTTCTGATGACAGAGTTTAAAGAAGAAAAGGAGATCAAAATGCCCAGGATGATGTTTCAATATAAGTGAGTGAAACCACCACCATTTATTTACAGTAACGTAATTGTCTTCAATATTGTGACTGTGAAAGGTCTGCTGCCAGCTCAGGGTTTGCCCCAGAGTGCAGAGACAGCCAGAGTCGTGCCCTGCAGCCAGCCCTGCCAAGGGGAGTGCTGCTGCCCAGCCCAGAGCCCAGCTGGGAGCAGCCCTGGGCAGCTCAGTGACCCCTCGTGGGTGCTGGGAGCTCTCTGCCCCCCTCACAGACCTGCAGCTGCGGGCAGGGCTGCTGAGCTCGTACCCAGCACACTCATCCTGATCTCACAATCACCTTCTTTATACCTTATTGAGCACACCGAAACCTAATCAATCATCTTTCACTTAATTGCATCTTGTCACCACTTTAGCTGCACACGTACTCCTTGATTAGCCAAAACAAGATGATGGAAACACCGTGAAGAGCTCACTTGATGCGTTTGTGTTAGAGAGGGGTTAATTTCCTACGGAAAATGATCACTGTAAGGCGCATGTAATAAACTGCTGTCATGACCTCTAGCCTTTGAGCTCCCATATGTGCAATAATTGTTTGTGGTTTCCGTGGAAGTGCCAGATGCTAAGAATTTTTGGCAAGAGTTTATCAATTTGACTCGATGTAAGATATTACTTTGATATGGCCCATTAAACATTTTACCTTCACCTGATCGGGGACATTCCCTTGACAACAGAAGAGTAAAGCAGAAATCAAAGAGGTCAGAGGTTGCTGTATAATCTTTTACTGCAAGGTCCCAGGTTAAAACCACAATGATCACACTCCAGTAGGATCATTTATTCCACAAAAAGAAAGTGACATTTATTTTACTTTAATGAACTTTGGCCTTTGCCAGCTATCACGGGAAATCCTTGCCTATGCATTCCTTCCCTGGACCAGCAGCAGCCCACCATGGCATGGAAAATGTGACACATGCCAAGGGCCTGAGTGTGTGCGTGGATGTGGCTCCAAAGGTGGCAGAACACGGGGCAACAAACAGCTAAGGCATCGTCATACGACACACCGAGGGAGGGGAGATAGTATGAACAAACATGAAAGAAAAAGGTGGCAAACAGTCATCCAAAAAATCAGCAAAGAATTATACTTCAGCTATAAAATGGGATGTCTGATATTTTCCTTGGAGATGGATTGTTTTTCATCCATCCCAGATGCAGAGGTAGAGTTGGGACAAGGCAGTTCTCCAAACTATAGGTCACGTTATAGTTCTCATATAAGTCCCTGTAAACACCAAAAATGCCATTTTGATCCTGCCAGTAACAAGATATGAAGCAGGGCTGTGCCTGTGTGAGGAGTCTACAAACTGGTGTGTCTGAGAGGTTTTTCTATGACTGTAAAGTAGCACAGCAGAGGGGAGAGGGGGGAAATGATGAATCCATTGAAATCAGTGGTGACAAATGACAAATGTTTACATGAGCCATATGAAACCTGCTTGCTTCTGCCCTGCAAGCAGTGAGGATCACCTGAGTTCTTTATAGATGTTTGCTATCATGCAGAGAGAAAGGAAATTGTTATTTATTTTGATACACAAGGAAAGGGAAAAACACTGGAACAGGAAGGGTAAGAAAAGAAAATAATTTCAATTTCGAAATATATCCAGAGGCTCACAACACTCAGCTGAAACCACATCCTCGCCAGAAAGCAGGGAATGGCCACTAGGCAAAGACACGGACACAACAGCCCCACCTTCCTGGGAACGGCAGCTGCACGGACAGGGACAGGGACAGGGACAGGGACAGGGACAGGGACAGGGACAGCACAGGGACAGGGACAGGGACAGGGACAGGACAGGGACAGGGACAGCGACAGGGACAGGGACAGGGACAGGGACAGGGACAGGACAGAGGGACAGGGACAGGACAGGGACAGGGACAGGGACAGGGACAGGGACAGGGACAGGGACAGCACAGGGACAGGGACAGGGACAGGGACAGGACAGGGACAGGGACAGCGACAGGGACAGGGACAGGGACAGGGACAGGGACAGGACAGGGACAGGGACAGGGACAAGGACAGGGACAGGACAGGGACCCCGCAGAGCCAGCGGTGCCTCCCCGAGCCGGCTGTGAGCGGAGCACGGGGCTGGGAACAGCCACAGGGACAGCGGGGAGTGACCCCGGTACGTGCGGGCACAGGGACAGACGGACACAGACAGAGACACGGACACACGGACACAGAGACACACGGACACACGGACACAGACAGACACACACGGACACAGACAGAGACACACACACACACGGACACACGGACACAGAGACACACGGGCACACGGACACAGACAGAGACACACGGACACACAGACACACGGACACAGAGACACACACACGGACAGACATACACACACACACACACACACACACGCAGAGCCTCATCCATGGTGCTCTCGTCATCTCTGGAGTGAGCACCTGTGCACTTACCCTGCAGACAAAACTTGGCTTTCTCAAGAAACCTCCACCACGCTCACTCCACATTTCCATGCTGGGGGAAAATGGTATTTTTTTCTGTCAGAGCCCTCATCGTGTCCTTCCCAGCCGTGCCTCCAAGGAGGGGCTGTGTTATCTGGCTCCCCGAGGCTCCCCCAGTCCCCAGCAGGGCTGCTCCCTCCCCAGGGGCTGCAGGGCTCTGCTCTGGCCTCCCCCTCCACGGAGACCCACGGCCCCAATCCCCTGGGGACACTGCGATGCTGGCCTGGGACCAGTCCTCAGCCTGCAGGAGTTAGATTAACCAAAGCTTTGGACTTGCTTTTCAGCTATTATGGTCAATATATTAAAGGTATTTATTTAAGAAAGTGCCTATCCTGCCAATCTTTCCCCATGAGCTCTATTTTGAACACACCCTATAATTACTGATATTACCCTGGCAAATATTCCCCGTGAAGTTTTCTCTACTGAGAGCCATGACTGTACTTGTCTGCTTCTCCACATTATATTTATCACCAGGCAATATTTATAGCTATACTATTATTATTTATGATATTTTATGCCCTACAAAAACCTATATGACATATGCTCCAACTTTATCACCAGAGTTCAGCCGGGCCATCCCTTCTGCTGGTGTAGCTGTTCTCACAGCACTGATCAGCGAGCTGTGCCAGCACTCCTGGCACTGGGGGATCTGCAGGTTGTGCCAACATTTCAGCTCAACAAACTGAACTTCCCATCATAATTTCTTTCATTGTCTCCTGTTCCTGGCTGGTGCACACTTCAGGACTTCTGGTGTTTCAGGCTAGAACTGTGCATCCTTGATTCTTGCTGAGGCAAGGCAACTAAAGGAGTGCTTAATTATTCCAGATGGACAATAGAGAACAGCACATTTATGCCTCATGCAAAACAAATAAACAGAACAGAATGAAAAACACTTGTTTGCCAATCATGGTCTAGACTTGTAATTTGGCACTGCAATACTTACAAACAAATGTAAATGTTTTAATCTCACACTTCAGAAAAAATTAAATAAATCTGTCTTGTAAGCACCTTTAGTTTTAATTATTTAAGATCAATACTAACCTAAATGCCTCTGCCCCTAACATGCATCTCCTCTTCAGGGTCATAGACCTTTCTTACTCTGAAATCACTGGCTTTCTCCACAAATTCTGTTAACCAGTTTCCTCAGTATCATATGCATAAGGGCTATAAACTAATGAGCAGATCTAGGTTATGTAGAAAAGTGTAGAAAGGAAACAAATGTTGAACGTCACATTTACATTAACTTCTCACAGTTCAAATGGCAATTTATCCACAACATAGTATGAATCATGCAGTAAGAAAAGGAGGAATCTCCAGTTTCTTTGATTTATTTGTCATATGGTTGACTGATGTCAGTATCAGTGGCTAAAAAAAAAAGTTTAGACATCCAAAAGAAAGGAGGAGAGAGAGGAGGAAAAGGTCTAGCTTTCCACAAAATCCATTTCCTTTAAGATGATGAGCTCAAACCAAACCAGATCAAAGGCTGAGGATGAGCAGGTTCTTCTGTTCCTTCCGTGCTTGTCTCGCGGTCTGGCGCCAGCTGGGAATCAAGGGTATGGGACGGGTGGATGTGTTTTGTCTCTCCATATATGTAAGTATGTAGGTATTAAAATACATATACATACATACACATATATGCAAACAGAGACAGTCTTCCTAAAAAAAATGCTCTTTGCAGTCCAGAGGCAGCAGAGTCACTGTGAAGGAAGAGCTGGGCAACATATGGCTGTAGAGTCTGCACTGGAAAAGTCACTGGCTAAACACACGCCGGCTGTTAGTTTCCTTTATTTTCATGAGGCGAAATAGGAGCTCTGCATAGAGTACAGCCTGTCAATGGGATTTCCTACTCTAGCCTGCATGGAGTTAACTTCGGAAGAGGCAAGAAAACAGTCGCTCAAGCTAGTTAAAGAGGTATCACTGTCGATATCATGAAAAATGGAGTCGTTTCCTGCAAATGAAACGCACACGTTAGGCTGGGTGCTGCACAGCCAGGGGAGGACACAGCACACACGGATGCTCACGTGCTGTATGCTGCAGCAAACAGAACACTCCTGCTTCTGTGCTCACATGTTAATAGACTTTGCCTCTGAGGGTCTGACCTACGAGGAGGAGAGCTTGAAATCAACCCGCAGGGGTCAGCTGGCAGCAAAGCGCCCAAACCTGCCAGGATTTCATTTCAGTTTCAGTCACAGCACAAAACAGAGTCTTGGCTGGCAATGGGAGTAAATGGTGCTGGGGAGGAGCAGGTCCCCAGCTTCTCCATGGGCTCAGGCACTCCTGGGCTGTAAGGCATGGTGGGACCAGATATCGATGCCCACGAGAGGAAAGCATGATCTAAGGGACATCACCGCACTGCTCTTCATACACACACACAAGGTAAAAGTTCTACCAGTGTGACAGGACCCAGGAAGAGACCCAGCTTCCCTGGCCTCAAGCAAGCTACAGCTGTAATCATGCTCTCCTTTTAGAAAATTCCGCTCTATTGGGGCTGATTTGGAACAGCACCTTTTATTTCCCCTAGCAACTAGGATTTCAGCTTACTTCAACACTGGTTGGTACCAGAAAAATCTCTAGCTCAAGTCCTGGGGGCTCTGTGAAAGTGTTAGTCTGGTTCTTTTTCCTAACACAATCATTTGAAAGGGCTTTGTGCCACCCCCTGCACCCCTTTTGAGCACAGAACCTGCTTCCCAAGGAGTCTTACTCAGAAAGCCAAGCCAACCAACAAAATCACAAGCCACCTAATTGCACTTTGTATGTCCTCAGCTCCTTACAGGACCTCCCAAACTTCCTGGTGTGCACCATGGACTTGTCTCAGTGGCAAAAGTAATACACAGACCCAAGGCAATTTCCTGTTGGCCTGTGCACGCTGTGCTAGGACAGTGATGAGCATTGAGCCTCTACAGTGAAGTGCTCCTGGTCAGCAGAAAGGAGTCTGAAACAGGCCAGAGAATCACAGTCTGAAAAATCCTCTGACATTCTTTTTAAATGCCACACTGCAATTGTCCAGAATCAACAATTGAGCATTTAGTGCTTGTAATGCATTTGATGTGTGGTCAAGCAATCGTGAAAGCAAACCGTCATCTTGATTTGGGACAGAGAATAAAACTATGCAGGTG
Organism: Catharus ustulatus; assembly: GCF_009819885.2. Lineage (NCBI taxonomy): Eukaryota > Metazoa > Chordata > Aves > Passeriformes > Turdidae > Catharus > Catharus ustulatus. The sequence goes on along the minus strand of NC_046241.1, from coordinate 11,072,711 downwards.
AAATGTCCTGTGGTAACCCATCTCTTAGTAGCTCAAGAACTGTTCTTTAACAAATCCACGCATCCAATCTGAGTGGTCTTACAGGGCTGCTTATTCATTTTGTAATGAATAGATTACTTCTCTTTATTGAAGGCACTTTTTCCTCAAAGCTTCTAAGAAAAAAGGAAAAATTTGTGAGGGAGCTAGAATTTGGTACTGTTTATTTTTCAGTGTCTTGGACAGTGGTTTAAAAAGTGGAGCTTGGAGAGGTGATGTTGCTTGCTTATAATTTATCAGAATTATACTGTGAAATAGTTTTGAAATGTGTCCAGAGCTTGAGACGAGCTCTGTTCTACCCCCTTACGTGTACAAGAAAATACACACATAAAACTGACTGGTACAAATTCCCTGGTACAAATCCCAGAAAAAATATTCTAAAAGCCAGTAAAGCTGCTGCTCCTGTGGTGTGTGATCCAGCACACGGACCCAGCTACTTGGGATGTGGCAGAATGAGGCATGCCTTACCATAGGGGTTCATGTGGTCGCCTGGCATTTGTGGAGGTGTGAGACCCTGCTGAAATGGGTCTGTGCCATAACTGCTTTGCTCCATTGCTACAATCTGCTGCTGTGGTGGTGCAAGTGGTGTGTAAGATGTCATCATCCCTTCCATTCGGTTGGACATTACTTCTGCAAAGCAAAGAGGAGGCACAGTTACTGCTGGGAACAGGGCAGACCCAGAGCCAACAATGAACCCTAGCAAACAGAGGTATCCTGTCAGTCAGAGAAACTTCCCAAATTTTGTCTGAGCGTAGAACCCTGAGCAATAAGCTGAAAAACTTGTAATTTCTGACTACATAATTTCTGGAGCTCCTTGGTCCTGGATCCTATCCTCCCAAAGTCTGTGTACTGTGTGACAGCCCAGTTATTCTTTAAATTCTGCTGGTCCCAGTTTTCCTGCTCTGGGTAAAGAGGAGGATTTGAGGCTGCGAGGTCTTGGGAGCTGCAGCACCCAGAGAGCAGCAGAGCGAGCACCAGGTTCTGTGCAGTGCCTGCCCCGGGGTGCAGACACTTGTGGGGCACAGGAGGGGCTCTGCACGCCTTGGCTGGGGCAGGAATGCTGGGGCAGGGGCACAGGAGGGGCTCTCCACGCCTTGGCTGGGGCAGGAATGCTGGGGCAGGGGCACAGGAGGGGCTCTCCACGCCTTGGCTGGGGCAGGAATGCTGGGGCAGGGGCACAGGAGGGGCTCTGCACGCCTTGGCTGGGGCAGGAATGCTGGGGCAGGGGCACAGGAGGGGCTCTGCACGCCTTGGCTGGGGCAGGAATGCTGGGGCAGGGGCACAGGAGGGGCTCTCCACGCCTTGGCTGGGGCAGGAATGCTGGGGCAGGGGCACAGGAGGGGCTCTGCACGCCTTGGCTGGGGCAGGAATGCTGGGGCAGGGGCACAGGCAGTGCTGCCTGTGCAGATTCCCAGCTGAGCACGGTGCCCCTTCACTGCAGAAGAAAACAAACTGGAGGATGGGTCTGGAGCAGCCTCCTGGAGATTTCCTCCAGAGCAAACACCTCTGTGTGGCACATTTCTACCAGAAACGAGGTGACAGCTTCTGTGTGAGCACCTCTGGGGTCTGATCCCACCAGGAGAACGTGGGGTAACCTGGAGTGGGCACTCAGGCACACCTCAGTGTCCTTCCTCTTCTAAATGTGGGAATGGCACTTCCAGACAGCTGCAGATTCTCTCTCTCACTTTGCTTTTCCACAAATCCCCTACCTTGTCCTAGTCGCTGCGAGTTCTGTTGCTCCTGCTGCTGTTGGTGCCTTCGTGCAAGCTTTTTCATCTGAAAAAAGCAGAACAGAACAATCTCATGGCTCCAAGTGCAGCAATTCAGTTTCCTTACAAAACCCTCCGCAAACATCAGTTAACACAGACCATTTACACTTGTGCACACACGGCTGTGGGTTCAGTTTCAATTCTAAGCTTAAACATTTCAGTTTCCAGTTCAGATTTGCATGCGAAATTCACTCCCAGCCCTGAGTTGCTTTGAGCATATGAATTTGATGTCTGTGTTTGGAAGGTGCCTTGCCGGTGTGGATGCAGAGAGCAGCGCAGGCAGAGCTCAGCCGTGCTGCAGTGTGAGCTGCAGGCACAGCCTGCATTTGGCTTCTGAGAATGTGACAAACAGCCTACCTTTGCTCTTTGGTTTTGGAACCAGACCTGGACGACTCGCACGCTGAGCCCTGTTTCAGCTGCCAGTGTTTCTCTGACCTGCAAGAGGAAATGCTTAATGATGCAATTGTTCATAAGTTAAAAAAAAATCTAAAAAACACTAATCAGTTTTGTTAGGAGGAACATTTGTATTTACAACAAAAATTGCATGTATGGAATTACTCTTAAAAATTAATAATATTTTTGCATAGTGTTGTCAAGTTCTGGTCCTGATGGTGCTACCAGTTCTGTAACTACTGAACAAAGAATCTGAGCTGGGGAAAATTACACTGAATTTTACCCATAAAGGACTTGTGTGCAAAAGGAGTGCTCTGCTCTCACCCAGGGAGAACTGCTGCAGCCCCAGGGAGGGGCAGGGCTGTCTGGGGCTGTGGCTGGTGCCAGGCCTGACTTGGTCCCTGGTGAAGCACCCACCTTTCTGCAGGGCTTAGAAGATACTTCAAAGGATGCTTTGAATGCTCGTCTCTGCTGTGTAGTGAGTATTGTCCTTGGCCGTTTAGGTCTTCTTGGGTCCTTCCCATCATCGCTTCCCTTTCCTTGGGTTACTTGGCCTTTGGTGGGCTTAACATCTCCATCTTCATCATCACTTTTGACTGGTGAAAAAAGGATATGTAATTGCACTTGTTCCACCAAGGAAACAGGGTGTTTGAGAACTGCTCTTCAGTCAAAAGGTTCAACTATTGTCTCATGGTTATTTGAATACCTTAAGCAGCTGTGGGCAGGAAGAGACCATCTTAGATGTGTGTGCTCTGCCTAAATCAAATGCCACAAAAGCATAAAAATTTTTAATTGAGGACGTGGGATGGATCAGGGGATGGAAACTCAGAATATGCTTCAGTATTTCCAGGCATCGGGCGCAGAGAGACTTTGTGCCCTTGCAGCACCTCTTGGACCCTGCTCCCCTGTGCTGCCCTGTCCTCCCCTGTCCTCCCCTGTGCTCACCTGTGCTCACCTGTGCTCTCTGTGCTCCTCTGTGCTCCCCTGTGCTCCCCTGTGCTCCCCCGTGCTCCCCCGTGCTCCTCTGTGCTCTCTGTGCTTCCCTGTGCTCTCTGTGCTCACCTGTGCTCCTCTGTGCTCACCTGTGCTCCCCTGTGCTCCCCTGTGCTCCCCTGTGCTCCTCTGTGCTCACCTGTGCTCCCCTGTGCTCCCCTGTGCTCCTCTGTGCTCACCTGTGCTCACCTGTGCTCACCTGTCCTCCCCTGTGCTCACCTGTGCTCACCTGTGCTCCCCTGTGCTCACCTGTGCTCCCCTGTGCTCACCTGTGCTGCCCTGTGCTCCCCTGTGCTCCCCTGTGCTCTCTGTGCTCCCCTGTGCTCCCCTGTGCTCCCCTGTGCTCACCTGTGCTCACCTGTGCCCACCTGTGCTCCCCTGTGCTCCCCTGTGCTCATCTGTGCTCCCCTGTGCTCCCCTGTGCTCCTCTGTGCTCACCTGTGCTCCCCTGTGCTCTCTGTGCTCCCCTGTGCTCATCTGTGCTCCCCTGTGCTCACCTGTGCTCCTCTGTGCTCCCCTGTGCTCCCCTGTGCTCACCTGTGCTCACCTGTGCTCCCCTGTGCTCCCCTGTGCTCCTCTGTGCTCCCCTGTGCTCCCCTGTGCTCCCCTGTGCTCTCTGTGCTCACCTGTGCTCCCCTGTGCTCACCTGTGCTCACCTGTGCTCCCCTGTGCTCCCCTGTGCTCCCCTGTGCTCACCTGTCCTCCCCTGAGCTCCCCTGTGCTCACCTGTGCTCCCCTGTGCTCACCTGTGCTCCCCTGTGCTCACCTGTGCTCACCTGTGCTCCCCTGTGCTCCTCTGTGCTCCCCTGTGCTGCCCTGTGCTCACCTGTGCTCACCTGTGCTCTCTGTGCTCCCCTGTGCTCACCTGTGCTCCCCTGTGCTGCCCTGTGCTCACCTGAGCTCTCTGTGCTCACCTGTGCTCACCTGCTCCGATCTCACCACCAGACAAACACCTTTACCTTCACAGCTGAGCTCCAGCTTCTCCTGAAGCATTATCTGCAGACAGGTACTGCTGCCCGCACTGCTGTGGCAGCAAAACACATCCAGCAAGGATCACACAATATCTCAAAGCACATCTAACCAAATACAGCGCAGATTCCACTTACTGAATACTGTTTTGAATGTTTTGAAGCTCCAGAGATAATATTATATATAATCTTTGTCATCTCATTTCCACTTCCCACAGAAAATATCAGCAATCTTCCTCTGTGCATTGTGTCTGTATGAACAAGCACAAACTTCTCTTTCTCAGTAAATACATACAAGTATCTATGTGCTTGTGTAGACCAAAGAGATTCTTTGCATTTTCTGTCATTAAATTCTGAATTCTAAATCACAATCTGGTGATATTACATGTGTTAGTATATTGTCCTGGGAAATCTCAAGCACAGGGGCAAAGGTTGAGGGGTAAATACACATTTTGTTGAGAAAATCAACTTTTCAACTCAGCATATTTTATTTGAGCAGACTACTGGTTTTTCTTCCAGCAAACATTATCACATTATTATAGGGACTTCAACATGAAGAAACACACTGAAATTTTTTATATACTGAAAGACTGCATTTGGGGAATCAACAAATTAGACTTTAATTCGTTTTAGGGTCTGATTATTATGCACCTAGCAGTCTAATCACCTTTTACTTTAATAAGCATCTTTGGCCTAATGATTAAAGAGAAGTTCAGTCATTTTAATAACCATGACATTATTAACTTTCCAGCATGCCATTTCTAAGGAATGGTTTGTGAGGATTAATACTGCTCATTGGAGAGTTACTTTTGTGTCCAGTGGATAAATATTTGATTGAAGCAGCAGACATTCTCAGCCAGGGCTTTGCAGATCGTGTGCTCTCACACAGACCCCTGGGAGATCAGTGTTTTCACTGTTAGACAATGGGAGACAAAGAGCTTGTTTAATTTGTCAGCTTGTTTTTCAGGTTTGGGTTTGACTAACAGAGAATAATGAGGGAAAAAAAGCATCTCCAGGAGTAAGAAACTCCCCTTTGTGCCAAAGGGAAATGAAATTGAAACCAAGACTGGTTTGTGCCGCCGTGGTAGCTCCTCAGTGCAGATCTCAGGGCAGACCTGGTCCGAGGAGGAGCCAGCCCTGCTCCAAGGAGCTGCCCCTGAGATTGTGAGAGTGAGGACAGCAGTGGGGGACGGTGCCTGTGACCAGCCCAGCTGGGGACAGCCCCACCGAGCTGGTCAGAGGGTTTGGTGGGCACCAGTGGGTGCACAGTGGGTCTCTGGAGCTGGTGGGGGGCAAGGAGGAAGCTCAGTGCCTGTGGCACCAAGAGCCCAGACCCTACGATGTGGGATTTCCTGAGCAGAGCACTCAGGGTCCTGCAAAGGCAGCCTGACAGTAACTGGAACACTGCTCCAGAATGGCCTTGGTGCCACTCACTGCTGCATCTCCAGAGACCTTGGACTTGAGGCATTCCTGATGTGGAAACACAAATTTTAGCAATGTGGAGAATATGAAGATTGGAGATTATGTATAATTTCTGATACCAGTTGAAACGGAGTAACACATTTTCCCATAAACCAGAGGCAAACATGTCATTTGTACACATAATAGAATGGTAACTGTTGATTTTTTCTCATATTTTCTTGGGAAGCAAATGTGAGATTATGATGGCACAAACCCACAACTCAGTTACTTTCAGATTCTCTTCAGTACTTCTGTGTTGCACTTGAAATCTTTCTTAAAGGTAGTATTTGTAATTGGCAGAGAGATTCTGCTCAAAAATCATATTAGTGCTGTGCCCATTTTCCTAGTGTAGTGCTGAAATTGTATGTGCAGAAGATCCCCTGAAAAATAAGTTAGGTGGATGGAAGAATGCCTGAAAAATAAGTTAGGTGGATGGAAGAATGCCCACGGAGAACAGCACAGTGATGCCTCACCTGAGTGAGGCCTCGGGTGGCTAAAGTCAGTCTGATTCATGCTTTATGACCTTACAGAAAAACACTTCAATGAAAGCAAAAAGATTCTGTCTCTTACTAAGCAGGAAGTTAAGGAAGGGAGTCAGGTTAGGGAAAGCAGACTGCCAGTAGGAATGTTTTCAGCTGTGCCTGCAAATTTGCATAGGTGGCACATGCATACAGATGAATGGGTGTGAAAATGGATGCACTGCTCCACAGGAAAGCTCGACAGACTCATGCAGCTGTGGGAAAAGCTCACCTGAGTCTGAGTCGTCTGGGCTGACCGAGCTCAACAAGTCTTTCTCTTTCTCATAGTCACTTTTGCAGAGCAGCTGTCCCTCCTTGAGCACGAACTCGTCGCCCTTGCGCAGCTGGCGCTCGCACACGCAGCAGCAGAAGCAGCTCAGGTGGTACACGCACTCCAGGGCGCGCATCACGAACTCCGTCGGAGCGATCTTCTCCATGCAGCCGCTGCACTTGGCAGCGAACAGCCTGCAAGAAGAGGCAGCACGGTCAGGGAGGGCACAGACCCTGCTGGGCCTGCTCGCAGCAGTTCTGCGCACGCCGGCCCCGCTCACGCCAGACGCGCATCCTGAGCCTTGCACACAGCACAGGCAGGTGGTTTGTCCAAATCTCAGTCCCTTTGGTCTTGAGATTCCCTAAACCACCTTTCCTGGACAAGGGTTCAGAACTGCCCTTATCTCAGTGTTCTTTCTCCTTTTCAAAATGAGAAACAAACGGGAGCTCCCAAAGTTGTTAATTGCTTAAACCCAAATGTATTTTAATTCACCTTTTAGAGGAAGGACCAGCTCATGCTTTGTTTTATACAGGGTCTCTGGTTTCTGCACTTAAGCCCTATCCTGAACAGATTTGATGACTTTCCATTTTTGGTATTGTCTGTCTCTGAGGAGGCAGATAAACCCAGAAACGAGCATGAAAACTTTGTGCTTTTGCTGAGGCAAAGTCAGCACGTACATATACACACATGATTGTACACATGCAATCAATAAAGAGAGGAGTGAAATAACACAGCTTTTCTCTGGATGTTGAGTTATTCCAGAACAACCTGTCTCTGAAGGAAGTACTGTGCATTTTAAATGGTGTGAAACATCCTTTGGCAGAGATAGGCAGTGATAGAATCTGTCAAATTACCAGTATAATCACAGGCTCTAGAACACACACTGTATCCAGACAAGTTCTTATTAATGCTCTATAAACCCTGTCTTTCATCCATCATTAATTTTCTAGGCTTAAGTTAGAATTATTTAGATTAATTTTATTTTGCTTTTCTAATGGCAAGTGGGAATCTCCCTAAGTGAGATTTCAGAAAAGGGCTGCCTCAAATAAAGACAAATTGCTGTTACATCCCTGTGTCACATGGCGTGCTGGTGATTTGAAATTCAGTGTCTTTTATGGCAATACATCATAGTGCAAGGTGCGTGAACATTTACATTTCAGCAAGGAAATGAACACCACTGCACCACTGTGCTCACAGAAAATAAAATTAGATCCTGCCTTTTTGCATGGGGTACGCTGACTTTTTTCTATCATCAAAATTATAATTTTTCACAAAAAGGCAATTCTCTGTGATTTTAGAAGGCTAAGGCTGTGGTAGTTATTCATTCCTCCAGAGCCTCCATTTTGTCTGAGCCGAGAAGTGCAGGAAAATGGCAGTACGAGCCCTCGGCACAGGGCTGCAGTCACAGTGGGCAAGAGGGAAAAGCAAATGTCAACAGGGATGCACACGGCATCCGGAAAATGACTGAGGGACAGGAACTGGGGTGTTCCCAGCGTACCTGGGTCACCTGGGGGTGACTGCACCTGGCTGGCTCAGTGCACACCTTGGCACGGCCACAACCTCAGGGTGACAGCACTGCAAGGTGGACTGAGTGGCTCTTTTCGGGTGTGTAAGGAATTAACCTATCCGAAGGAAACTGATGCCACCCAGGAGCCTGGGCACTGCCATGAACAGCACGGCTTATTCCATACACTCAGTTTGCTTTATCCACAAGGTTTTGCCTTACAATGCTTTAGCCAGCACATTCCTGAGCAGAAAATATTTTTATCTCTACACAATTTTATATCCAAAAGGATTAACACGCAAAGAATATTAAAAAAAAAAAAAAAAAAAAATTGATTTAACCAAGCCTGGCCTGTCTGTGCGAGGGATGCCCCCAGGACGGGGCACACTGGGAGAGCTCAGGAGCGGCAGAGCCGGTGCCCCATCCATCCCTGCCCCATCCATCCTGTTCTGTGCCCCATCATCCATCCCTGCCCCATCCATCCCTGCCCCATCCATCCTGTTCTGTGCCCCATCATCCATCCCTGCCCCATCCATCCCTGCCCCATCCACCCCGTTCTGTGCCCCATCATCCATCCCTGCCCCATCCATCCCTGCCCTATCCACTCTGCTCTGTGCCCATCATCCATCCCTGCCCCATCCATCCCTGTTCCACCCACCCCGCTCTGTGCCCCATCATCCATCCCTGCCCCATCCATCCCTGCCCTATCCACTCTGCTCTGTGCCCCGCTCTGTGCCCTCTGTGCCCATCCACCCCCGTTCTGTGCCCTGCTCTGTGCCCATCCATCCCTGCTCTGTGCCCCATCATCCATCCCTGCCCCATCCACCCCGCTCTGTGCCCAATCCACTCTGCTCTGTGCCCCGTCATCCATCCCTGCCATCCCTGCCCTATTCACTCTGCTCTATGCCCCGCTCTGTGCCCCGCTCTGTGCCCATCCAGCCCCGCTCTGTGCCCCGTTCTGTGCCCATCCAGCCCCGCTCTGTGCCCCGTTCTGTGCCCATCCAGCCCCGCTCTGTGCCCCGCTCTGTGCCCTGCTCTGTGCCCGTCCATCCCCCCGTTCCGGTGCCCGGTGCCCGCACCGCTCGGGCACCCCCGGGCTCCGGTCCCCATCGCCGCTCCGGCACAGCGCGGCCGGGCCGGGAAGGGTCGCGCTCGGTGCCAGGGACCCCCAGCAGTGCCCAAGGACCCCGAGCAGTGCCCAGGGCCCCCCAGCAGTGCCCAGGGACCCCCAGCAGTGCCCAGGGACCCCGAGCAGTGCCCAGGGAGCCCCAGCAGTGCCCAGGGAGCCCCAGCAGTGCCCGGTTCCCCATTGCGGCGGGCAGGACGGGAGCGCTCCCCCGGCGCTCCCCGGAGCCGCTCGGCGCTGCGGGACCGCTCCGGGATCGGCTGCGGCTGCTCCCAAGGGAAGCGCACGAACCGCCACCATCCAGGGGCAGGGAAAACACGAACGGAACACCCTTTACACATCATTTCAAGAAGAAAAGCCCAGGAAAGCATAAATTCCCTGCACCTTCCCTCTAACAGGGACACAAGGTAGCACACTCCTTGTCCTGTGTTGTTTCCCTGACCTGCGCCTTTGCTGTCACACTGCCTTAGTGAGTGTTTGTGTTTTATCTTTTCCTTCAAAATAAATACATCTAACGTGAACAGAAAATACTTCATGTTTTTTACTGACAACCGACTATTCCTGTAAAGATGGTGCTTTTGCAGCAGCGCTTCCCAAGGCAGCCTTTTAGCTATAACAAATTTCACTGTCATCAGTGTATATTAACTCATTCAAATGAACATTAAATTGCCCTGACAATACTGCACGGACTTCATATCCTGAATTTAACTCTTGTCAAGAAAATTCCCTCCCCTCTACACAGGTACTCGGTATTACAACATGCATTCACACAAACACACACACACAGAGCAGCATGTTGGGCTGAATTCTGAGATTATAAAATTTTCATTAAACCTATCTTATAGGGTGTTTATAGGTATTTTTTTAACTTCCCAAGAGGAACACAAGGTTATGCACTCTTTTTGCACAAGGCAATCTCACAACAGGAAACTAATCTTGACAAATGACCAGACTTTGATAGCTGTGATCTAAACCACTGCTCGTTAGACTGTTCATTTTATAAACGAATGGTAATAAACCTGTTGGGAAGTGTAGGATAGCAGGAATACTTTACAGATCACCCCTTTACAGGTTTCAATCAAAGCCATAAATTTGAAGGCGAGCACACAGATATTCTGTGCTGAGACAAAGACTGTCCCACACCAACCACATTTAAAGGATTTTTTTTTTTTCTTTCTACACATTCGACAAATAATTTGCGTAACTCTGGCTTTTTACCCCCATGGCTGATTATCTCCAGCTCTCTTAAGCTAATGTCAAACCTCAAAATCCTTGGATGTGTTAAAGTGTGTGGAGAGTGGAAATCAAATGCCTTTATTAGAAGCCGCAGGAAATCTCCGACTCCTAAGCACAACGAAAACATTCCAGAGAAAACCGTTCAAAGAGGACAAAGAAGAAAAGCAGAACAAGAAAACCTTGTTTTGAATCAATGATTGCGGAGTTTTATAAATAAATTCTGTTGCCTGGACAATTTTGAAAGACAACTCAATAGGTTTAGGAGTTTTTAAGTGTGTTTGCCTCTATGCCTGGAACACTTGGGGGACTCAGCCAAGCTAAAGCTCAGAACAATGGCCTGTCTGTCCATCAGAGTATTTACAATAAATGCTGTGAAGCAACTTTACCGTACCAGATAATCAAAAAGTCTTTACCAGTGAAAACTGTGTGAACCTACATTAATTTTGCATATGTATCAGGGGCAATGCAAATGCTAAGACATGTCCTGACTTTAACCAGTAGATGAAAATGTTCACCAGCGGAAGAGGCCATAAAGATTTTATTTGTTAGGATATCCCTGTGAAGGCAGGCTGAATCAGTAATCCTTAGAAACAAGCACAGTTACATGATCCACTGTGCCTTCCTGCATGGCACAGCCATCTGGAGTGCAGCGTGGACCCCTGATTTATGATATCCCGCGCAGTTATCTCGCAGTAAGTTTGACCCTGCTTTGCTCCTGAGAATCACAGCTCTGCTGTTTACTCTCCTGGTGCCCTGACAACCCACCCTTTACCTTTCTGTGGTTCAGCCAGGTCCTTAATTTCCTCCTCTCTGTGGGCAAATAGATTTTAACTGTTTTATTATAACTAATTTAATCTGTGCTGAGAGATGTCCATGTGCAGTGTGAAATTTGCCGTTCACATTAAGTGTGGTTCAAGAGGTTTGTTACACAGGACAAAGGTAGAAGCACAGACTAATTCAGTCAGGTTGTTTATTTACTGAGCCTCAGCCATGAAGCAGTAAATAGGAAGTCATTAAGCTGTGTTTGATGTATGCAAGAGGACAGATGCTGCTTCCTACCTATCAGAGACCTTCAGTCATTTTCCTTTCTGTATTACTCTGACATTTTGTGTTGCAGCAGCCACAGCAGATACCTGGCTTTTCTTTATTTAATAGCTATGCCAAGGTAGTGGTCACTTTTGCAAGCACTCTTGGGGCAGTGTCTCCGTGTGACGTTTCCCTGCTCACACCCCTGCTCTGATGCTGGGAGCTCGCTCCACACTGTGCTGCAAACAGGGAACAGCTACAGTAAAACACAGCATGGTTTTCACACAACTGAGTTTTATTAAGAGAAGATATTAAATTGCTAATGAAAGATAACTGTTCCTTGTTCTTTGGGATAAATTTTGATACTTCTTTCTTTGGATGACATAGGATTGGAAAAACAGTATTCACGGGGTTTTTCCAGTACAGGGCATGAATTTTTTTTTGTAGTGCCTTACAGTTCATGGGTGCTTAACAAGTGGAAAAAACTGTTGCTTGGTTGCACTTAATTCAGAATATACAAAACATCCTGAATGCAGTAAAGCAGAACAGGAATATTATAAATTTATTATTTGAAACCCCCCCACCCCCTTTAAAAAGAAATAATCCATTTAAAATATTTTCCCTGCAGAAGAAATAATTACATAGTTTATTAAAGCCAATTTCATAACTGAAACTTCAGTATAAGAAAGATAATTCCCTTTCATCAAGTAGTAATAAAATGTGCAAAATTTAAAAGTTTCTAGAAAAAAACCTGTAATATTTAGAGAGAAACTAAAACAAAGAAACCTTTTTCTTCTTCAGGAGAACTGAGGAAAATATTTATTAACCCTCTATCCACAGGTGCAGTAGTATGGACATCAGCTGGTGAAATCTTGTGTTAAATCTGCACTTCACAATGTGGATTTAGACTCACAAATTGCATTAGTAGCTTTTTCTACATGTAAATATTTCACCAGTATTTCCGTGAGGAGTGCTCTACTCCCCTGCCAAGGCAAGCTGATGGCCAAAATAGCCACAGGGACCACATTTTATCCTGTGCCAAATCTTTCTGTGAGGCTGCTGGGCACTGCCAGAGCCACCAGCAGCCCTTGTCACTGGGACTGTCCCACATTGTCACCGTGCCCCCTGCACTGGCTGCACCTCACACCCCTGGGCACTGGCAGCTCGGGTGGAGCTGTGCTCAGAAAAAACCACAAAGACACACAGAATTTAAAGCTTACAGCCTAAATGCAACTTGCTCAAGTGGGACCAGAATGACCTAAATAGTTACATCTCCCTTAACTATAAAGTACAACATAAAATGCAAAGTGCAGAGCAGGTTCTCGCTTTGAGCAGAATGTGACAGAATGAATTCTTCTCTTTGCTTAATTTTCATCCCCTAATTGACCACTTTGTTCAACTGTCTTCCATCACTGCCATGCTGTTCTGTTTTATAGCATTTTTCCATACAACACTTTGATGGAAAAATTTATGAAGAATAGAATTATTGCTGTTAGAAGGGAATTAAAACAATTTTTCATTTACAAAGTCACTGATATTGCTGTACTGTGCTCCACCTTTGGGAATCCAATTGCTCTTCTCAGCTACTCCCATTCCTCTTTATAGCACAGCAATTCCACTGTACAGATTATGGCTGCAATTTTCTCCTAATCTTTCTGTAGAACAGAAACTGTTATAAAAGTTAAGGGCACCAATTGAATTGATAAAGCCGGGGCTGCAATTAAGAAGACTTAATGAATTAACAAAATATGATGATTTTGTTAGAATTATATTTCTAGGCAATGCAAACATTTATGAAATAATGTTATTTTTGTCCATGAGTTTCAAAGAGGCTAAATGGGCTTCTGCTGCTGTGTTTTCTGCATTCTCCAAATCACACCAATGGGCTGTAAAAGCATCCTGTTAGTTGGGGCATTTGTGCTCCTGCCACAGCTCTGCCTAGCTGGGGGGCTGTGGTCACCAAAGCAAACCGGGCACTCCTTTTTTCTCTTTTCCTTTGGATTTTTATTCAGTTATTAAATTAAATTAAATCCACCTTCATCTTCTCCCTTTGTGCCCTTGCCAACATCCAGTGGATGAAGTGGCCCTGTGGAGCAGCTCCAGTCCCTGCTCTGACAGACATCTTATCCTTCTTGTTCACTAAATGGCACACTGAATTTACATCACCACCAACACAGGGAAAGTCTTCTAATGCAATTTTTATATGAGATTTCACCCTAAAGGCCCCATAAGCAGGGAAATTGTACTGTTGTGATTCACTGGCCCAGTCTTCACTTTTACAGAAAAAAATAATCGTGTCAAAGCAATTCAAATGTAATTTCTAAGTTATTTCTTGACTGGAAGAACGACTTAGGGAAAGGATTTACACAAGGCTTTCCTCACAGCTAAGAACATCGAGAGGAAGAAACGTTATTTGCCAGTATAAAACAAAATCACTTCCTGTGCCTGCTGCAGTGATGCTGGTGGAGAGCTTGTGCCCAAACTCATCAGCACAGCCAATTTAGCAACTGATTTGCAAGGGAAAGATACCTTAGTCCTGTGGTGTTAATGTCTTTGCAGTGGGGGGTCTATTGCCAGCTTCTCCAAACTCATCAACACAATCTATTATTAATACCCAGAAAGGCTTTATAGTATCTTTATAGCACAAGGCAATGAAAGCTCTGTGGTGTAATCTGTTATCTATATTGCAAAAACATGTGAAATAAAACAAAACATAGACACTTCATAAACAAAATGTTTCATCTATTATATCTCTCTGCCTCCCCTGTATATAAAGCAGTGGGGTGCAGGAAAGGCATTCAGAGAGATTTGCTGTTAGATGTGGCACTGGCTTCTTTTTAAATTCTATTTGTATTGTGACAAATTTTACACTAAATGCAAATTTCTGCTTCTTTCACTGAGATGGAAATACTCAAACATTTACAAAATTAGGCTGTATTTTGTCAGTAGACCAAAGGGGATTAGGAGCAAAATATAGCTTCTAAACTCCTAGAGGAAAGCTGTTGCACACGGGGATGAGCTGGCAGAGCCAAAGCGAGGAGTCAGCTGCAGCAGGGTGAGGAGGGGGCACAGCCTGGGGCAGGGCCAGGTAGGGCTGTCAGGGCATTGCCATGGCTCCAGCTAAAGAATTTATCTCCAGTAAGAAGCAAAGTGCCCACTGGAGGCAGTTATTTCTCTGGAAGGCATTCAAGAACAGAATTTGAGCACTTGGATCTTTTCTTCTACTATTGATATGCATGACAATATTTAACGTGAAAAGCCCAGAATTACCCCACCTTTAGTCCTTAGGAACAGACGTAGTTAGAGACATCATTCATCAGCAAATGAATAAACACACAGTTTAAAACCCAATAAGGTTTTGCTTCAAATAACCAGATTGTGGCAAAGGTGGAACTGAGAGGGGAGCATGAAGCAGTTTTGTGTACTTGGTGCATGTATGTTTGCAATACAGTAAGAACCAAAAAAAGTCCTCAACATAGGGCTGTGTCTTATTTCCCAGATGCCTTTTTATGTTCTTTGCCTGTTGAAAATAAATTGTTCTTTTGTAGTGTTTGTCTTTTCAGTCCAACTGTCAGCTATTATTTTTCTATTTCCTCTTTTTGTCACTTTGCATTATTTTTGGTGCTGTAATTCCCATTTGTTCCCACTCCTATCTTCCTGTCTCCCATTGTTCCATTTTTTAATCCCCAGTTTTACTCTTCTTTGGCTCTTTTTTGGCCCATTCTCAGTAGGGTTTGAGAGAATACCCAGGCGTGACTCCCTGCTATAGCAACCACACCTCCCCAGGAAAGCCACAACAATCTCTTCGGGAGGAGGAAAGTCTTTCACAAGCTGGCAGCAAAAGTAAATCCTTCTTCAAGGAACAAGAAGGATTAGCAGGGAGCAGTGGGCTGCAGACTTAACCCTACCCTTCATTCCTTTAAAGCACCAGTCACTCAGAACCCTGCTGTGATGTACAATTAAACAGAACCCAAAAAAATCCTGAATGACACAAGAGCAGGATTGTGTAAAGGTTTAATTCCACTTTAATACCTTTCCAAGTTCAGAACTCAAAGATAGCAATTTAACCCAAGAATCCCCATCCGAGCATGAAAAGTTGCTGCTTGTCTTACAAAAGTTCCAGCTATACTCTGCTCTAAATCGTGCTCTTTTAGGCTGACCCTTAATGGATGAAATTTTTCTCTCCCAATCATCTCACATGGTTTCCCTTTATAGTCCTTCTCTCACAAACTTTGTTCTTCTGATAAAAACAGGAGACTCTTACCAGAGGCACGGAGCTTTGTAAAAAGGACCACTGGAAAGGGAACACTAAAAAACCCCAGGACTCAGGTGACTAAAGGTGTCTGCTGCAATGCCTAAGGATGGTAATTTATTCTTGTTATGCAAAGTGACTCTTATTAAGCTTATGCCAATTACTTACTATTAATATTAGATGGAAAACAAATACTCCTCTTAATACAGGGCTTTTTGAAGACTTGAAACATCTGATTCATCTTTTTTAAATTAAAGAACAGACAAGCCTGGTTGTTCTAGCATGGATGGCTACTAAAGTTGCTCTATAAACTGAATTTTTAAAGATTCGACACAGAACTATGAAAACCTCCTGGCTTCTGTATGGCCAAACATGGTTGACAGAGTCCTAAGACTCAGCTATCAGCATCTGTGTTTGTACTTAGGCTTTAGTAAACTAGATGCTCTAAAGCCATACAAAGAGATTTATCAGCAAGCAGGGCCCTACAGCACGCCCAGACCCTCCTCCTGCCTCGAACGTCTGCACAGGTTTTAAGTTATTCCAGCAGTCAAACATTTATAACACAGGACACTTCCACATGTGTGAAAATGAAATCCCATTAGACACCAACAACGTTATTAGGCATGCAAAGAGGATTATTCCTTTAAGCTCACAAGCCTGAAAGGTTTGTCTAAACATTTTATTAACTTTTTCAGATTTTTTTTAATTAAATGAAAAGTTGTAAGTAGGTCAAAGCTGAAATACTTAAATTAAATACTACTTAACTTTTGGTTAAGTGTATGTATATATACTATACACACACAGAGAGAAAAAATAGAGATGCCTGCTAGAGAAAAAGTATACAAAATCCCCTCATAGCTTATCAGCACATTCCTTTCCTTCAGCAAGAATATTTGTATGGATTGGAATTGTTCCATAAAAGCACCAAAACATTACATGGTGTTGCTCAGGGTTCCATATATGTTTCCAAAATGAGATGCTTTGTTGAATAACTGAAAAGAAATCCTGCTCTGATTGCACTGTCCTTTTTACAGTCACAAAGCCCTTTTTTTCAAAACACAGTATTTGCTGAAATGCATCGAAGGTTGCCCACCAAGAGCTCTGATGTTCTTAAGACCATCTGTTAAAGAAAAACAAGGCAGAAGAAGCTGTGCCAGGTTTTGCTTCAAGTCAGTGAGATGCAGGATCCTCGGGGAGCATCAGGAACAGGAATGACCACAGGGAAGGTGACTTCAGAACCCATCAGCTCCATCAGCAGGGCTGTTCCTTTCAGGATTTCAGGGCTGTTCACGGCATCTCCACGCGTTACTGGAAGGAGCACAGCTCTGTGTCTGGATCTCACACCAACACAGGTCCAGGTGACAGAAGAGCCCGTCCTGGCGAGGTTCAGGCTCCTGGTCACAGCGCTCAGCTCTGCACCCTGCACTGACAGGGCCTGAAAATGCTGCACACAGCTTCCAGCCCTGCATGGAGCAGGCAGGAAATGTAGAGGCTTGGGTGTACAAGTTAATGAAATATGGTTGGGTGAACATAAGCTCTTAATTTAGACAATAACAGTTACTGCCACAGTGTCTTTGTGTCCGCTTTATGAAAGTCATAAACTCTCCAAAGAAAAGCAGAAGCTATTTCACCCTGATGGTCTTTGACTCCCTCTCACTACCTGCTGGCACAGTTAGAAAGTATCAACTGCCTTTGAACAGATTAGGACCAAGTTAAAGTGTGACAACATCTTAAGCTTTCTCCACATGCTGCCAATGATTTCCAACGAAAGATGTTACCCTCCTCACTCCTGCCACAATGATAGGAATCTACAGCCGGCTCACTCGGAGATAAAGGCACTTTAGCAGGAAGTATAAACTACTCCAACTTGCTAAGCTAAGTGGCTGGCTGTCTCAAACTAGCTGATTTTTTTCCTCTACAAAGCACAAAATCCTTATCATTAGGGACTTAAGCTGCTTTTTATTTTGAGACAAAAAGAATACTGTTTATTGGCATCCAACTCAAACCAGCTGTAAACAGTTGCTTTGATGAAGAAGCAGCTACAACTCCAGCGTGCCCGAAGGCACAAACCCACCGAATGCCAATCATTAAAGGAAGAATGTAAGGTGTATATAGGGTCAAAAGAAGGCCAAGGGACATTTGCAACCTCAGGGATCTTGGATAGCTCGCTCTGCCTTTAGAACCAGAAGAGGAATTGAAGCTATTCTGCCGTGTGACCTCTATCTCCAGCTCAGAGTTTACCCACAGCAGAGCAGTCCTGCAGTGTCGGGCTTTTCTGCCCAGCACGGCTGCGGGAGCCGCAGCGTGAGCTCTGAACGGCTCCAGGGTGCTGCAGCTCCTGGCACCCATGCAGGGGTTCTGGCAGCAGGAGCCCTGCTACTGTCCACAGACATTGGGATCACTGATGTGCAGGCAATTTTAACTCTTCCTGTCATTTACTTCTTTCATCTAGAAACACTTTACTGGTGGCAACAACTATTTAAATTAAGATACCCCACCAGCAGTTTTGGTGTCGCAGCCAGACTGGCGTGAACCCTTACAAAGTTAAATGCCAGCTGCTCTGGGCAGCCCAGGAGGGTGGGCTGGCATCCACTGCTGGCCCTCCTGCTGTCCTTCTGCCTCCTCACCCCTCTGCCTGGTGGATACTGACGTCTCTCAGTGGTTCCAGGCTTCCTCCCACTCCCCATCCCTGGCACAGGGTCAGGGCTTCCCAGAAAGAGCGGCAGCCCAAAGGGTTTCAGCCATGCTGGCTGGTGGGGCATGGGGTTCACGGTCTGTTACGAGACCAGAGTGGATTTTCAGTGGGAATTCAAGTGCTGAGTGAACTCAGCCACCCGGCTGCCCATGCAAACCGGCTCTCACCCGTGCCACACGGCATGTTTTATAGGATCACGTTGTTTTTGTGGAAGGTTCTGGTGCCACCAGAGATGTGGCTCCTCCAGGTGCAGGCCCAGCAGCTCCTCCTCCTCCCACTGCTGAGAAGATGCACACCAGCATTACCAGTTCCTCTGGCAGGAACAGGGTGCGTGTCCCTGCCCACAGCCCCACAGACAGCACAGACAGATCCCTTTGCTGGGGGGATTCAGCCCAGAGGTGTTTGGAGCCCTGTCCCAGCCCCTCCCTGGCCGTGTCTGCACCCTGCACTCCTGCCCCTCTCGCAGAGCCCCCGGCTGTCCTGCTCTGCTCGCCCCCATCCCCTCACCCATCCCACCCCGGGTGACATCTCCGGCCCTGGCTGGTCCCTGCCTGGCTCCAGCTCCAACATCCACGCAATGCAATGGCTCCTCCCAGCACTCCCAGAGAACTGGAATTGCAGGTATTATTTTGGGCTCACATGACAGGCAAAAGGCAGTAGAAGGTTTGCAGAGCTGTTAGATCATACAACATTACATACATAATACAAAAAGAGTAAGTCTTCATAATTTACTGTTAAATTTTCCTATATAAAACGCGAGATTTTTTTTAATTTATTTAAAGAGATAGTGGTTCATCTTTATTGTCACATTGATATCTTTATAAACTTAGTCAAGTGATCTACAGGAAAAGCAAACCAGACAGCTCTGTATTTATGGGCATATTTTAAAAGCCTCTTATATTTAACAACTGCATTTAGCTGTGTTAACTGTGAGTTGCAGTAATAAAGGCTCTGCACACTTCGATGCTAAATTAAAAAAAGTTCTGCTGTTCAATAATACATAGATGCTGTTTTTTTTCATTACTCTTTAATATCATTTCCATTTAGTTTATAAATAATTGTAGCTAGCTAATGAAACGAAATAAAACCTGCCTCCAACCCATTCCCTAGAGCAAACTAAACTCCTCTTTTTAAAGCTTCTTAATCACCGCCCAGTTCTTACAAAATTAGCATAGTAATGGGCTTTAAATTGAGCCTCTTTGTTTTTTAATTAAGCTCCCAGCAGGTAAAAATAAAACAGATTATTGAAGAATATGCCAACCCTAATAGCCTGCAACTCTTTTGACAATTAAAAAGATCCCATGTTAACCCTTTTGAGGAACTCTGCATACTAATTAGTCACTCTGAGGCCCAAATCCATCAATATTCCATGCAGACACCTTGTAAAGTTGAGATGGCTGGTCTGTGTCCATACCTGCCCCACTCCCCACGGAAGGTGAGGAGCAAACCCTCGGTGTGGCCACATCCCACAGCAGCTGAGTGCCCGGCCAGGATGGCTCTGGGGTGGCTGGAGCTGCCCCACCTTGCTCTGGCAGTGCCCAGAGAGCCCTTCTGCCACCCTGCCAGCTCCAGCAGCTCCTGGGAGCCTCTGCTGGCTCTGCACAACAAAAGGAGCGGGAGCCCCCAGCCCAGCCCTGGGGCTGCTCTGGGCTGTGCACAGCAGCACCCTGCCCCAAACATGCCAGACACACAATAACCCCGCTCTGCTTAGCAACACCGAGCTGCCTCAGAGGCAAAGGTAAATCCCGAGCAGAACAAGGGCGTTAAGAAAGTGCAGTGTTGGAGCCATGTCGTGGACAGCAGCAATTCTCTGGGAAAATTTACTGGACACTGCTGGCAGCCCAGAAACGGGAATAGCACTGTGCTTCCCTGGCAGTTCTCTGTCAAATATTTGGAAAGCTCTGTCCAAGTCCCACGCTTTATCTTCAGTGTCTGCTCTGAGCATCAGTGCAAAGTGCTGGCTGCCCTCCACTTGCATCCAGCCAGGATGATGAATCGCCACGGCTGGAAGTGCTGTGTCCATCCAGAAATGAAATCATCACCATGAAAAGCCCATTCATTTCCACAGACACTGATCACTCTGCATCCTTCAGAGACTCCCAACAAACGGGGCTGAATGCCCCTGTGTGCCCAGCAAGGCTCTGCCACGTCCCAGCAGCTGCAGGAGCTCCTGCCACTTGCTGCTCTGCACACACCTTCCAGTGCAAGGGTCAGCGTGATGGAGTTAGGGGCCACAGAGGATGGGATCAGATTTAAGAGCATGAATATTTGCTGTCTTCCCTCACTGAAGCATTTGGGAGCCTCTACATGTACTAACATTGCGTTTTCAAAGATAAATGACATTTATTGTGTCTCTCAGCTGCTATCAGAACATTTGGATGAAGAAGGATGCACCTTGCTTACAATGAATAGAAATTCATTAGGCAAAGATCCTCATTTACCCTCAGGCCTTACTTTACAGGGCACCTCTGGACCATGCCCTGTTACAAATAAAAATTGCCAGCAGAATCATTCAACAGAATGTAGATCCATCACAAAAGAATTCCCTTTCCCTGAGCTATGCTGGAGCTCACAGTGTGATCAGAACTGGAGGGGCTGGGCTGTGAGATGGTGATGAGGACTGGAAGTTTCTCAGGTGGGATCCTCAGTCCCACAGCCCCCACAGGCCTGATGGATGGATGGACAGATAGCTGATGTGTACAAAGATACTGACTCCTTCTGGGACATTTCAGTTATGGGAACCTCTCCAGGAATATATTTAGTTTAAAGCAAAAAGCTACCGTGTTCAGAATAAGCTTGAAATATTCCCATCACAATTTGTTGAGGGCAGCTGGAGAAGCAATATTGGGTACAAATTTCTCTATCCCTAGCTTGAGGTTTGTCAGCTGTTGATGGGGCTGCAAAGAGCCTGCAGAAGAGCAGCAATTTGTGAGGGATATGTTTCCCAAATTCAAAAAAACTGACTTTAGAGAATGCAGTATCCCCTGCACCAAACAATTGCACTCCCACCATTTCACACTGAAATCTTGCCAGCAAACTGAGGACAAAAACTCCCCACACATACAAGATTCCTATGACAGATTTCAAGCTGAAAAGCATGATTTACATTGTGCATTACACACCTCATGCCGTGTCACACGAAACAATATTCTATGAAACTCTGCTGCCAAAATCACTTTGGAATCATGCATTCACCCCAATGCATCTTGAGAATACAGAATGGTGCATTTAAAAATGCTTCTGCCTTTTTTTAGGATTTTTACCAAGCCCAAAGACATCCCTTACTACATGAGGAACTCCTTCCCTACAACAGCATCAACCAAAATGGAAGAAATTTTTAGCATGTCTGATCCTGACTGGTTTTGAGCTGTGACTGTAGATGGAGCTAAAACGAGCCCACTGCCTTCTGCTCTGTGTGCACAGGCTGTTATCTCCACCAGCTCTGACCTTTTGCAAATGTGATCCAAAGTGACCTTTTAGTATTATTGCAGCACTGAATGCAGGTTTTTCCAGTAATCCTCACTGGAGTGTGTTCTACACCGGTAGTTGGTATGCATTGGAAAATCCAACCTTTCTGCTGCGTCTGGTTTATTACCATGGCCATGTCTATGGAGCTGTACAATTTACATGGATATGTATAAGGTTCATAATTTTATAGGAGCCTTACATGAACCTGGCATTCGTACTGCCAAGCCACTGGCTGGCAACACCTTTGAATGGGCAGTGCAGCTGTCCAAACAGAGCCTGCTGTACCTGGGCAGCACACAGGCACTTGTTTACTCTCTTCCAGAATACACAGAGGTAATTCTTCTGGATTTCATCACTGTCCATTGTTTTAGGCTTTATATTCAACCTCTCAGGAAATCAGAGGAAGATATTATTTCCTAACAAAAATATCTGTCATCTGATTGCAGCTGGAAGCCTCAGCCTCCCTCTGCACCCCAAATGTGGGCTTTGGTTTAGTGTCTCCTTGTCAGGAGTGTGTTTTATACTGGCACCATGTGACATGATTTATTTTGCATAAAGGAAGAAGCAGAGACAAAACTGCTTTCACCACCCTTGTGGGTGAGGACTATCACACTTCCAGGGGCCTGGGGGATTTGAGAAGCAGTTTCCAGATCTGTGCCTGCTGCAGCCATTGGCACTATTCACACAACTAAGCAGATCAGAGCAATCCTGCACCATTAGCAGCTGCATTTCATGTCTTCCTACCAAAAAATAAATGTAACTTGACAGCAGGAAGGAAAGGTGGGGTGTCAATCCTTTTGGTCAGGAAGGGACCATCTCACAGCCACATGCTATGAAAAACTGTGTTTGCTAATGCTAACGTGATCAAATTTTACCATTGACTAAATTTATGAGCTTAACTGAAATCTGATGTTTTCACTTGAGTACATCAATGCAAACAAAATCATTTGGCACAACAGTGGTAACAAACACAATCAGTTCCCCTTCCACACTCTTTAAGGCACACATCTTAGTGAGATGACCAGTGGGCTGAACCACTGGAGTTGCAATCTCATTTGGAAAAAAATATGCATTATTTTTTATTTCCAAATTCTGCCAGAACTGGGAAAAAGACTGTGCAGGTTTGGTAGTTAATAGCAATGCAGAAATCAGTGTTTTCCAAACACAAGACTCTAGACAGATGTTGAAATATCAAGACTGTGTGCAATAGTCACCAGTAAGAAACTTGCAGACTGGTCAAGAGAAGTTCACGTCTCTTTGTGAATAAGCACAGGAGGAGCTGCCCTGTGGCACTCAGAGTATCTCAGGTCCTCAGAGCCACCCTGGGTTTGCCTGGCTTGGTGTGAGCTGCTTTGATCATCAGCTGCCACAGGGCAGGACCTGCACAGGGCAGAAACACCCAGGTGAGCACTGAGCCCAGAGGGGTCATTTACCTCTGGTTTACTCGGTGCTTTCTCCTGAATCTACCTCTGGTTTACTCGGTGCTTTCTCCTGCATTTACCTCTGGTTTACTCGGTGCTTTCTCCTGCATTTACCTCTGGTTTACTCGGTGCTTTCTCCTGCATTTACCTCTGGTTTACTCGGTGCTTTCTCCTGCATTTACCTCTGGTTTACTCGGTGCTTTCTTCTGCATTTACCTCTGGTTTACTCGGTGCTTTCTCCTGAATCTACCTCCTCTGGTTTACTCGGTGCTTTCTCCTGAATCTACCTCTGGTTTACTCGGTGCTTTCTCCTGAATCTACCTCTGGTTTACTCGGTGCTTTCTCCCGAATTTACCTCTGGTTTACTCGGTGCTTTCTCCTGCATTTACCTCTGGTTTACTCGGTGCTTTCTCCTGCTCTCCACACGCTGGGGTCTCTGGCTCACAGAATGCTCTGGCCACAACTGTCACAGAATTCCAGCAATGATCCCTTGGATGAGGGTGAACTCTGGCTCTGGTCATTTCACCTGAATCCAACTCTGGGAAAACCAGCTGCCTCTCAAGCTGTCATTTCTCACTGTGTGACCATTTCTGCCAGCACATCAAGCACACACACCACATCCTCCAAGTCCATCTTCCACCTGACCCACCTCTTGGAACTCCAGCAGTTTTTGCAATTCCCATTAAAAAGATCAAACTCTGCACAGTTCTGTGCATAAGGCAGATTTCTATCTGTCAGTAACTCTGCAAACAATTCTGTAACTCTGAAAAACATCATTGAATTAAAAGCAGGAAAATATTTGAAGACATTGTCTTCAAATTTTTTCTCTTTTTTTAAAGCAGTATTTTCCAATTTAATTTTTTGTCTATCTTAAATTGTCTGAAAGTGAGAGAAGCTATCATGAATATTTTATTAGGCTTGGTATAATGCAAATTAGAGAAGTTTGGACTTAACTGTAAATTACCTCTCAGCCCCTGGAGGACAGTTTCCATGATTTCCCACCTGTTAAACACTGACCCTCAGCATTCTTCTGCAGCTCTGCAATTCCTGATTTGACCCTGGATGGACAGAGAGGCTGAGGTAGGTTGGGATGTTGGGAGCCAGCTGCAGAGCAGAGCTCCTGTGGCTGCTAACAGAAGTGCAACTGTCTTCCAAAACCTTCCAACGTAAGTGACAAACAGCAAAGAGGCAGAAACACTCTTTGTACAAATCCCACACTCCAATGCAGTGCTTTAATTGGAATCACAGCACTGCAGTGGTTACTTCAGCAACTCTCACCACTCGTCTCACAAACAGTAGGGAAATCCATAATTAAGCCTATTGAAATGCTGAATTCCAAGTCTCCCGACTCTTCTCCTCCCCTGCCATGTAGGAACAGGAATTAGAGCAGCACCTATGTGCAAGCACAGCCCTGCAGTGACCATCAGCCTGCTGACCCAAAAAGGGGACGGAAACAGAAAGGTTTTTCTAGGGAAATGATCATGATATACAATGCACAGTTTATTTGCAACTACCAAACACTCCAGGCTGGAGGAATCTCCAAACTCTTCTTTTTGTAACTCCCCAGAATTAGAACTACGATATGCTTAATTTAAACCATATTTCTCCAACCTCTAAAGGCTTTAACAGAGCTGAAAACTTCATCTTCCTGTAGAAAACAATTTTATGTCATTTTTCTATCAAAAATTCACAAGCACTAATAAGTAAACTAAAAAACTAGGTTAGGAATGCTTTTGTACCAATGCATATATTCTTCCTAGCACCCACATTTTCCTGAGCTCATAGCAGACTTTCTAACAGTACACTGCAGCATAGCAAGATGCATTTGCTACAGGTATGTAACTTAAAACTGTTTGTAAGAAACATCCTAAACATGTCCCTTGCTGTAAATGTGACATCTTTACAGCATATGCTTAGTAAATGAAAGCCCTGGGAAAAGGAGGAAAGTCAGGATACCTCCCATATAACTGATTGTAAATTCTTGGGCACCAGGTTTATATTCTTAATAACCTACTAGTTAGACTTAGTGTGTCTGTTCCATCTAAGTCAATTTAAATGAGGTGTACCAGATACAGTACATAAAGTGTTTCATACTTGTGGAGATATGTTTAAGTATTGTTTCTTTAGGAAAATCTAATAGCTAGCTCCAGTTAATCACTGTCAGATGTTCTACATGCTGCAAGTGGTAACTTCCTTGACACAAACTGCTTTTAATCAGGAATCTCCAGCATATCTTGCACACATCTCAGACTGACTTTTGTGATACATTAAAAAGTCTTTATAGCATTTAGTTTTTGTTCACGTTACCTTGGTCTACTCTTTGCTTTACTGTGTAGGAAAACCCCTACAAGATAACTCCTTCTTTCCCTGGAAAGGGGGATGAATTCCACAGGGTTTCATAAAAATTAAACCACAAGCGCAGCCGCCCTGCCTCCCCCTGCCAAAGGCTCTCCCCACACGTCGTTGGAGTCAGGGTTACAGAACCAGCTCTGTGAGAGCACCAAGCCCAGCCATGGGCCCAGGGCAGCATTCCTGCCTCCCACCCCTGCAGCCCTTGTTTGTAAACACATCTCGGCCGGGAGCACGCGGACGGAGCACCGGCAGCAAGAGCCTCAAACTCCCTTCTTTAACTTCTCTGACTCTCAAAAGGCAATCAAAGCCACCCCATAATGTGTGATTAAATATACGCAGGGGATAATCTCTCCCTCGAAAAGCTGGGGAAAAGGTGGTGTTGAGACTGGTTTGAAGTGGTCTCCTTAATAGAAAAGGACGGTCCCTTTCTGTGTACATCATGATTTGCTTTGGGATTTCTGTTGTGCCCCGTAAGCCTACAGGATATTACAGCAGCTTTTGTGTCGCTGGTGACCCAGCTGTTCATTATTGAAAAATTCCACTGCTTGATGCTAAGGGCAGGAAGGCTGACCCCTCATCTTATGGACGTTACTATCTTTCAAAAGATACAGGATTAAAGGGCCGAGCAAAATCTGGAGGAAAGCTATGTCTGGTTTTCTGTGTTTTCATTGTCTTTTGCTATATTGGCCCAGAGAGGGATGTTTGTACAGGATTTAATTAGTTGGAATCAGGCTGAGATTATTGTTGAGACTATTTACTCAGCAAATCTCCAGTCTGAGCTGGAGCTTGAAATGAGTCTGAATAAGAAAATCGAGGAGTGCTCAGCCGCACTGCTCATATTCTGTAAGGAGCAGCAAGACAGACATGAAGGGTCTGCTTATGTGAGGTGCCCTTCATTCCCACTGGGATCAATAAACTGTGGGGGGAACTATCATTATATCACATGATTGAGCCCTAATCAGCTATACATAGCAAGTGAGAAGATCACAGAGGCCACCAAGGTTTAACAACTTTTCCTACACTCTCTTGGGGAACTACAGCACCAGTGCATGATGCAGCACAGGAAGCAAAAACAGGCATGTTGCTGTCACTGCTGCAGTTGTGGGGTTCCATAATTTCATGCAGAACAACTTTTGTAATAAAAAGGTTAGAAACAGAATTATTTTACATACTTTTTTTTAAAATAAAGCATCAAGATTTGGTCATAACACTTGATCCATCAGCTTCAGTGGAAAAGAAGATACCACATCTGATAGATACAAGTGGAGTAGCTAGAAGAGCCATCAATAAAGCAATGAATTCTGTTCTGTGGCAGGATGTGACATCCCAGAGAACACAACACATTCACTGCCTCCCCTAGTTGAGGGGGAAAAAAATCTGGCTGGAGATTCCCTGGGATTCATATCCTAAACCCCTCAGTGATTCCAGGCCCTTCACCCTCTGCATTTCAAGGGACAGGTAGTAATTCTTGGAGAAGATTTGTGCAGGTCAATAAGCTGCTGTTTGTACTTGGTGCAATTAGCACTGGTGCAAACACCCAGCACTGCCCAGGGTTCCTCTGGAGCTCCAGAGGGTGCACGAGTGGCTGCTCCATCTCCTCCTGCAGGTGCTCAGGTGGGAGCCGTGGGGACCCCACCAAAACCACAAATAGCTGCTTGCAGACACAAGCAGTCGCTGTCTAGTGATTAGAGGAGACATTAAGATTGCTGAGAGAAGAAAAATTTGTGGGGTCAGCTCCCCTGAGACAGGCACAATACTCATAAAAAAATTGCCCCCTCAGATTTATTATGCTTGAAAACTTCATGATGACCCAGAGCTGGTCACCAGGACCTCGTCCTGAACACCAACCCAGCCCAGTAGAATTGCTGCAGCAGCGTCCCAAGGCTGGCAGAGGTTCCAGGAGGATGTTCCAGGTGTTCCAGGTGCTCTGCCCGGGGTGCAGTGACTGTGGCACGGAGCAGGGGCCAGGGCTCTGCAGCTCTTGGGTGCCAGAGCTGCCCTCTGCAGAGGGGAGAAGCCCTTCCTGCAGGCCCCTTGTTGCCTGGCTGCGCTATTTCAGATCAAATAATATTGTTTTAAACTCTCTAAACTGAAGAGCAAGTGATACAGAGAGAGCAAGCATGGAACCACAGAGGATTCTCACCACCTCAGTGACTGCCTGCCCCCAAGGACAAAAGCAGGTTCTTAGCCAGCCTCAGGGCAGGAGGCACAAGGCATACTGGACATCTCCTCAGCCCCAGAAAATTAAGATCAAGCAAGGAAGTAGAATTCAATGCTGCTCTTAGGTCCCAGCTGTGACTTTTTACCAGGTTTGAGCAAATTCTTGGCACTGGCTCAAAAGGCTTTTTGTGAGCAAGCATGTTGTCAGCATTTTTTCCTTTAAAGACATATAACCTAAGGTAAAAGAATAAAGTCAGACTGAGATTTATGCTGCAGCCTCCCTCCCCCCTGCTCCCCACTTTGGTGAATTACTGATGCTGCTGCATCAGTCAGCTCTGCAAGCTGTGGGCACGTGACTTCAAAGGCAGAGGTTTTCCCTTCCAGGAAAGAGGATGGGATGAACCTTTCCAGGCAGGGTGGGGATCCTGCAGCTGACCAAGGCAGAAAGGCATCTTATCTGGAGCTGCTGTGCACCAGTGGGAACCTCCCAGACCCTTGCCAACTGCTCTCAACATGCCTGATGGATCACAGGGCCCAAGGAAATCATTGCCATGTTTATATTACATGGTTATATTATCTGCTTGCAGAAACCACAGCCCCTTTGTGCCTGCTCCTAAAGAAAGGAAGAAAATTTGAATAGAATAGAGTCTGAATAGCAGGGAGATGCAGCAGACAATGAACACAAAACCCTCTTTCAAATATTTTGCTGGTGAGTTTGTATGAAACAGCAAGTCTGCATACCACCCTAAAATGCATTCTGAGATTTCATAACCAAGGATTTTTGCAGAAGTTCAGATTGTATAAAATTCAGAGCAGGCAGGAAGAGCTGCTCAGCTCAGCTCCCAACCAGTGCCTGGGGAACTGATCCAGCTCTGCAGCAGGGGGATCAGGCTGCAGAGAAGAGACGGCAGGGCTGAGTTCTGCACGCGTTAAACACGGATCCCATCCTGTAAATGTGGGAAAACGTTCATCTCCTCCAAGAGGAAAATCATATCTACTCACAGAATTGTTGAGAAATTAACCAAGGTCTCTGGTTTTTTATGTAGTGGGAAAAGAGAGCATTTTAAACAAGCAAAGGCCTTGCAAGGACCGACTCATTTAAAGCAGCCATGCCCCAGAGGCTTGCCTAGGTGAGCTGCAGTGAAACTCAAACCCTTTTGTTTTAAACCTTGGAAGCACAGAGTAGGGCAGGAACCACATGGGCTGTGAGCAGGCACTGACTGGACACAGCACCACTGGTAAAGGACCTGGGAGAAGGTTTAGGGATGGAATACCTGGGCCAGCTGGGAGTTCAATCTGCTTTGCAAGACACGGGTAGATCAGGGACTCACAGCAAGGGCAAACCATTTGAACCCTTTACTAGTGATGCAAACACAGAGATACCACTGAGCATTCTTGGAGCACCACAGTTCCATCTCCAGCCCTTAGGGCTAGACCTCCAGAGTCCTTGGAACAGTCAAACCACAGCTCCAGCAGCATTGGGATACCTGGCAGCTTTGGGACTCCCCTCCCTGGACAGCCAAGCTCTCTGAGCACACGCCAGGGCTGTGTGGGATGGAGGAAGGACAGTGGGGGCAGCTGAGGGACAAAGGGTCCCAGCATGGCACCAAGCCCTGCTCCAGCAGAGCACCACAGCACTTCAGCAGTGAGGATGCAGCAGCTCGGCTGCAGAGGGAATTCCACACAGGCTGTGGATTCAGCAGCGTGCATCCATCCAGCAGAAAAGCAGCCAACATCAGTTTGTTGGGCTCTGCAGCCACAATCCTTTGCTGAGTGCCAGGCACAGGCACAACCCAGTGCCAGCCACAGCTCAGTGCCAGCCATAGGAACAGGAACAGCCCAGTGCCAGCCACAGGAACAGCCCAGTGCATCCCAGGGCATCCCAGTGCCAGCCACAGGAACAGCCCAGTGCATCCCAGTGCATCCCAGTGCCATCCTCAGGAACAGGAACAGCCCAGTGCATCCCAGTGCCATCCTCAGGAACAGCCCAGGGCATCCCAGTGCCATCCACAGGAACAGCCCAGTGCATCCCAGTGCATCCCAGTGCCATCCTCAGGAACAGCCCAGTGCATCCCAGTGCATCCCAGTGCCATCCTCAGGAACAGGAACAGCCCAGGGCATCCCAGTGCCATCCACAGACACATCCCAGTGCATCCCAGTGCCATCCACAGACACATCCCAGTGCATCCCAGTGCCATCCACAGGCACAGCCCAGTGCATCCCAGTGCATCCCAGTGCCATCCTCAGGAACAGCCCAGTGCCATCCCAGTGCATCCCAATGCCATCCCAGTGCCATCCACAGGAACAGCCCAGTGCATCCCAGTGCATCCTAGTGCCATCCCAGTGCCATCCCAGTGCCATCCCAGTGCATCCCAGTGTATCCCAGTGCCACGCTCTGTCCATCGCAGCCTGGGTGCCCGGCACAGCCAGACAGCAACACACAGAGCACCAAGAACCCGATCTGGGAAAGCCCTTCCCCCTCTGCCCCCTGCCCCCTTCCCTTCACAAAGGGTGGTGGAAGGTTAAAAAGCCCTGATCTGATAGCTCTGTCCCGGCTGCGTTTGAGAGAATGGACATCCAAGCTGCTGACAGCCCTATGGACTCATCCTCCCGTGGACAGCGATCAGGGCCAACACTTTTGGTGGTTTATAAAGAAAACTGTTTTCACAGACACAACGTGAAAGACACAAGCTCTAGATTACCACCAAGATTAGCATGCAAAAATGTATTTGAATTTCTGATCAGCAGGAGGCTTCAAAGGGCCCAGGCTCAGATTAGCAGGTGTTACGTGAAAAAGGAGAGAGAGCTTTTGTGCTACAAAGTTGTGCCAGCAAAACAAATATGTCTTTCACTTTGAAGAGCTGGGGAGGAATTTGTGGCCATTGCCATGGAAACTCAACAGGCCTTACACTGCAAAGCCAGATTTTGGAGACAGAACTGCTCTTATGTCTGTATGCTGCTGAATACAACATGTCTTTATCAGAAGGCTGCTGAGGAAAATGAAATGACAATGTGACACCATTATAACACCTTTGTTTGGTTCAGATGAATTTCCATTATCTGGAAAAGGAAAGAGCACAGCAGGCATTGCTTTCAACAGTGGATCCCTTGAAACTACATTTAGAGAAAAAAATATATATAGAATTCAGAGGACTCTGATCATCACTAACATCTAACTAAATTTTCTGGGCCAATATAGTCCCACCCAAAACCAGTGCAGGGACAGCCTTTGGCTGTATGTTTTAAAATTATTTTTCCATTTCTTTTTTCATTCATCCTGTCTCTGTATCATAACTGAATGGCCCTCATGTGAAGCACAAGACCCTCACTAGATACCAGTGACCTTCAGCAACCCAAAGCAGGCTGGAGAGGATGCTGCTGCTGCTCTCAGCACCCTCACTGGAGCTGTGACAAGGGCAGCTCCTCGAGCCCTCCAAAGGGTGCTGTGCTCCACAGCTGGCCAAGGGGACAGGTGACTTCACTGGGCTGTCACCCACGGGGCCATGGGCAGCTGGAATGTCCCCAGGAGCACATCTGGGGACACAAACCGGGGCAGCAGGGAGCAGGAGCAAAGGGCAGTGCAAAGGGGCAGTGGAAAGCCCTGCCCAAGGCTCTGCAGCAGCTCCTGCCCGTGTGTGCCTGCCTCTGGCTGCCCAGTGTGCTGGCCCTGCCTACAGGTGATGTTTTATAAACACAACACATCCACAATCAACCAGTTAGCCCGCACCACCTCACCACCATCAGCACAGGTAAAGCACACAGGTAAATAACCGGTGCCAAGATATTTCACTGAAAGGTCACAGCATCTCCCCTCTCCCTCCTCAGCTCAGCCCTGGCTCTTCTGGCAGCGTGGTGGGGGCAAAGACGGGACCCCTGCCCACAAACCCACCCTGCCACAGCCCTGAGTGTGCCCAGAGCCACAGCTGGGGACACAGGGCCCCGGCCCCAGGGCTCCCAGCTGAGCCACAGGAGCTCTCCTCTCGCCTGCTGCAGGACAAGGAGGCAGAGAAGGCAGGGGCTCCCTCCAGGGAAGGGCAGAGCTGCTGGCACTGCCCCTGTGACTGCCCCACGGCTGCACCTGGGACACCTGGGACATCTGGGGCACCTGGGACACTGGGGACACCTGGGACATCTGGGACATCTGGGACACCTGGGGACACCTGGGACACCTGGGACACCGGGGACACTTGGGAGAACCTGGGACACCAGGGACATCTGGGGCATCTGGGACATCTGGGACACTGGGGACACCTGGGACACCTGGGACACCTGGGGACACCTGGGACATCTGGGACACCTGGGGACACCTGGGGACACCTGGGACACCTGGGGACACCTGGGACACCTGGAGCACCCCATATGGCTGCAGCTCATGGAGGCAAAGGAAGCTGAGCAAGACCCAGAGCCAGGCCAGGGTCAGTCGTGGCAGAGGGCTCTGTCTCCAGGCACCTCTGGAGGTGCCCAGGGTGCTGTGCAATCCTCCCAAGGACACGTTCCCCAGGGATTTCCAGCTCTAGGGGCTGAAGGGCAGGCACAGGGCAATCCTTAGCTTTGCTCCACTCACACCTGGCCTTTCCAGAACCCCTCAGGCAGAAGGATCCTGGCACCAGGTCAGGCATGAGCCATCTCCAAAAGCCCTGCTCACACACTGGGCAATGCTGCTCGTTTTGCTCTCACACAGGAGTGTCAGAAGGATGCACCAGGTTTTGGTTAGTCTCCTCCTGTTAAAAATCAGAATTGTTATTTACTAATAATAACCCAGTGATGTCTAAGTGGGCATCACACAAACCCTAAAAGC
The DNA here is from genome assembly GCF_009819885.2 of Catharus ustulatus. Taxonomy (NCBI): domain Eukaryota; kingdom Metazoa; phylum Chordata; class Aves; order Passeriformes; family Turdidae; genus Catharus; species Catharus ustulatus. The sequence continues at coordinate 11,040,264 of NC_046241.1, read as the reverse complement.
CCTCCTGCATTAAATAAGAACACATTCTGTGAGAGGCAAAGCAGCAGCACTGTCCAGACATCAAGATATTGACTACCCGTGAAGAGAAATGGGTGTAACAATAGTGTAACGAGTGGAACAAAGACACTGGGAGCACTTGAAACCCAGTGTACTTGCTAGAACATGTATTCACTGTCTTAGATCTCATTTTTAGCTTCCACAACGCCTTGCATAAGAATACCAACTTCCTCTCCAGCCTGCCCCACCTTTGTGGGCTTCATTCACATTTGCAAGAATGCATTTTGCCCCGAGAAATCTGGCAGAAAATGGAACTCCTGTCCTTCTCTCCTTGCTGGCTACTTATGAAAAGACTTACAGTATTAAAAGCTAAAGAACTGGTTCCACAGAATTCCACAGAGATAAACACGCAATTTGGTGCAGATACTGCCTGAATTTCAGTGCCATTTGCATTCAGCTAAGAGGGAGAAACACTTCTGCTTTTCATCACTAACCAGTCACATCCCTGGATATGCAAAGTAAAAGGCAAATAACACTTACATTTGAAAAAAGAAGCATACTTTAAAATATTCATCCTTGAAGCACACTTCATATGGGCCAAGCACTTCTAAACTAGTCAGGTACATCTAGGTATTTTTTGAAAACAATATTTAGATCTTTCTCCATACCATGGGTTTAGGAAAAAGTATTCCTTTAAGTGCAAGCATACAAGAAATATGCAAACACATATTTTATCTAAATGAAATTTAAAAATGCAGTCCTTACATGTATAGCCTGTTTACATTTCTAGTTTAAAATATTTAAATTAATATTTAAGTCCAAGATATGTATGACACAATAAATATAATCAAACCAAATTAAAATAATTTCAATGGATGAGTTGGAAACACTCAAAGATTATTCTGAAGGAAGAAAGAAATTTTATGATAGAGATCTAGAAGTTGAGGGAATAACTTACAGTCAAATGCCAAGGTTTTACACTGTCAGTTATGTAAAACAGCATAAGACAAGGCAGCTGAATTTGTAACTCACAAAACCCTGACAAGTGTGGTCAACCTCCTGAAAGCAGTAATTTATTATCAGAAATGTCACGCCTACACAATAGCCTTATTGTTGATTCATTAGGTAATTTCCCTTGAAGACCAGCTGTTTCTAGTGTGGTGGGATGAATAATGAGAAAGATATTTAATGTTGGGGGTACAAATGACAGACATAAGGAGGTTCTAACACCACCAGCGTCTCACTGCCTAGGGCAGCAGCTCTGCTCGGGGGTAAAGGTCCTACACCTCCCACCCGCACAGAAAACCTCCCAGGTGTCAGATATGCTCAGAGGGCAGGTTGCTGAGCAGTACCTTCAATAGAATCAGGAGACCCATGTGATACGGCCAAGCAGGCCTTGGGCTCATTGTCACCTCCGATTTCCATTGACATGCCCCAGGGGTAGATGCTTTCCCCTCCCAGCAGACTCAATTTATTCCCAGGTGCTTCGCTCAATGTCTGCCACCAGTGCAGCCTGCAAAAGACAGTCCCCGTGGCTGTGCTCCAGGCAGCCTTCCGCCCTGTGCTCCAGAAGTGCCTCTTTTTTAACCTTAAGCCAAGCACTATCTGGATAATAATTATTAAACTATAATTTACTACAGCTACTAGTACTATCTTCTAGTTGTTTGGTTTATTTTTTTTAATTTTACACAAATACATTATTTGTCCCTCAAATGATCCCTCTGAGGGCTACTTCTCCATCATGTTAAGTAACACTGCAATTAAAGTGAGTTAAATTCACCAATAAGCAGACAAGCACCATGTGCTGTATGGCTGGTGTTCATTATGCTCAGTACATTAATGCCAACAGTTTGTCACTGCTTCTCCTGTTACAGCCACCTAAACTACAAGAAACAGAAAAAAACCCAAAAAACAGAAAAAGAAAAAGAAAATTTGTCTAAAGGCTGCGATTAATCAGCGCTTTAATGTGATCCTGGGGTACAAAATTCAGGTGGAACCATTTCTTTGCCTTTCAGAACGCATTTGTTTGGAAATCCAACTGCATGCCAGGCTGGACCACAGCGCTGCTCCGAGGGGAACCGCTGTGGCTTTGGGTGTGCTCCAGAGGCTGCAGCAGGACAGAGCCTGGATGCTGACAGCCTGGCAGCCACCCCACAGCCAGGAAACAGCACTGCTGATACACAGCCCAAACTTTCACTGGAACTCCAACAAAAAGGAAAATAACTGCTCTCTACTCTGTCCAGTGATAGCTTGAGCCTTGAGATAATGGAAGGACAATTCCAGTTCTAAAGGTTTGTCACTTGTAAGTGTCCCTATCCCTCCTACATTCTGCCTTAAGTTGCAATTATATCAACACTTTCAATTAGATGTAGCTTTAGGAAAATGAACAGAAAGTCCAGACAGTAAACACACCTCAGTATTTCTTTGAGGCCAGCTGCACTGACAGGGCACTTCAAACATGATTGTTTTTCAGTGACAGCGCTATATAAGGTAAATAATTTAGTAAATATCTTCCTCTCAGATCTTACTTGGCTGCAGCTGAGATCAAAATCAAGTTATTGTCCTTCTCTACCTATGGGGGGAGTGTAATAAAAGCCTGGATTTACAGTTAATCAGATCTGCTGACTTTGTGACTTCTGTCTGCATTTCCGTGCTGCACCACTGCACTGCTCCGTGTCCTCTGACACCAGAGGAGCTGCTCTCTGTCCTCTCAACCACACTGTGGAAATTCTGTTGCTTTTAAAACTGGTCCCCTAAACTCTTTAAGTGAATACAAATCATATTCAATATTTTTATTACCAGAAGAAAAGACCTCTGAAGACCTTTTTCCCCTTGCACATGGGAACACTCGCCCTCAGAGCGAGCTCCCCACTCCCACGCTCTCTCTCTCTTATCCCACAGAAAGGTGCCCATTGATTTGGGTGTTCAGGCCCTCCTTGGCAAGCTCGAAACTTCCCCCATGTTTGAAGTCTCCTAATTTTAAGAGGGGTTCCCAAGATCCTTAAAACCCTGGCATAAGTCACAGCCTGATGCTATTCTCCATAGTAAGGGTTTAAATTTGAATTCACTAATTATCTAAATATAAATAGAGCTGAGAGAACTGTTTGGGATTTATACTGCAGAACCTTGCCCTTACGTTCCTCTTTAAAACATGGATACAGATCCTGGTTTCCTTCAGTCAGTGGGGAAGGCACAGGTACCCGTGCAAGGGGCACTGCAGGTCCTGCCCAGCCTCTGCAGGATTTGGGAACTGCAGCTCCAGAGCATCCCGTGGGCACTGCTGCACCCACCCTGCCCTGGGATTTGGGAACTGCTGCTCCAGAGCATCCCGTGGGCACTGCTGCACCCACCCTGCCCTGGGATTTGGGAACTGCTGCTCCAGAGCATCCTGTGGGCACTGCTGCACCCACCCTGCCCTGGGATTTGGGAACTGCTGCTCCAGAGCATCCTGTGGGCACTGCTGCACCCACCCTGCCCTGGGATTTGGGAACTGCTGCTCCAGAGCATCCCGTGGGCACTGCTGCACCCACCCTGCCCTGGGATTTGGGAACTGCTGCTCCAGAGCATCCCGTGGGCACTGCTGCACCCACCCTCCCCTCAACACAACCCTTCTGCCATCAGCATTTAATCGTGCTCTTCCTTCTGTCAGACATCTGTGATCACCAAAAGTCCACCCCAAGGACGCTGTGCCTTTCTGAGAAGCCTCCCATGGCAGAGGCATCACCTGTGCTGGTGCAAGGCTCCTTTCCTGGTGTGGAGCACACTGCACTCGGATCTGTGCACACAGGAACCTTTCCTGGGTGTGGAGCACACTGCACTGGGATCTGTGCACACAGGAACCTTTCCTGGAGCACACTGCATTGGGATCTGTGCACACAGGAACCTTTCCTGGAGCACACTGCACTCGGATCTGTGCACACAGGAACCTTTCCTGGAGCACACTGCATTGGGATCTGCGCACACAGGAACCTTTCCTGGAGCACACTGCACTGGGATCTGTGCACACAGGAACCTTTCCTGGAGCACACTGCATTGGGATCTGTGCACACAGGAACCTTTCCTGGTGTGCAGCACACTGCATTGGGATCTGTGCACACAGGAACCTTTCCTGGAGCACACTGCATTGGGATCTGTGCACACAGGAACCTTTCCTGGAGCACACTGCATTGGGATCTGTGCACACAGGAACCTTTCCTGGAGCACACTGCATTGGGATCTGTGCACACAGGAACCTTTCCTGGTGTGCAGCACACTGCATTGGGATCTGTGCACACAGGAACCTTTCCTGGAGCACACTGCATTGGGATCTGTGCACACAGGAACCTTTCCTGGTGTGGAGCACACTGCATTGGGATCTGTGCACACAGGAACCTTTCCTGGAGCACACTGCACTGGGATCTGTGCACACAGGAACCTTTCCTGGAGCACACTGCATTGGGATCTGCGCACACAGGAACCTTTCCTGGAGCACACTGCATTGGGATCTGTGCACACAGGAACCTTTCCTGGTGTGGAGCACACTGCATTGGGATCTGTGCACACAGGAACCTTTCCTGGTGTGCAGCACACTGCACTGGGATCTGTGCACACAGGAACCTTTCCTGGAGCACACTGCATTGGGATCTGTGCACACAGGAACCTTTCCTGGAGCACACTGCATTGGGATCTGTGCACACAGGAACCTTTCCTGGAGCACACTGCACTGGGATCTGTGCACACAGGAACCTCTCCTGGAGCACACTGCATTGGGATCTGTGCACACAGGAACCTTTCCTGGTGTGCAGCACACTGCATTGGGATGGATCTGTGCACACAGGAACCTCTCCTGGTGTGCAGCACACTGCATTGGGACCTGTGCACACAGGAACCAACAGAACTGAGGAACCCTCCCTTGGCTCAGCATCCCCACAGGGACACAAGCCCTGGCCCCGACTGCTCAGATCTCACCACGTTTGAGGCAGGGGACGAGACCCCTTTTCCTATTTTTTGGCCTATTGGACTTTCAAGTCCAAACATGGACATGTGCTCAGTGCGATTTCTCCATAAGGAAATTATAAACTGTGCCTCATGACAGAGTTCGGCGGCAGAAGAGGTTTCACAATTAGCAAAACCTTGTTCGCTGCTCTGTTTTAGAATCTGATTATTGTTCTACATTTATCTTAAGCAAAGTGGCTGACAAATAACTGCAAAATAATGTGATAAAAACCATTTATAATGCCAGGTTATTCCAGGTCTTTCTCCCTAACTATTTATGACAAGGTAATAATGCTGGTTATGCATTTGTCTGACTTTAAATTGGTTACTAACAGCCATGATGGATGAGGGGAAGGATCGCCTTATTCGGAAAAGCAGCTCCTGATTTCTGATCTCATTCTTGCAGGTAATGAATTATATCTAATTAGTAGGTTCCAAATCTAATCAAGAGGTTGTGATGTTGACCCAGAGCAGCAAAAGAGGGTGAGGAGGCCTCCTTTTATGTTTTTTGCTTACCTTGAATAAAGAATTCTTCACAAACACAGTCTTCTGGAGAGCACTGACTGCACTGGCTAAAGATGGAATCAATTCTAAAAGTCACTGTTTCAGTTAACAGTTTAATGAAACTCATCTCCACAGATGTATTCTTTCCATTGGGAATGTAAACTCCTTATTCCCTATTATGGTCTCTTTATTTTATTATTTAGGGAAAGTATGAGAAATTGTTGTTGTAAGCAAATCAAGCTCCAAGTGAAAGACATTATTTTTCATACTATGAAAAAATTCTGTGAGTTAAGAAAAATTATCATCAGAATTCTTGAGAAATAAACAAAAAAAATTTAAAGAAAAGAAAAGGAGATGGAGTGGAAAAAATAGCACAAGGAACGGACAGATTAAAAAATGTTTTTCAGTTTTACATCATAATAGCTACAAAGAAAACAGAGCTCCACTTCTAATCACATTTTGGTCTTATAAGCACAATTTTCCCCACCAGAGAGAGCAAAGTGAATATAGGAGACCAAATTCTACCCTGCAATTCAGTCAGTGAGTCATGTTTGTTACTCTTTGGCTTTCACACTTGACCTAAGCCCACTATTTAACACCTTACAGGTTCAAAGGTACCTGTGCAATGTTAATACCTAGGCTGCAATTAATCACCTGCCCAGCCCTGCTCCTGCAGTGAGGGGCCTGCAGGAGGATCCATGGCCACTGCACTGAGCCCTGAAGGACCTTTCACAGCTTCTCTTATTTTCCTTTTATGACTATTTTTATATTCTCTCAATATCTTTTAAGAAGTCCCAGTTATGAAAATAGAATTAGCATTTAAAAGACAACTATCTTCTGAATTAGTAATCCAGACATACGCCGTATGGTTTACGTTCATAAAAAAAAAGACAATATATTGTACAAGTTCTTGAGATGCTGTAGCTAAAGCTAAAATAAATCTCTGTTCTAACTGAAGTCCTAAACAGGCCTACAATTTTCCTAAATATTGATTCAGTCTACCTTAAACTTACACGAGTCCTCAGCCCAGCAATAAACCCTAGTGTGAAAAGGACGAAATCCCAACCCCTCATTTCTAATTTGTGGGTTTATCCCTGGGCACAGCAAGCTCCAGCTGAGCACGACCACAAGGCCAGCGATGGGCAGGCAGGGCCAGCAGGGGGAAAGCTGGCAAAGCCAGGGTCCAGAAAGGACAGTGGCAGCTGGAAATGCCCCGAGTGTTGTATTTCTTGTTTTGACCATAATTTGAGAATCTCTGGAGTGCACATGGCGTTCAGATCGCTGCCCTTTCCAAGGATGCTGTGCCAAGCCACAAACCAGCTTTGTGCAGTCAAACAACATAATGAGACACTTAAAACCCCTAATGATTGCAGAGGGAGAGCAGGAGGGAAGGAACTGGAGCCACCCAGAGCCCTGAATTCGTTCGGCACTGCTCAGACAATGCTGCAGCTCCACCAGGGCACTGCCAGCAGCAACACTGCAGTGCCTCACAGGCAGCTCCCAGGTATTGTCTGCCCAGCTCACCTCCTCCCAGGGCACTGCAAACTGGCATTTGCTTGCCAGGCAGACTAGTAAAATGATGGATTTATAGTGCTCTGTCTTTCATCTAATGAGGTTAAGTGACCAGTTCCAACTACGCCTGTTTCTCAGGCAATACCAGTTTTAAGAGCTCATTTTTAAAGCCAGACAAGTCTACTTTGTGTATTTACTTATTTATTTATGCATTTCCGAAGATCACCACAATATTTACTCTGTTATTAAACTCTGTGTCAGGCACTAATGGCCTGTAATTATCTTTGAAATTGGATTTGATGTTGCAAAGTTACATAGCACAGACAAGTGTCCTACTGATGTCAGAGTTTCATCATGAGAAACTGTTCTGATGCTGCAATTTATTTGGAAAACACACCTGCCATGCAGAGCATATGGAAACAGATCAGCAGCGAGCCTGACTTAAAAACGAATCCAGAGCCCAAATATCCCAAATCTGTATGTTAACTCACTTTAAAATGTCTGGGGAAAAGCAGCTGCCCATGCTCAGATTCTGCTACCTGCGCTTCCCTGCAAGCCTACATGAACATATGACTACTTGTCCTTACTTAACAAAATAGCTCACAACGTAATTCCGCAAAATTAGCATAAAAACAAATGTTTGTGAGCGGTGTTTTCTTTGTTCCCCTGAGCCTGGCCAGCAAGCACAGCGTGTGCCGCTCTCTCTGGTGAGGATGGCTGAGAGCAATCGCCTCCAATTGCGCATTAAAGCCCCGGCCCTCGCTCATCCTGTCTGCAGAGAGCAAAGAACCCCCCCAGCAGCAGAACCCGCTCCATTAATTCGGTTACCCAGGGAATTTCACACCTTTGCCAGGCCCTCACGGTTCTCATTTCAGTACAACCTAATCTCCAATGGATGCGGGGAGCTGTGAAGAAGGGCAGCTCAAGCTGAAGGCAGCAATTAAATGATAATTAGGGCTTTACTTCATCTTGTGATTGATAGAGGTTCACTGGACCCAAACTGCATCTTGTCATGTGCTAATAGGCCTGGCAAGATACTCCACTGCATCTGAAGGATTTTGCCTTATCTCAAGAGAGATAATCTACTCAACAAGTAATCTCCTGCCTGTGGTAAAGTGCCACTGTGTATTTACCAGGCCAGTATTCTTCATGGCTCAGCCCTGAACAAGCCCCAGGAGCCAGCAGCCCAGCTCTGCTGCCCTGTGCTCATCTTTCTGGGTGCCCAGCTCTTGGGCGAGCTGCTGCTGTCCTCAAGCACATCCCTCAGCAGCACAGACCCTGCCAGGAGCCCACCCTGCAATCCCATGGAAAACTCTGGAAGCATTTTCAGGCTGAGTGCTGCTCCTGGGTCAGGGAACTGTCCTGCAGCTCTCGTCCTCCTCTGTGTCTTTTGGGCCTTTGTCAGCCCAATTACTTATTATAAACAATACAGTTTATCTTTATCAGAATCATTATCTAAATTGGCTACATGACACATGCTGTTCTCCTAACTGCACTCTCGGGAAAATGTGCTATAAAATCTGTGATTTTGTACTTTGTAATTATCCCTCTATGGGCTATAAAGCATTACTCTGGTGTTTAAAATAGGTATAGCTAGCATTTTCCACCCCTCGGAGCGGAATGTTTATTCTACCCCAGAAAATAAAATGCAGCACAATATTTGGTGCAATCAAGCAGAGGATTGCTGCAGCCATGCCCTGGCTGCTGAGCTGACTCCACACACAAAGGGGCTGCTCATGACGTGCTCCATTTTTATTATGGAGTTCCTTTTTCTCTGAGCAAGACGAAGATGACTTAAGATAGTGTGAAGTGAAACATGGCCTTAGCTGGCATTTTAGTCTGGAAATGATGAGGTGTCAACAATAACGGTTAACAGGATCATACTCCCAGTGCCATTAATTTTCTCTTTTCAGTATCCTCCACATTTCCTGTTGTAAAAATGCTGGCCAATTCTTCCCTGTTGCTGACTTTTGTTTTCCTTACTGTTTTGAGAATTTCCTCCTTCCTCAGGATTTCTAAATCTATTTCACACAGTGCCAAGCCAGCAGCTCTCCCCATGATTAAAACAAAACACTTTAGTTCTAAAGAGCAAAGACCTCACCTCCCATCTTGCACAACATGAGGTGTCCCTGGCCTCCCTTTTTAGCTGATTCTGCTTGCTTGATGCACTTTCAGAAGTTCAGTAACTAGCAGTGGAGGGGTCATGTTTGCCCTCAAGTTGCTGCTTTTCATGCTTGACATGTTTTTCTACTGTCCAGTCCCTTAGCTGCAACAGGGTCAAGAGGATGGAGGGGAGGGTGGGGGTTACAGAAAGGGTATTGTATTACACAAACCCCAAAAGGTTTCGGTTACAGAACGTATATTGTCCATGTCTGTTGGGCTTGTGAAGAAGTATCAAGTTCACCACATTCTCATTTAGGGACTTTGATCCGTTCAGTTAAAAAGAAGCTGCTGAGAATTACTCTGCAGAGCAAAGAAATGAATCAGTTGTAATCTCTCACCCAGCACTGAGGAATGCCAATATTTCTGTTAGCCAGCCCAATCCTAGGGAGATTTACCCAGCTGCAGAGAGGCTGGAAGGGGCTTAAGTCTATCAACACAACCACAGGCTCCCCCTCCTTTCAGAAGGGCTCAAGCACCTCTTTTGCTGCCTGACTTTCAGAGATGTGGAGCCCTTTACATGTCTCTGGGTCAGGGTATTTTTATGCTTTTATGCTCCTTCTGCAGCCAAAGCAGCCATGGGAACAGCAGCCACGACTCGTCTCCTCTCCCCATCTCTCCTCCTCTAGCTTATTACCCAGCTATTCCTGCCTAGGAAATTTACTGGTCAGATAAAAATACATCTGGAATCACCGCAGCAGTTGTTTCTGCTGCTCTTTCCTGTTGCTCTGAGAAAGGCTGACACGTCTCAATGACCTTTCATTCTCCCAGAAAGTATGAAATTCTGTAATTGTCTTTTCCCATATGAGTCCCTATATTTTTTGCCTGGAACATACTTATGCAAATACTGACAATGTTTGGGTTTTCTTTTTTTTTCGCTTGCATTTACATCAGTAATCTTTGTTAACCTAATTTCTGTGGCCTGGTGAGCTGTGATGTGCACGCTGTTATTGCTAAATCAGGGAGATTTTATTGATATGTGGGGTTCTTGTCTGCATGAACTAAAATAAGAGAGACTCGGAGCCATCAGGTGTTTCAGGGTCCATGCCTGAGCATTTTCCTAAAGGCAGAACCTACCAATGACCTGGACAGGGACTCAGAAACTGCCACAATAAAGAGCATGGGAGTGTTAGAAACTGGCTTTCCTCTTGCTGTGAAACGCTCTGTTTCCCCTGAGCAGGACACAGGTCTGAGATTTGCTGGGGAGCTGCTCCCCTGTCCCAGAGCAGCGCTGGGATGAGCTCCAGAGATACCTGTGCGTGTTCCAGGAGCCCAGGGAGCAGCCACATGGAGCTCAGCTCCTCGGTGTGAAGTGATGCTCCCATGGATGGGGTCAGGGAGGACCCAGAAAGGCATCAAGAGGCGTTAGCTGATTTTTCAAGGGGCTCTGTTTTGTTGCATTAGCAATTTTCTACAGCATTAAGCAGTTTCATGGTGCATTGTACTGCACTGCCTGAGATGGGACACAGACTATTTTCAGCCCAAAGAGGGGACGGGTTTTAGACATCAAACATGATGCTGAACTGGGAGATCAGAGCAGCAGCCACCTGCCACAAGCTTTCCATTTCACCAGACCTGGTGTCCCCTCTCAGAGCTGCAGTCCCATCAGAGCCCCGCTCCAGCCTTTGACAAGCTGCTGCCTCAGTGCCTGGGAAAGTCCACATCTTCATTAATCACTACCTGGGCCTGCCTAACCTGTTCTCTCACCCTGCTCCTTCCCTCCATGCTTTCCCTTCTTTCTTTCTTTCTTCTTACCTTTTCTCTTTAAACAGCCTTCATCCTCTTTTTCTCAGGGAAATTATCCAGAGACACTGACAAGAAGTAGAACAGCTTAGACAATTGTACGGTCAAGATCTTCCCTTTTCTATGACAAATATATGTATTTCCATCACTATTTCCAGTTAAATTTAGATTTCCACTTGTTTCTCGAGTCCTGTCCCGGTCACGAGAGCAGAGATTGGTGCCTGCCCCTCTGCTGCCCCTCCTGAGGCTGCTCCCACAGCAAGGGCTGACCTCATTCTCCTCCTCTCCAAACAAAGCACCCTGCTCTGTTGCTCACGAGGTTGCCTTTTTCATTAATCGACAAAAATTTGTCAAAGGACAAAATTGTCAAAGGACATAACAGACAGCCCTCCATTCTCACCCAGATAAAATCTGAATGAAAGAACACATTAAAAGTCATAGAAAAGCACATGTGCAGAGGAAGAGCTGTTCGGTGGGGAGGGACACAGATAAAAAAATCCCTGGAAATGTCATCACGCCCTGTTTGTAGATACAGCTGTACCCGTATCTCTAAATTACAAGTGATAATGAGGTGTAAAGATTTTATCAGATACCTGGCCTGCTCGAAAGACCTTTATGTGTTGGCTGGTGTAGCCTCATATTAGGTGGTAGGAATTCTGTTTTCTTTTCTAAGTGGAACATCAGATTACATAGGTCTTATTTCACTGCTGATTGCAGTCATCCACTTAACATCTTGACAGATATTCAAGAATGGAGCAAAGCTGGTGGTGCTGCTGAGTGAGGTGCACATCCATCCATCATCTGCCAGCAGATCACTTGGAGGGCCAGGCCTCATGTCATTAGCCTGCAGCACACCACAGCTTGGTGGCTTTTCTTTTTTTTTTTAACTCCTGCTAACTAGGTTTCTCAACAATTTTGGGAGGGCCTGTTAGCTGTCATTCCCACAAACAAAAACATCAGCTGAAACATCCTAGGCTAGACCTTGAGTAACACAGTGGGGTTTGATCTATTTTTCTGGAGATTACACAGTTGTGTGATGGTTTACCCTATTTCCAGGGAGTGCTGCCACTGCAGTCTGTGTCTCACAAATGCTTTGTTCCCTTTCCAGAGCAGCAGGATTCCTGTGTCCACTGTGCCACCTCCGTGCTCCATCCCAGCCCACCCTGCTCCCAATTCCCACGGCTGTCACCTGGGGCTGTGCAGAGAGGACAGGGCAGGACAGATCTGCCGGCAGCCACAGCCCTGCCGAGGCCATCCATGGCACTGCTCTCACCTGCCCTCAGCAAAGGTGCCCAAAAGGAGTCACTGCTGGGATCTGACCCCCACCCGTGACTGGTGTCCTGCACAGCAGCTTTCCAGAAGGTTCTGGCCAAGATCTCTGAGTCCAGGTGACCTCCACAGCCCCTCTGCTGGCACCAGCACAAGTGCCCAGCAGTGCTGTGACCCAGCAGGGCTCCAAACAAGTGCAGGACACAACAAGGACCTGAGAAGGACTCCTGCCCCACCGACAGGATTATGGCACTTGACAGTTTCTCCTCTAGATGATCTCCTGTGCTCTTGTCACTCAATAAGTTCGGAGAAAAACCGGGTTTTTTTAAAGGAAAATTTATTTAGGGGAAAGATTTGAGCTGAGTTACAGATGTACAGTGCCTGCCACCCCTGCCCAGTAGGGCACAAGTGGCAGGAGCAGCGCTGCTCCAAGGCACTGCAAACCTCTGCATCAGTGAGAACCTCAAACAGGTCAGCCAGCCCAACGCTGAAACGTTTTGTGAAACACAAAGCTGAATGTTCTATATCCATTCATTACTGCTTTTGGCACCTCATTCACTCTCCTTTGTGACTCCTTTTTTTGGTCATCTTTTCTACTTGGTTACATTAAAAAAAGAACTCTCTTCAACTTCTTTAATGTTCTTAAACTCATAAACCACAAAGCATATTCTAGTTCTGTCAGCCTGTAAGATGTACTACACAAACCGGACTTGTGTTCACCTCTGCTGAAAGACAGAAACAAATTCTTCACCACTCAAGAAAAAGAATAATTTCTTGTCAACATGCCACTGTGTTCGACTTCATTGGACACCAGAGGAGAGTGATGTTTCTATTTCTCTGTGAGACAGCCTCCAACAACAAGGAATGAATTCATATGCTACCTGCCCAGGTGAAATGGTTATCACCCTGCCTGCTTTCATCTAACAGTGCAAAAATGTGTTTGCTTCTATTTGGGAAACGCTCAGTGAAATCATCAAAAGCCATGGATGAATCCATACAAAATAGCTTGTCCCAGTACACTTGACATAACAAAGGGCATATACTCCTTAACGTAAATAGATCATACTTGCACAACACTATTCTAAATAAATCTGGGGCTAATGTAGTTTATGAGATACACTGAAGAGGTTAAATTGTTTCTGAGTAGGTGGTTAATTAAAGGATTTATTTTGCAGTTGCAGAGGACCCATAACTCATGAGTTACTGCACAATAAAAGTGTTGTAGATGTGTAAAATAACACCATGATTAACTCCCCAAGCCACTCAGCCCCACACAGTTTTGTGTGCCCCTTCATTCTGCCAACAGCCCCAACCCAAAACTCAACCACACTGTGGCCTGGGGTTGGGATTGGTGGTGGTGGTGGGCTTGGGTTTTGTTTTGGTTTGGGGGTTTTTTACTGAATAGATGCATCTGCCTCAAGTGGTTGGTTTGGGACTTCCGTGAGCTACCAAAGAGGAAAAAATATACATGGAGGATTAATTATCAATCACAAGAGGTCTGGAACAGAAGAGAGAAACAGCCAGGAAAGACTTTTAAATGTAATAACTCTCATTCTGTTTCTCCCTCAAAAGGCTCCTGAGGAGCTGCGAGCTGCACGGCGAAGCTTCCATCATACAACACACCACACTTTGTTTTGTTTGCTAAGGTCAGGCATCTGTTTTACCATTTCCTCAAAGTAATCTTAATATTTAATGGAAAGTGACAAAGAGGAAGTGTGAAAAAATACAACATGGTTTTCCTTTTAGTTAAAACTCTGTTCGTTTGGGTCCATATTAAAAAAATGACTTTCCTATATATTTAGCCCTCTAAAATCCATGCCATTCGGCTACCAGCATTAATGATGTTAGGATGAATTATACAGAGAAATCAAATTTTCCGTAGCATTTGAACGCCATTAAAATGCCAAACAATAAACTACCAGACTGCAAATTAGATCACTGGAAATATCAAACACATTGCGGTATAAAATCCATAATTGCATTTAGCGCTTTGGCTCCCAGGGGACAGGCTGCTAAAGATCATCACCGTGCCACATATGAGAAGCTATTGACAGAACGATAAAAATCGACAGGCTAACCAAATAAACACTGCAGGCTTCATTAAATATTCAGCAAGTGAAATTTGACTATCATGTGCCTTTTTTCCCACTAGATGTGTCGTGCTGCAGCTCAGGGCGCCGTGACAGCGACGTGGGCGGCTGTGCCCCGCAGGGCTCGCAGGGCACGGGCAGCACCAGCAGGTCCTGGCGCCATCAATAAACACACTGCAGCCCAGACAGGGTGATTATTCTCCTGAATACATTATTAGTCTTGGCCCCGGGAATACCTCCAAAGACTTTAATTAGAGGAAGCATAATATCTGCACAAGTTTAGCACTCCTGCTAGGAGAACAGGGACATTTTGTCCCTAATGAAGCTGAGCACTAAATGGCCTCCTCTCCATCCCCTTCTGCAGGTGGGTGCCCCAGCAGCTGCAGGACCCTGCCCACCCTGGGACTGGGGCATGCCCAGCTGTTCAGGACCCCGGTGGGCACCTGTGAGAGGAGCACAGAGCGTGCTGCCACCCCAACAGCCCAGCCCTGAGGCCAGGAGGCACCCTGGGCACAAGGGCTCATCTCTCACCTGGAGAAGGGCAATCTGCTTAGTGCAGCTCAGTCTTTGCATGGTAAGAGGGACACAAAAGAAATTAGTGTCCCTGGCAGAAGACAGGATGGCACTAATTTCAAATTTTACTAACCACTTATTTTCTGTTGCTTTCTTGGATCACTTGCTGGCAGGAAGAGTGCTTTTGTAGCTTAAACACCCATTCTTTCTGGTGACAGTGAAAGAAATAAGAGCTACAGAGGAGCTGGTAGAGGCAGAGCCATGCCATGAGCTTGTGGAGGAAAAAGGAACCTGAGCAAACCCAGTGAGCCCCAAGGAGTTCTAGAGCCCAGCAGTTCTTGCTGTTGGGAACCCAGCCTGACCAAAATGTGAGACTGGGACCTGGAACAGAGCTTGTGTATTACATTGTTCAAAATATTTAAAATATACCGTTGTATTTCTTGAAATTACATGGAACATTTCAAATCTTGGAATTAGTTCCCACAACCCTGTCAAGACACATTTTTGCCTGCTCACATGCTCACGCATGCAGAGTGGCACGCTTACTGCTGCAAGAGAAAACAACAAAAAGGCTGCACGTTTCCTCACTCTGTTCCTACAGGCCTTGAGTCTGAAATTAGAACAAATAAAATGTATAATGCATGCTCTGGAAGCACCCAATAGGGTTATAAGCAGCCATTCCCTCTTCATGGAGAAAAAGTTTATGTAAATGACTGATGACAGTGTTATTGTGTGAGGAATATCAATGGAGTAATTACAGTTACAGAGCTTGCTGCTGCACTGCTGCTCTAAGCCTGTGTTAATTTTTCACACCACTCCCCTGGGAAGGATCGCAGTGTGCTCCTAAGAGCAGAGCTAATAATCGGAGCTCTGAGCCACTGCCGCTGAAACTAGCCCCAAGGTCTTTCTGAGCAGACTGCTAAACACTGCCTGTCTCCCCAGAGAGAAGAGAACAGAGATAAAATGATTAAAAACTGCCAAATTGGACTGGCAATCACTTGGCTATACTGTCAGCCCAAGACAAGACAAATCTCAGTTATTTTTCCTTTTGTGAGCTGGAGAACAAGGCCAGCACAAAGCAGCACGACTGCTAGCACAGCAGCAGGCTGACCACGTTCCAGGTCCTCACCACTCTGTGTCAACATCTACAGACTCAAACGATACCTCAGTGATTTTATTTAACACCAGCACAAATCCAGAATCTGAGGAAACCCAGTTCTATTTAGGCCGACTGAGACACTTACTAGAAGTCAATTCCACTTGTTTGATCCCAGGAATAATTTCAGAACTGAGCAGATCACTGACCCAATAAATACATCTTCCTCCATATGAACACTTATTTGGGGTTGGATACTGCTGATACCATTGCCCTGAAGTTTTAGACAAATACATATTCCTTCCAGCTCTACACAGGGAGAGGCAGCAATACATGAATGGGTAGAATACATGTCAAATACATAAATAAAAAATGCACTTCTGCAGACTCAGGTGAGGTATCTGCACCTCAGCTGTGTGAACACACAGACAGTCAAGCCACAGCTGTAACACAGGGTGTCACTTCCTACAGGCTTGGAAGAAATACTCCATACCAAAAAAGAGAAGTAGCCACAATTAACCTATCAACTAGAAACCAGCAGCCCACATAAAGCAAGCTTGCAGCCCTGACAAAACCACCTCAAAATGGTTCATACACTTTTCTTGGTGAGGGGACAGGCAAGAACAGCTGCCAGAATGGCTGTGGAGAATCCCATCGACCTTGGATTGTCATGGCTGGTCCACAAGCCCTCTGCAAGTTAAAATTCCTGTGGGAAACCTGTCAAAATTGGTCAACATCACTTCATCCCTGCAAAGGGGCAAAAGTTTGGTGGCTAGGGTCCTCTTCTGCTGCCCATCACAGTATTTTTAGCTGGAATTCCCTGCATGAAATCACAAGTGCAGGTGCCAGTATTTGTGTAGCCACCTGGCCAGACTCTCTTCCAGAGTCAAGTGGCTCACGTGTATTAATGACAAAAGTTACAGCACTCTGAACCTGGAGCTCCCTAACCCCTTCCTATCTATCCACAGACAATGACACATGGGCTTTTCTCCTATACCCCACAAATTTCCCAAGCATTTGTTTGTGATTAAAGCATTTGTTTGTTATTAAAAATACTTTAGCTAATACCCTTTTGAAGCAGAGGACAAAATCTGGCGAGATTGAGCACTAGCAGCTGGCTGGGATAAAGAGGCTACAGGAGGCAACTTGCTCTGATAAATCCTCCAATTTTTCCAGTTCTCACTGAAACATCAATTGCCATGCCTGCTCCCCAAATATCTGATTTACAGGACAACGATTGGAGTTTCACAGGGACTAAAGTGACCTCTCTTCTCTGTTTCTCTGCAGGTCTGTGGCAATGCCCCAGGGCAGGGCACCCCAGCCCACTGCACATCTGCAAACCCTGCCTGGGGCTCTGCCAGCCTCAAACCCTGCCTGGAGCTGTGTCCAGAACGAGCAAATCAGGGTTTGGTCCTCCACATCCCAACAGAGATTTGCAAACAGGACATTTAAAAACCTGCAGGAGGAGGGCGGCGTGCTGGGGGCTGGACCCTGCACTGGTGAATCAAAACCACATCTGATGCAGAGTATCCTCAGTTATTAAATAGGTTTTAGTTTATTTCACTGATGGCTCATTTTTAGTTTTTGATCTATCTCAGTGTCTCGTCTGACAAACTCTGGCTGTGCTGGAAAAGCCCCATCCCTCTGCACAGCTTTGGTTTTCATCAGACTAAGGTAGGCTGAATCCTTTCCACCTATTCCAGAACAGATCCTGCACAGAGACCAGATAGCATGAGACCAAGCTCTGCAAAATCACATTCATTACCTCCCAGACATCCATCAGTAAAGCAAATGTCTCCTCTGTAAAAGAGAAGCTGTTGGGGAAAGTCTCTGAAGCGCAGTCAGGAATTACATGGCCACATCTACAACTCCTTTATCCTCAGCTGGACACACTGTGATTCAATTAAAGAGAAACTATTCAACTAAGATAATCCAAAAAGGCATGCACTTGCAGCCTGGAAAAGTTTATCTGCAGGGCACGTGTGGAGTGGAAATGCTTTGGGCTGCTGCAGCTCAAGGACAGCAAGGCCAGTCTGTGGATGTGACACAGCCTGGGTGGACACCCCTCACCTCCTCGTCTCCAATGTAACACAACCTTGCAGCCAGCTGACAGACATTTCCCAGTGTCAGCAACATGGGCTTGCTTACTGTGTTTGTCTCCTCATTTTGAATCCTAAAAAAAAAAAACCCACTATAATCTTAACTTTGACACACAAAAATACACCTTTTTCACACACAAAATACATAGCTAATGCACACCAGAGGCATTTCACTTAGTTATTGTGAGCAGAGAGTCATATTGTAAACAGAAAAACAACTTTCTACTTCAGCTGCTCTAGATCCAGATGCTTTCTCTGCTGTGCAACACTCCAGACACTTATGATTAAAAAGAACATACCAGGTATTACAACTATTAAACTGTTAGATACAATTTACAATGGCAATAACCCCCTTGTCGTTGGTCCTTCCTAAAGTTAACCAGAAGTTTGTCAGATATTTAACAGCTCATGGAGCAAACTGAGTTTGTGGCTTGTTTCAGAGAAGTTTGGTCAGCTATTTCTTACAACCATCAGCTTTTGGTTTAACTCAGTCTGCTCAGGAAGGCAGCAGAGGTATTTCCCTGGCATCCAACTGCACCAGGAGATGCAGGGCACAGCTTTGGCACAGGGTGAGGTGGACAAGGGTGGTAGGACTGGGCAAAAGACAGGAGGAGAACAAGCATCCAGTGCTGTCCTCATTTTATAAAAAATTTAATAACTTTGCTAGGGAAATACAAACCAGGACAGCTGACAGTGCTCATTCACTGAAAGTAATGAGGTTTGACAGATTTTTCTCAAGGATCACAGGTTATAGGCTCCCCTGCTCATCAGAAGCAAGATGTTGTCAGGGTGAGTGTCTATCTTTGCCAGAAAATATGAACAATTTAAACATGTGAGAGCATGTTGAAGTCATCATAAAGTTACTGTCATTTGTGTCCCTGCTAGGGCGAGCACTGCAAATGCAAGCCAGCCTGGCCCCAGGACACCCACCAGCATGATGCAGCCCTGGGAGGGATCAGCAAAAGCTGAAGATGAGAAAATGATCAGATTAACATTTTCTCACTGCACATCCCCGAGATGAGCGTGCTGCCTGCTAAACAGGCATTTACCTCCGGCTAAATTCACCCAGAATTTCGCCCCAAGCTTCTCTGAATTTTTAGTTTAGCAAAGGATCCCTGGGCTTAGTAATTCCACCATATGATAAGAGCAGCTTACAAAATGTCTAAGCTTTCCTATTTCTGGAGAGCTGATAATTTAGGGCTTACACCAGGTGCGAGTCCTGCCGGAGCAGGAGCCCTGGGTGCTGTAATCGGTTCTGCCCAGGGCTCTCAGCTGAGAGCAGCTCCGACAGCTCCGTGCCTTCAGCACCCTCCTGCAGCCTCTCGCTTTGGGTGACACCAGGGGTGCCAGCCTCTGAGCCGGGTGTTTTGATTTGGGAATGGTCTGGGAGGTGCAGATTTTATTATGCTAATGAAACAAGAACACAATAGCCCTCTGAAGCATGCAAGCCAGAGGCCAGGGGCAGTGCTAAAAACTTCTCCCACAGGAAAAACAGATACAAGGCTGGCTTTGAGAGTGGGCGTCTTCTACACTAACCACTGCATTGTCAGAAACCACAGCTGTCCACCACATGAGCGAGCTCAGGCAGCCTGCCTGGGGCTGCTGACAGCCCGGTGCCTGCAGCCGGCTGCTCCCTGCAGCACAGGGCAGCTCCTGGCTCTGGGCTGGCTCCCTGGAGCCCAGCAGCCCTGGGGACACTCCAGCCTGCCCTGCCTGCCCTGGGCACTTCAGACACACACAGGGGCTTGCACACACACAGGCTCCCCTCCGGCACTTCTACACAGCACAGCATCCAGGTGAGCCTGCAGAGCAAACCTGCAGCTGGGCACCTGCACAAGCCCCTGCCTGGCCCAGCTTTTGGGGTGCTGGGTGTGATCCTTCCCCCGACCCCTGGCTGCCCTGTCGTGCTCTCACAGCACATGCAGAACAGCTTGGGTCTTCCAGGAGAAAAAACACACAACGAGCCATTATTAAAATTAGTTTAGTAAACAATAATCAGAGGAATAGTTAATAAGCACAGCTTTGCTGTGTTAAGTAGGAAATTAGATCCACTGCCCCATTACTATTTTGAGTGAGAGAGCAATGATGCCTTTAATTATGCATAGTCTGCTTTATTTGAACTGTGTTGGCTGTTGTGAAGGAAATAATCAATGTAAACGCCTCCTGAGGTCGCTCCTGAGGCAGCCGTGAAATGAACTAAGTGAGCAGAGCAGTGTGTATAATCATATCAAGCAAATCCCCAGGTACCAGCCTGAGAAACACACACATATGATTTATACACTCTCCACAACTCAACACTGACACCCCGAGCCATTTCGACAGCAGAGCCTGCACGTTGCTCTGAGTCCTTACCTACATATGACAAGTCAAATTTCTGAAGCTGGAATTAATCCTGTGCATTTGAAAATTAACACAGCCTACCCTGAACTCTGTGGGAATCCTGCTTGATTGGAGATTGTGGAACTCAGCTCCTGTTTAAAACCACTTGGTATTCTAGGGACCTTAAGCAGAACTCCCCGAAGAATTTCTGCACACTAAAGTTAATCTCCAGGAGAACTTCAACATGAAATAAAGTTTAGAACCAAACTCTACTGTGGTGAGAGGGGCAAGATTCAGGCTGGAGGAATTATCTTTTAGTTCCTGTATTTGTTTAATAGCACACACCTCGGTCTCTGCTGAGCTTTCACACTGGTGCTGCCCTCACAGAATAAAGTTTCTCAGCTGTCTCATCAAAAAGCCCAGAGGGAAGGGTTTTTCCTCACAGTTAAACTGCCAGAGTTTGCTCAGCACAGTTCCCTGACATCCCTGTCACTGCAGGGCAGGAGCTGTGTCACCCAGCACAGAGGATTCCCAGGACAGGCTGGGTGCTTGTGAGCAGACATCTGCTCTCCACCACACACAGGATTCCTGCAGGTCCCTCACCAAAGGGAGTTTGATCTTTCACTGAGACATGCACTGGGTGAACTTCACCCTAAGGAGTTAAATCAGCTTTTGCTATGGAAACTCACACGATAAAAATAGATCCTCCTGCTCTACAGGATCTGCACTGTGTGTGATTTAAGGGCCCTTACTGAACTACCCTGTGCACTTTGTTTTGTTGCACAAAAATCATATTTGTCAAAAATTCCTTTCTTTCCCCGAAATTCGTTTGGATAGGTGATGCTGTATTGGCCACAGAGGGAAAATACAGCCTCTTTTTCCCAAATGTAAAAGGAAAGCTAATGATTTGGAGCATTTTGTCAAGAAATAAAAGTTTGAAGGAGTAAGAGCATATGGTGGTTCATAATTTTTATGCAACCCATCCCTAAGCATGCTACCATAAATCTTTTAACAGTAAGTCTGAATAGAGGTATCCAAGATCACAAAGTAGTATTTTGTGTGACTTCAGACTTTTCAAGTCTACAATCAAAACAGTTATGTTCAAACCATGCTAAAAATTCCCAACAGGAGACTAGGAAATACTGTTTGCATTCTTTGATGGATTTGGCTATTTAATGCTCTTAAAATTGAAATGCTGTAATGGTGAGTCTAAAAAAATATATTCACCCTCATGTTTTCTGAGAGTTGGGTAGACACAAATTTGGGTATCAGGACCTTTTTTTAAGATTATTTGAAATATTGTTGATTGATTTTAGTTTAAAGATTTTTTTTTTTTTTTAAGAGGGCTGTTCTGGTCGTCTGAAAAGGCACATCCAGTCACTACAGGCAGGAAAAAGCCAACTGGCACGAGCTCTGAGTGGGGCTCCAGGCAGTGACAGATGGACTGTCACCTTCCTACCTGCCCAAGCAGCACTGTGCACTGAGGATATGATCTCTCTGAATAAGAGGCAGAGCATTTCTCATCCAGCCCCTTGCTTCACCCCTCTGTAACATGCACAAGACAGAAAAGCCCTCTCTCAGCAGATCTGAGCTCTGGGTGCCGTGGGTGATGCTCTGTGGCTCTGGGGGCTCTGCCAGTGTGTGCACAGAGCCAGAGCTGCTTCAGGAGCCTTGGGGGGCTCTGTGCCACACACAGAGCTGGAGCAGCCTGGAACTGCTGCCCCCTCTCTTGGAATCACCCACGAGGATGTGACCAAGATCCCAGAGTGGGCTGTGCTGGAGAGGCCAGTGTGCCTGCAGGACCTCAGCCACAGGAGCTGCCAGCCCAGGGCTCAGGGCAGCCCTGCAGGCTTCCCCGTGAGCAGAGCGGGGGGATCACACAGCCATGTGCACACAAACACATCTGCACACACTCACATTTTCCAGCCCCTTAAAGAAAATAAATCGCATGAGCATCGTGCATATTTTAAACTGATACCCTGGGGGATTTTCAGACCAAAAATGCCTTAACCAGAAAACTTCATGTTTTCCTTGCTCTCAAAAACTCAGAAGAATTCATATACAAACGATGACAAATACTTCATTCAAACAGACAGTTACTCCCAGAGCAGAGGGAATAGGGCCAGCTCAAGTAGTTCGGATGGCTGCATGCAGCTAGGCCCTTTGCTTCAAGACCACAGGAATTGTTTATCACTGAGACTCTCCCAAGCTAATTGAAACCAGCCCTGACTTTTGAACCTGCCAGCACTAAAGAAACTTTAAGTGTTTTCTCCTACTGAGATTTGGCCTATGGGGACTGCTCATTGCTCACCCCTCAGTCATTTTCAGTTCTTTTTATTTCCACCTTGAATGGATCCTTGGACTAAATGATGCTTAAGCAATTCTCTGGTAAAACACTTCATTTATATGACAATGAAATTTTGAGACCAGGTTACTAATTTTGCGTCTTTAAGGACATTGAATGCAAGTTTGGATTCATCATTAAGGACTCCTATTATAAAACAGTTCCAATAGTTTGGGATTTTTTGTGATTTACAACTTGCAAATGTAACTTATGAAAATGACATTTGCAGCATACAGCATGCTCTCACCTAGAATTTTCACAAGCTCTTGCTAACAAATATCTAAGTAAGGAGTTGAAAAAACAGTCCAGTTAACCTGAAGCTGGCTTAGTATTTTCTAAAAACAAGCTGAAAAACTTTTCCCTCCAACGGCAGAGCAGCCTGGTGTGGGTTGCACTGGGCAGGTACGGTGGCCTGCTCTACACAAATGGGGAATGAATTTTATCCAGTATGGATCTCCATTAGGATGCTGTTATAACAGGAACACCAGTGTCTAACACAGCCCTCCAAAAAAACCACTTTGGAAAACATTGGAACCATGATGCTCTACTGCTAACATGCAATCCACAGCCTTATCATCGACAGAGAAACAGATACAGGTCACGGCACCAGATTCTGGCAGCCTGACATCCCAAGCTTGCTTCCAGCCTTCCTAATTCCCCCAGGACACTGTTTGGTGCATCACAGATTAAGTCAGGACAAGCAGGCAGGCAGCAGCACATTTATCTTCTCTGCAAACAACAGTTCCAAGAGAGATTCCACAGATAAGACAAGTTCATTCAAATTCATTCATCTGAGAATAGAAACCTAAGCCAAAACTAACACGCATTTTATGCTTATTTACAGACCACCAGAGACTAAAGGATTCACCAAGAAATTCACAGGTACCTTGTCTGCAGCAGCAGCAAAATGCCACAACTCATTCTCCTGGGAGGTTTCACCACACACCAGCCTCAAGTTCAGCCTTTCCCCACGGCTCTTCTCCTCCTGTGGTCCTGCTCTGGTGCTGAGCTGACCCGGGTCTGTGCAGCAGCAAGGAGGGCCCCGAGTGCCTGGTGCTGTCTGCACAGGTGATCCACATTGGTACCACGGCAGCCAAACAGCTGCCAGCCCATGGCCCTAAGGAACACTTGCAACGGGATCACAGAAATAATTCTCTGCACTCCCAGACTTCAGCACACTTATCTGCCAGAAACTGGGGGTGCCCTGAAGAGCAGCACCACCCTTGTGCCGGCAGCCAGTCCAGCCCTGCAGCCCAGCCCAGCCCCCAGGAGGCACCAGGGTGGAGTTGCCATCCTCCAGCTTCTGGGGAACTTGGCAGCAGGGGAAGCCAGCAGCAAGGAGGTACTGCCCTCCTCTGTGCCTCTTGGGAGGAGAGGCACAGAGGCTCCGGGAAGAGTGACAAAATGGTCGGGTGTTGTTGCCCAGCATGGCTCCAAGATGCACCCGTGATACTCTGCTGGATCCCTTGTTGGCAGCCCCTGCACAGATCAGCTCCATCCCTGACACCTCTTGTACGTGGTACATTCATTGCCTTGGCATATGAAATAAAACTGATGGCTTAGAAATAATGAGGCGAGTGAAGTGTAAGCTGTTGTGTAGGCTGTGTCCAGAGGAAGTCTGTGCCCACATGTTGCCAGTTTTTAAACAGTCGTAGCCAGGTCATGTCATAAGTGAGTAAGGTAGTGATGGGGCCGATGAATGAGAGAAGAAAGCATTTTCTCAGTGAACACATAATGATCCTCTGTAGAGAAAAGGACAAAAGCAGTGATCTTTTTCTTGTCATGTACATTTTTCTGACCCTGCCTCCTGAATGTCCAGCTGACAGTCTGAGGACCTTATCAAAAGAGGACGAGGAGCAACCATACCTGTCCTCATGGGGAGGACAGAGTGGAATAAACAGCATATGACAGATGGTAGTTATAGTGCTGACACACAGTGAGAGGATGTTTGGGTCTGGAGATTCCACTCGGACATTTACCTGCTAACATCAGGAGGGTGAGAGGACTACGTGCCTTTGAACTCCACATGCCCTGAGACTCAGGCACTGCAGCAGGGACGGCTGGAGCAGGAGCTGGGCACACAGAACTGCCCAGGGGTGTAACAGGGCGCCAGTGAAAAGGGTGCATGGGCTGGACCGTGTGGATGCACGGGTATGGCTGGGCCAGAACCAGCCCTGTGTGCCCAGTCAGGGTCCAGCACGGACACCAGCACAGGTTCAGACAAGGAGCTCTTGGCTGTGCCCTGCTCACCTCATGAGCACCTCTCCAGCAGGCTGCCAGCAGGAATTACAACTTCCAGGAGCTCTCCAGACCACAGAACCAGTATTTTCCATACATGCCAATACTTTCCAACTGTGGGTACTCCTTCTTGACAGGATTTGGGAATGCTTGGGGGCTTTGGATTCACTCCTGGAGCTGGAACAGCCGTGTCAGCACGGCACTGTGCCCAGGCTGAGAAATGTGGGGGTGTAAGAGTCAAGTTTATCTGGAAGTGGGACAGGGGGTACAACAGCTTGGGAAATGCTGACAGAGGCTGTTTGACACTCAACCTGTCCTGAGGAAGCTTCAGGAATCCTGCTCAGTATCGTGCAGGGATCAGCCTGGCAGGCTCACACGTGCACTCCAGTTATTTCCCCCGGGACTGAAGTAGCAGCAGCAGCATCCCACCAGCTTGTGTGTGGGAGCAGCCCCGGTGCCAGTGGTGATCCAAGTGGAGAGTCACCCCCAGCTGGCACCAGGCCCGCCTGTTGAATTGTGCTCTCACCCCACGCACCCTCAGCCTTCAGGAAGGGAAGGGTTTCACCCTGCACTGCTGCCCAGCACAGGGCTGTGTGTGACACCCACACCCTGCACACGCAGCCCTTGCTCTGCCAAGGCCGTGGCACCTCCACACCACGTGCAGACAGCTGCACACAGACCTGAGAACGGTGCACAGGGGCTGCTCATTCCTCCTTCGTGGGACACACATCCATGTATGTCACCTTACAACGCTGCAAGAGTCACTAGGGCTCATTTGCACAGTCCTGTGGAGAGGCCTTCGCCTGCAGCCTGCCAAAATGACATTTGTGGACTGCAAGATGTGGGTTAAGGATGTGGGAGACATTAGCTGTCCCCTCCCCTTGAGAGGTTCACACCTTTGACCAGCCTGGAGAGCACCCTCAGCTGTGGGCAGGTCCCATTGTCACCCTCCACGCACCGATGGGTCACCGGGTGGGCATCGGGGGCTGGGGAGATGGTGGCCAGCAGCAGGGACAGCGGGGACAGAGCCCAGGACAGCGGGGACAGCGCCCAGGGCAGCGGGGACAGAGCCCAGGACAGCGGGGACAGTGCCCAGGGCAGCGGGGACAGTGCCCAGGACAGCGGGGACAGTGCCCAGCGCTGCGGGGACAGTGCCCAGCGCTGCAGGGACAGCACCCAGGGCTGCGGGGACAGCACCCAGGGCAGCGGGGACAGTGCCCAGGGCTGCCAGGACAGTGCCCAGGGCTGCCAGGACAGTGCCCAGCGCTGCGGGGACAGTGCCCAGGGCTGCCAGGACAGAGCCCAGCGCTGCCAGGACAGTGTCCAGGGCTGCGGGGACAGTGCCCAGGACAGCGGGGACAGTGCCCAGGGCTGCCAGGACAGTGCCCAAGGCAGCGGGGACAGTGCCCAGCGCTGCCAGGACAGTGCCCAGGGCTGCGGGGACAGTGCCCAGGACAGCGGGGACAGTGCCCAGGGCTGCCAGGACAGTGCCCAGCGCTGCGGGCACTCGGGGCTGCGGCCGGGGAGCGGCGAACGCTGCGGGGGCTGCAGCAGGGCGGGCGGGGGTGCACCAGCGGCTCCTCCTCCAGCTCTGCTCACAGAGAAGGTTTTGGCTGCCGCTGCATTTTGTGCGAAACCTGATCTTGTCAGCGTGCGCGGTGAGCTCCTGCATGCCTACCGCGGCGTCGAGCCCCGCGGGCCCGGGCGCAGCAGCGGCTCCGCTTGGCGAGCGCTCAGCTGGGAGCGGGCCAGCGCCTCTGCAGCGGGGATGGCCCCGGCACCGACAGAGAGCTGAGCTGGTACCGACAGAGTGCTGCCCTGGTACCGACAGAGTGCTGCCCTGGTACCGACAGAGTGCTGCCTTGGTACCGACAGAGTGCTGCCTTGGTACCGACAGAGTGCTGCCCTGGTACCGACAGAGTGCTGCCCTGGCACCGACAGAGTGCTGCCCTGGTACCGACAGAGTGCTGCCCTGGTACCGACAGAGTGCTGCCTTGGTACCGACAGAGTGCTGCCCTGGTACCGACAGAGTGCTGCCCCGGTACCGACAGAGTGCTGGCCCGGCACCGACAGAGTGCTGCGCTGGTACTGACAGAGTGCTGCCTTGGTACCGACAGAGAGCTGTCCTGGCACCGACAGAGAGCTGAGCTGGTACCGACAGAGTGCTGCCCTGGCACCGACACAGTGCTGCCCTGGTACCGACAGAGTGCTGCCCTGGTACCGACAGAGTGCTGTCCTGGTACCGACAGAGTGCTGTCCTGGCACCGACACAGTGCTGCGCTGGTACCAACAGAGTGCTGCGCTGGCACCGACAGAGTGCTGCCCTGGTACCCCCGGAGTGCTGCCCTGGCACCGACAGAGTGCTGCCCTGGTACCGACAGAGTGCTGCCCTGGTACCGACAGAGTGCTGCCCCGGTACCGACAGAGTGCTGCCCTGGCACCGACAGAGTGCTGCCCCGGTACCGACACAGTGCTGCCCTGGCACCGACAGAGTGCTGCCCTGGTACCGACAGAGTGCTGCCCTGGTACCGACAGAGTGCTGCCCTGGTACCGACAGAGTGCTGCGCTGGTACCGACAGAGTGCTGCCCTAGTACCGACAGAGTGCTGCCCCGGTACCGACAGAGTGCTGTCCTGGTACCGACAGAGTGCTGCCCTGGCACCCATGGAATGCTGTCCCAGAGCGCTGCAAGCCTGGCACAAGGGGCGTGTGCCGGCACAGCACATCTGTACCCAGCACAGCACATCTGTACCCAAAACAGCACACAATTCTGTACCCAGCACAGCACACCCATGCCCAGCACAGCACACAATTCTGTACCCAGCACAGCACATCTGTACCCAGCACAGCACACAGTTCTGTGCCCAGCTCAGCACATCTGTACCCAGCACAGCACACCTGTACCCAGCACAGCACATCTGTGCCCAGCACAGCACACAGTTCTGTGCCCAGCACAGCACACAGCTCTGTACCCAGCTCAGCACATCTGTACCCAGCACAGCACACAAATCTGTACCCAGGACAGCACATCTGTGCCCAGCACAGCACACAGTTCTGTGCCCAGCACAGCACACAGCTCTGTACCCAGCACAGCACATCTGTGCCCAGCACAGCACACAGTTCTGTGCCCAGCACAGCACACTGTACAGACACACCACACCTGTGCCCAGCACAGCACACTGTACAGACACACCACACCTGTGCCCAGCACACGCTGCCTCTGGAACCAACTGGACACCTTTGGATTGGCGCTGGTTTGGGCCAAACTGCTCTTCGCCATCAAAACCTGTTTCTATTAATTTAAAACTATAACACATCTTAATTATAGCTATTAAAGCTATAGCTATTAAAAGGTACTCTGTATTTATACTTAATCACAGCACCTTTACTGGGGGATTGCGAGTTCACACTCTCTGACAGCCCTGTTCTGGAAGGTCTGAGCCAGAAGAAATTGCATGAACTTTGGACTAGTTTTGCTCTGCATCAATCTAAGTATTGTAGATTTACACTACAGCCAGATAAAAATTCAGATGTAAAAATGGGAAATTGCAAATCCAACCTCAAAAAATCCCATCATAACACGATCTGAATTCAGACTTCTGACACAAAATATTTTCTTTTAAAAATCCTTACATTTTTAAGCAAGAATCCATTCCAGGCCATGTGACTCTTGCTGGCAGCCAGCTTAGCACTGCTCCCTACTGTCAGTCCCAAACCCAACAGGAATTTACAGCCTTTCTTCCACTCAACATTGTCACTGAGCAAATTGCTGAAAATGAACTGCGTTCCTCACCACAATTACTGTCTCTCTTTTGCACATTTTCCATGTTCTAACCCTAGTATTTGTACTCTGGTCATTACCCACCATAAGCCACCCTGCATCCATGTGGTGCTTTAGACAACCTCGATTCCCAACCATTCCAGCATTACTAAATGCACATTCTGAGATTAATTTTGAAGAATACACAATAGTTTATTTGTTTTGCTTTTCACAAACACGTGTACAAGTAAAGCTTAATGGCCAGCCCACTTCAGAAACAGGATGCAAAAGCATATTAAGAACAACTGCTTTAAAATAAAAAGCCAAGGGAAACGTTTTCCCCATTCCCCATTCCCAGGACACGGGGAGTGCTGCCCTAACATCTCTTACAAAGGGAGTCAGGATCATGTCTCTGCCTCTGGCCACTTGCTTCCTTACACTGCAAGTCTGCTTTGTCTGGAGGAACAGAGATGGTCAGAAAAAAGAGAGGAAACTGCCCCCAGGGTGACAGAGCCCAGCCCAAGGCTCGGTCCTGCTGCCGAGCCTCACTGACAGCAGAATGCACAGGGGCTCACTCCAAGGGGGGATTCTGTCATCTCTTGGCACAGGGTCTGGCCAAACGTGGCATCATCCTGCACCTACCTGAGTGCTGTGGCTCAGCTAACAGGACAGTGTACCCTGTGGGCAGGAAACATGGCATCAACACTTTCTTTTTTATTTTTCCTGTCTGCAGCAGCACAATTTGGGTGTTTCAGCAGCATTCCAGCCCCTGTTCCCTGCCCAGTCATCTTGGCAGGAATGCTAAAACACAAGGCAGCGCTGATCCTGAGCCGTAACTGACCCTAACTTGATAGTCCCATTTTTTTCACAGAGGATTAATTCATAAAAGATTCCACAGCTCCACCTAAAGCTCCTTCCTCTCTGAATTTCCTCATGATGCAATCCATTGAAGTTTCAGGATGGCCTTTATTACAGCATATGCTGAGGTTTCAAATGTAAAGCAAAGTTTTGAGAAGGCAGCATCTGTCTGCAGGCAGGAAACCCCTTTTGTTGCCATATTGAACTCTTAGACATAGAGAGGGATGCAGTGCAAGCAGTAAACTCTTGATCTTCTCCCGAAAGTCTCTACTTTCACTTATCAGCCTGACATCTCACAGTGGGGCCACCTGAGCAGACGATGGGGCTGGCTCCAGGGCTCGCAGACTGGAACCAGACCTCGGAGGGATGGAGGTGGCCAGCTCCCTGGGACCCTCCAGCACAGTTCAAAGTGACATGTTTCAAACAGCCCTCTGCTCCACACCCCATGGCCTTCAAAGCACAGGCAGCTTTATTGCCTGGAGCACGTTGGGGATGGCTCGGGGATGTGCAGCGCTGGGCCAGGACCGAGAGCTCGGCAGGGACCTTTGCATCCCAGGGCTGTTTGCAAACAGTTTAAAGCGACTCCTCTCTTTGATTTCTGACATCCTATTTCTGCCAGATCTTTGCAGTTCTCTGTCAGAGCTCACACACAAAGAATTTTAAGCAGAAATACAGTGAATACCTCAATTTTTTTTTTCTTTAATTGAATAAATAGATAAATAAATAGAAGCTTCCCAGCAATTGGACTCTGAAGTTCAAGACAAAACTTCTCTGAAGTAGAAAATGAGTTAACACATAATTAGGGGTTTTCCCAAAGAGACTGAATAATTTATGGAAAGTTACTGACATGTTCCTGACATGTTTGGTCCGGTTACACCTTTGCACAATATTAGGCTGTGACATCACAGCACCAAAAGACAGCGTTTAAAAAAAAAAAATCAGTTATTGTCAAGCAAACAGAGCAGAAGCTATAGAAACTGCTAAACTTAGACCATTTTCCTAAATCACTATTTTATAAGAGGAAAAGGAAAACATTCCTGGCTGTGTGCAATGTGTGCAGAAGTCACAGGATCCCACTTGTAACAACTTTCCTTCCCCTTGTCAGAGCTCAAATTAATGGCACTTGGGAGGCAATGAGCAGAGCTGGAGTGCTCTGCCCAGCTCCTCCAGCGATTTCTTACATGAACTGTTCCTCGAGCACAGACTCACCACTGGCCCAAGAGTCACTCCAGATGCAAACAGACACATTTTCCAATACTGATAAATGGATTAATGGACCATACATTTTGCAGAGACCTGCAGGAAAACAACTGTCCTCAAACAATGTGAGGGTACAGCTCTGTGTGAAGACACAGACACTGTTTATCTAATGGCTGGAAAGTTTACAAGAAAACAGCAAACTTCGTGCTGTGGTTGTTGAACTGAAGTAGTACTTTACTAGAACCAGGTTTTTTCGGTAATTTTGCGGTTGTAACAACTATTTTCTTTACATACTGCTATAGAAAAGGGACTCTTTTTAACTTAATTGAAGACACTATCAAGAATAAATATACTGGGGCTTTTAATAAAAACAGTATGAGGGGAACATTCAAAGCTAAATAATCAGAAGCAATTTGTGTTCATGAGCAGAATGATGTGTCATTTTTTTTCCTTGCAATGCTCTGTACTGGATCAGTTTTGAGACTGTGGCAAACTTTAAACCTATCTTAAAATAATGAACAGCAGTGAGGGTTGAAGATAGTTTGAAAAATACACTGGAAAGAGAAAACATATGCCACAGAGTGTGGTGCAAAAGTCATATTTCATGCATGACTTTAGAGAATGTTAATAAGGATTAGAACCATACTTCAGCAGAATAACAATCAGTCAGAGAAGTGTAATTAATTTTTCTTTAGATCTCTGTTAGACAAAAATACAGGAGAGATAGCAAACTTGCCTATAGATTCTGATCCAGGGAAGAAATACAGCCCTTAAATACTTGTTGCAATTGTACAATTGTAACTGCAGTTCAGTACATGACTCATTTGCTTTATAGTTGCTGATTTTATAATATCATGAATCCAAAAATATTTTTAAATTCTTTTTTTTTTTTTTTTTTGCTTTGGCCAATAAATATGATTAAGATAATACATCCAAAAACATATGTAAGCCGTGTATGTGAGACATATGGAAAGCAGATGTGTTCTTCATTTACATATGACCTAAAAAAATCAGCTGATTACCAGAGATGGTACTTTGTGGAGCTGTTTTGGAGGCAGAAGCATTGTTGCTAGCTCAGCACCATTTTAAAGTAGGCAGCTTGCTTCTCTTGTGCCTGAAAGCCCAAAGTCAATGCAGCAGATTGCATCCCTGGAACAGTGATCGCTTGGCTTCACACAAACAGCCCAGAAACGGAAAACCAAGGTCATTGTTTCTAAGCACGATTGTTATTGAAAACTTCTTTTTAATATCTTAAGTGTATGTTCTAGCACATGCTTACAGAACTGCAGTTATGCCTGCAACAACTCTCTTCAGCCATAATGACAATAAAGGCCACGCTCAGATTCCATCAGATTCCAGCCCATGCCGAGAGCCAAAGGCAGAACTGTGCCTGTCCCACTGGTGGGGAACCACAGAGGTGGCAGCCACCTCTTCAGAATCACAAAGCAGATTTTACCACAATCACAGATCATGGATGTGGCTTTTTAATTAAACCCCCTGTGACAGTTCTCTGGGGGCAAAGTTGTGTTTTCATTTTGTTAGCTATAGCCAATAGGAAAGCAGTGACTTACCATCAGACACAAAAGGCCCGAAAACCTTGGCTCTCGATAGCAAACACAACCAAGCCGGCATGTTCCCATTCCAGTTAGCACCACAAGTCAAAGCTGCAAAGGGGAGCATCAGAAATAAGCAGTTCCTGAATTTTTTTAAAGCAAAACATTATCTAGTCTTTTGCTCAGCAGAGGTGCGAACGGCAGGGCAGACTGTCGGAGCAGTGAGACAGCTTTTCCAAAGCTCAGGCTAATTGAACGCACCACTGATAAATAAACACGATTTTTTTTTTTCAGGCAGGCATTTGTCACAGTTAGGAAATTCTCACTCTTCTGCCAGGCTCCAGCTTGGCAGCATCCACGGGAATTGCTCCAGCCAGAGTCCCCTGGCAGCAGTGCCAAGATGCGAAGCTGCTGCTGCTGCCTTGCCCTGGCAGCCGCGGTGCTCCAGCCCTGCCTGGGGAGGGGCTGGCCAGGGTCAGCACTGGGGGGCAGCTCTGCCTGAGTCCCAGCCCCTCACCATCCCCTCCTGCACCGGGTGCAGGGCACACCTCCTCCCAGCAAGGCAGATGTCAGGAAGACCTTGGAGAGCCTCTGCACTCCCCCAGGCCAACAGGCAGTTGGCTTTTTTTTTTTAAACAAGAAAACAAAACAAAAAACCCAAAAAAACCCCCCAGTATTTTAAGTTCTGTATCCTATTTCCTCACTGCAGATGTAATTTGAGATTTGCTGCTGCAGGAGTGGCTGCAGCACACGAGGTGAGGTGAGCCCAGCCCCAGGGCTCACAGCTCTGGCAGCAGCATGGCATGGGGCTTTGCCCATGGCATCAGGACGAGTGCCCACTGTCCCTGCCAGCTGTGCTGGGACTGGCTGGTGAGAGTGTGAGGTGCTGCAGCCCTGCCTGGTGCTCAGGGTGGTCTCAGGCACCTCACTGTGCCCCTACCTGGGGGCAAAGCCATCCTCAAGGCTCACCAGCCCTGGTCCCTGAGCCGGGGTATGGACGTGGTGTGTGGCCAGCAGACACCAGCACGCACCCAAGCACACAGCACTGGTGTCTGCTGTTTCTCGCCTATTAAACATTTCAGAGAATCAGGGTTTGTTTCTCCAGCCTGGGCTCCACAGCCTGTGCTGCTCTCCTGGTGCTGGAACACGGCTCAGTACATAATCCTGTCCTGCTTTTTCACACACCTGGGTGTCAGACACAGCCCAGCAGTGATGCTGAGGGATGTTTTGCCTGGATGCAGTGCAGGTTCAAATCCCTGTGCC
This sequence comes from Catharus ustulatus, assembly GCF_009819885.2. Classification (NCBI taxonomy): domain Eukaryota; kingdom Metazoa; phylum Chordata; class Aves; order Passeriformes; family Turdidae; genus Catharus; species Catharus ustulatus. Next base: position 11,006,773 of record NC_046241.1, on the reverse strand, counting down.
AAGGCTGGGTCCCAGAGCTCCTGTGCACAGGGTGGGTGCTGCCCCACTGGTTCTCTGCTCCTCCCAAGGGCAGGAGCACCAAGATCAACAGGCTGGGACTGGACAGAGCCAACATGCCCAGTGGTCAGTGCTAGATGTTTAGCAGACCTACTGCTGAGTCAGGATCCTGAATGATTTCTCCTCCTCCTTCTCCTCCTCCATCAGTATTTCTCTTTCCTTGTTCCAGAACCTGTCCTCCTTCCAGGAAATCTCTGTCTCTATCAGGGAACACAATGGGACGTGCTGTTATTGTTGGACTCTTGTCCAAAAACTCTTGTTCTTCTGGCTCCCCTCCTCTCAGACAATCCTCCATGGGTCACTGTCAGGGCTGGCAGCACACACAGCCCAGCCCCACCACCACTGCTCCGGGTGCCCCTGCCACCACCCCTGGGACAGAGCAGTAATTTGCTTCCCAGTGGGAAGTTAAAATCCCACCCTGCTCATCAAAATTACCTCATGCAATAAGCACCAAGATTCTTCCATGATAAATCCTAAAAATGTAATCCTGTGAGATGTGACAACATTATACCAAGGAAAAAGGGCTGCAGAGAAGACCCTAGCCCAGAGGCTGTTCGGGGCATTTTCTCATCATCCTCAGAGACCTCATGATCTGAAACATCTGCATTGTCTTACGCTGGTCATCAAGACCCACTGTCCCTCTGAACTCCAAATGTTTCCCTTCTCTGCTGCTTGATGCCTCCCTGGGTCACAGGACCTGGCTCACAAATCATTTCAGCCTTCAGAGGGGGCTGAGAGTGAGGCAGGGAGGCTCTGAAATTCAATCCCCAAAGGAGGGGTTTTCACTGGGGTTTTTTTGTTGGTGTTTTTTGCTTTGGTTTTTTTTTTTGGTCCAAACAAACAAACTTTATTTTTCTTTCAGTGAGAATGCTGCAGCATCGAGTGCTGCTAATGCAGGAGCACCAGCCTGAACTCACTGTGGGTGGATGTTTTTTCCCTGTTTACCGATCCTCTTGCTCAGAGAAGGGCAGGACACGTCAAGGAAAGCAAGAGGAGCTGCTCTGTGTAGCGTCAGGACACACAATGAGGCATGATTCCCTCTGGAAGATGCAGAACATGCTTTATTTCCTACAACTTTCTACAACAGCTGTGTTCAGTGTTAGGGCAGGACACCCCAAACTGCCACCACAGCTGGCGGGGCTCAGGTTCAAACCTGGGATGCCAAGAGGATCTCAGATGCTTTCTGAAGTCCCCTTCCCTGACATGCACATCCCACATTGCTTCTGCTTGCATTTAACTGTTCATATCTGTAAAACACTCTGGTATTTCAGCAGGGCTTGTGCCAGTGTTTTGATTCCCTTCACAGTTTTGCTGAACCTTCTCCCCAGGCTCACCCTGCCATCACAGCGTCTGCTCAATGCACCTATCAGTTAATTGACCTGAGCAGTTGCAGACATTTATGGACTGTGCCAGCCTCGCAGATTTCCAGGGTGCATAAAGCCCTGCTCAGCAGAGCAGTTCCAGCCCTGGGGCCGCAGCACTGACACCAACACCAGGCTGCCCTGCCAGGCTCCCAGCAGCGCTGCCTGCTCAGAGCAAACACGCTCTGCTGCAGCACAGTCGCAGCTTGCAGGTTCCTTTGCCTGATGGTTTTTAAAAATAAGATCCTGTGTGTGCTCCCTCTTGCACTTCGTGCTGGCAGCTGCTGGTGCTTGGAGTGGAAAAACAAACACAGGCAAAGCAGCAGCGACTGCTCCGCACACCCCAGACATGGGAACGCGCCCGTCCCGGCTCCCGGGCAGCCTGGTCCTCAGAAGACATGGGAAGAAATGGTGTGTCCCAGGGATAAGCGAGCCTGGGACAGGCCCCAGCCTGCAGGAACCCCAGGCAGGTCGCTCTGCAAAGGACTTTGATATCTGCAGGAGCACAGTGCCACGAGAGATGAAGCATCTGCCCAGGGTGGGATGTGGGCACCCACCGGGGAGCACGGGCGGGGGACAGGGAGGAGAAAGGGGAATTCCTGAAGGATGATTTCTTAAAACGCTTAATTAGCACTGACTTTTTACATCTAAAATTACTTTTTAAATGTGCATAGAGATGAAAAACACAGAGGAGCTGGACACGCCTTCTCAAATGAGGACTGGTGAGTAGTGCTGACAGAACCAGCTTGTGGCAGATGACTTGGGGGAAGTTTGATGCAGTTTATCTGCCAGGGGTGCCAGGCTGGATGAAAAGAAAAATATCTTAAAACTTTCCCATTCTATTGCTTTTGATTACAGCTTCAAAAAATACTTCACGTAAGGAAAAAAGTACTTAATTGGACTATGCCCCAGAATGCAGCATTCTTTCAAAATTTCCCAGACTTCTGCTTCAAAAATTGCAGCAACCAGTATAAACTTCACAAATCCACTGAGGAGGCAACTCTTCAAATACCTGTGGTTTCCCACATTTTCCAAGGAAAACAAAAAGATTTATAGTTTCTCATGTTAAATCTGAGGGGCTAAACTTTGAAAGATGTACTTGCCCACCTGCTGCACATGTATTAGTTCTAGCTGAAAAGAAGTCAATAAAAATGGAGAAAGAAGAATTTGCAGAGCTGGTTAAGGTAATAAGATTTGTTTCAGAGCATCTGATCTTTAGACTAACAGACTTCCAAACAGTTGGACAAGTAAATAAAGCACCACAGGGAACCGCTATTTGCAATAGGTTACCGCAGGGATACGCACAAAGGAATTCCTGCAACTAAGAAAGGGCTGGAGCTATGAAACTTATAATACCAGCACTGGGATCGATTGCTGACTTCTACAACATTGATCCTACGCTTCTGAAAAGATAGGGGGTTTAGTTCCACTTACTCTTTTGCCTGGGTGCAAAGTTCGAAGCAGCTCAGTGAGACATTTCACTACATGATCTTACAGGCAGAACACAAAAGGAAGTATTTCCTTCAAAGGTCTTACGTTCTGCAGAGAAATGGAAGTAGGACATAAACAAAATCAGATAGCCTGTAAGCCATCCTGCCGTGTCTCTGGGGTTCTCCTGCCCTGCAGACACAGATTCCCTGGGCAGCAGCCGTGCAGGGCAGGGCAGGAGGGGCCAGCAGAGCGTCCCATGTCCCACGTCCATCCAGCACCAAGGGGGTGGAGGTGACACTGTTGTAAGATGCCATCTGATCAGAACTTCTTTTCTGTGCCTGACATGAATAAGGGGATTAGGACGGAGAGTTTCCGTGAGCTCACTCTATCGGACAAAGGGCCCCGAGGTTTAGTGTCACACTGCCTGATAAAAGTACAGGAGGCTGTCAATCACAGGCTCCTAGGTACTTGTGTCGGTGACATAATCTTATTAGAAGATAAACCAGTGAAATCCTTTTCATGATGAAAAGTTACATTTAATTGCTCCTTGGCTTTTCTACTTTTTCTCTTATTCATTTGTCCATTTAACTTTCCTAATGTTTGCTATTACAAGAATATAACAGCACTGGGATGCCAGCCATCCCCACCACAGCCACGCTTCAAATACTCGAACAATCGAGGGTGCCGAGGGATGGTGGTGTCTGGGCAGGAGCAGCACCAGTTGTGATCTTTTAAACAGAAGGTCAAAAGAGTTACTGAATTAATTAGCACAAGTGCTCATGCACAGGGATAAAGTTAAATGTTTTGTCACTTGATTTAATACCAAAGAAAGCTGACAAAAAGACTAAAACATGGTAAAGCTCAGTCTCTGTGCAACAAAGGGACTTTTAACATCCTCTTATGGGAGCAAATCCACAGTAGCTTCACTAACGTGGCTGTTTCACTTTCACATTGCTTCTTTTCAGTTTCACAAACAGGCTGAGATGCTGAGAGCGTGAATCACCTGAGGATGAATCAGGAGAAACTTCCCGGAGCCAGGAGGGGCAGAGCGGGGAGCGCTGGCATCTGCACCCCAGTGTGCCCTGGGCAGCTCGGGGCCCCCATGCTGTGCTCAGGGCTGGGGCAGGAGCGGGGCAGGGCCAGCCTGGGGCACACAGCAGGGCACCAGGACACCAGGGCACACACACCAGGACACCAGGGAACCAGGACACCAGGACACCAGGACACCAGGGCACACACACCAGGACACCAGGGCACCAGGACACCAGGGCACACACACCAGGACACCAGGGCACCAGGACACCAGGGAACCAGGGCACCAGGACACCAGGGCACTGGGACACCAGGGAACCAGGACACCAGGGAACACACACCAGAGAACCAGGACAGCAGGGAACCAGGGAACCAGGGCACCAGGGCACCGGGACACAGGGCAGCCCTGGCAGCACGGCAGGGCCTGCCTGGGAGGAGACTGCAGGGTCTGCACAGGACTCACTGCTCAGAGAGAGGAGGACAGGCTGGACTGGACAGGCCAGGACAGGATCGATCAGGACAGGGTGGGACAGACCTCCAAGGCAGGTGCAGAGGAGGAGGTTGCACTGCCACTATCCCTGGACACTGCCACTGTCCTGGACACAGCCACTGTCCCTGGACACTGTCCCTGGACACAGCCACTGTCCCTGGACACAGCCACTGTCCCTGGACACTGTCCCTGGACACAGCCACTGCCCCTGGACACAGCCACTGTCCCTGGACACTGTCCCTGGACACAGCCACTGTCCCTGGACACAGCCACTGTCCCTGGACACTGTCCCTGGCCACTGCCACTGTCCCTGGACACAGTAGCTGGGTCGCCTGCCTGGCTGTGCAGCCCCTGCATGAGCCTGCACGGGTGTATCTGCCCCAGACAACAGGCAGGAACCAATGAAGTTGCACCCAAACGTGAGAAGAACTTCCTTCCTGCACAGGTGACCAGGGAACAGATTGTCCAGTGTGTAGGGTCTCCCTGACTGAAGAGATTCCAGAACTATCTGGATGCCATCCTGTACGTCCCCTGTGCTCTGGGGTGACCCTGCTTGCGTGGGGAGGTTGGACCAGTGACCCACCACGGTCCCCTCCTGCCTTGCCCTGTGATTCTGTGAACAGCCAAATCCTTGCCAGTGCAGGTCACTGTGCCCCAGACTGCCCCAGAAAATGCCCTGGGAAGTCAGGGATCACTTACCACAGCCTGGGCACCTGGAGGCACCCAGCTCTTCAACCACTTGTGTGTGTAACTTTGCCTTGGAAATAGCACTCGAGGAGATTGACTAAAATTAGCCAACTTCTAAATGTGGGAGCACAGTCCAAGCCAGAAGCTTTGATTCTCAAAATATAGATTTTGAAAGCATCATATAATTGTTACAAATAATAAACTACAAACATATTCTCAGCAAAAAAATGGTGCCTTTTGGTGCTATGGAGCCCACTAAAATAAGCTTTTTACAAAGCACCTGAGTGTCCATGTTATCCAAAGATTTAGCTCCACAAATGTGAAATGTTCAAAGAAAAATGAATTCCATTCATTTTATACATACTGTTCTTTATTTTATCCAAGTGCCTGTTGAACTGAAAACAAACTAGCACTGGGAGCTGAACTGCTTTGAGAAATTAAATGTGTAACTCTCTCCCACAACTCAGATGATCTTAAAGGAAATAAGTCCTCCAGAGTTCTAGAAAACCACATTTTCATTTAAGGACTAACAGAAAAAAAATCTGACAAATGCCTTAATACTTTGCTTGTTTAGTGAAAGTTCACATGAAAAATCGTAAGAGAAGGATCAGAGTGGCTGATGGCAGAACAAAAACAGCTGAAAAATGTGATTTAACATTGGTTAAATCAGTGGTAGTTGGTGATTTAGTGAAGAGACAATTTTTGCCTTGCTGTGGTACTGATCACGTGTCACTGGCATTCCACAAACACTTTGCCAGTAGAAATCCAACTCCAGCTTTTGGCAGGACAATTTCAAAACAATGCAATGTATTATAAATTAATTCTCTTACTTACTATTTTCTCCCAAAACAACAGTTTCTGTATCATGGATATTTACAAAATCCTTTGTTACATTTTTGAATATTTAATCACATTTCATATCTGCCAGTTCTGTGTTTGCCTCTAGAGACTCCCTTTAGTACACCTGAAAGCCTGTCAAAAATATCTGCATGCAGGTTATTTGCTGTATTAATACCTGGGACATTTTTTCTGAAACCAACAGGAGATGCAGAACAAGTTCAGCCCCTCCAGCCCCTGTCCTGGTCACCCCCATGCCAAGGCTGCAGGGTGATCCATGGAATCAAACTCCTGCAAACAGCAATTCAAAGGATTTGAAGCAGCAGCAAGGGAAGAACGATGGGTGAGCTCAGTGCAGAAATTTATTTTTACTGATTGAACTTAAGCAAATGCAAGGAACAATTAGGAAGTGCTGTCAACTAAAGCCTGAAATCTAAGCAAGTCGCCATTCAAAGCACAGTAGGCCCTTATAAACAGTTAATCCACGCAGCTGCAGTTGTTAAAGCAAACACACTGCCCTTCACTGCGCCATCAATTACACCTTCCCAGAAAAAATTACACAAACTTTGCAGGATTTTTCAGAGAGAAGATGGATTCTTTTGGAGACTTGAGGTCAAGGCTGGACTGTTTAAAGTATATTATTAACAAATAAACATTTATTGCAAAAAAACCCTATAGGCCTTTGGGGAGGAAAATTGTGTTATTTTTGGCATCAAATGACACAAGCCATTTATGACATGAATGGCTATCACCAACAGACTGATGAAATGGCAAATGTCCCCCACTTAACTTCCTTTGGCTTCCTGAATAAACTTTTTCAAACTCTTTTTTCCTTCTGAAATGGCAATAAACTCCATGTAATTTTGGTTTTCTCTGTTATAGCTATTTCAAGATCTGTAGGTGGAAAGGGTTGAAGGTACTTCCAGATGGAAGCTGAAGACTCCCCAAAGACTGGTGAGGTGATGAAAATCACATTGTTGGATCCGGGGCAGCGGATTGCCCTTGTTTGTGTGTATTCCTGCCTGAGTGACAACATCCAATTAGCTCTTGGATGGTTGGGTGAAAAACCCGAGGTTTAATTGTGGCATCAACAAATTGAACGTTACAACTCTGAATGTATTCACCACGCACTCAGACCAACCCTGCCAAAGCATGAGCTGATTTTTTAAAGAAAAAAGCCACAAATGGGACAGGTTTCAATTACTCAAGACAACCAGTGTTCAAGGGACACAAATGAAGCCAAGACAGCACACTTGCCTTGGGCCTGTTCTCCAGCCTTCCTGCAGGACTCGTCAGCCGAGCGAGCTGCAGGGCTGCTGCACTGAGTGCTGGGCCAGAGTGCCCTGGGACCACGGAGCACCCTGCTCTGGCCACCAAGGACCTGCAGCCACAGCACTGCAGCCACAGCACTGCAGCACCCAGCACTGCAGCCGCCAGCACTGCAGCACCCAGCACTGCAGCACCCAACACTGCAGCACCCAACACTGCAGCACTGCAACACCCAGCCCTGCAGCACTGCAGCACCCAGCACTGCAGCACT